>NC_141154.1:128509704-128866608 GCF_053477565.2 Lygodium microphyllum
TAATAGCTTCAGTATAGCTTATGTTTTGTTCTGATTTTCTTCTATATGAAGCATGGATTGATGATTGATGAAGGTTGAAATATTTTGGAAGCTTATTGAATAGTTTTTGATGGTTTGAAATGGTTTTAGTATGAGTTATAAGGATCTACTATTCTCTGATGACCTTCTATAACCCTCTGTAAACCTTTTGTAGAGCCTCTGTCTGTGGTCTGTATCTATTCTATATCTGCTTTGTTCCTGTTCTGTGCTATTCTGTAGATCTTCTGTAAGTGTTCTATAGAATGTATGTGTGACTTTGGGAAAGTTTTATAACTTTTGGAAAGGATGAATCTAAGTTCAAAAGAGCTAAAACAAATGGAAGAAGCAGCTATTGAAGACTGAAGAGAAGACTGAAGTGACGGTGACAGTAGTGAGCTATGAAGAGACACTGTAGTGGCTCTGGTGTCTCTTCACATCAGACATACCTCTTGGGAGGTGCATCCACGACCTAAGAAGGATTATTAAGTGCAATTCTAGAGTATTGTAGTGAGGAGATGATGTACTATTGAGACACAGAGAGAGAGAGAGAGAGAGAGAGAGAGAGAGAGAGAGAGAGAGAGAGAGCCAGAGATAGCCAATTCTATCAAAACAGAGAGAGAGAGAGCCAGAGATAGCCAATTCTATCAAAACAGTGTATCTGTATATGAGAGATTGAGAGAGAAAACTATGAAGACATTGAAGATGAATACTATGTGATTTATTTCCATTCAAAAATGGTGTATTCTTTTATATTCATTGTTCTATTGATGGATTCTACGAAGATGTTGAAAATTATGGTTGATTCTATCAAATCCGTGGGAGATATCTACTATGATGCTGCATGAAGAATTATTGTTTTCTTTGTTTTGGTCATCAAAAGAATGAAATAAAAGCTTGTTGATGTTACAAGATAGATTTTCTTGTAGTAGAATTCCCTTTTCCTTGGTGTTCCTCTTGGGGCTCTATGTTTTTGGTGCACAGCCGGGGAAACTTGCCATCAACAAGTATCAGAAGAGACTAAAAATGAAGGAAATGGAATTGCCAAGAAGAGGAGAATTCAATGGATGTTTGCAAAGTTCCTTCTTCCACTAAAGAGTTGGAGATTCTCATTATCAAATCCACTTTCCACAAGAAGTTCATCCCACAATGGTGGAAACATATTACCATCATGATGCAAGCTCTATGCAGTGGACTATTTCCTCTTCCCGTTGAGGCAACATAAACTTGCATCTTGGTGGCAAAATATTTGGGAACAAACTGAAGGACAAAAGTAGAGAGAATGACTATCCATGGAAGATTTGGTATTCATTGAGAAGTTTCCAGACATCATCAAGTGGGAGATCGTGAAGAAACTTCAGGAGTCATGGTCTGTGGAGGTTCACGAAAACAAGAAGAAAAAGAGTTGGAATTTTTTCGTGTATGCTCAACAGCAAGATACGTGGGATACTTGGTGCACTGTCAATCTTCTATTTGTCCAATTAGCAACCCACTAGAAGTTGGTAGACAGAGTGTTTTTCACAACATACACTGTTGAAACCCTCAGAAGCTGGCATTATTATAATGGCACAACAACGATCCTAAGAAAAATGAGTTTTGATACTTTCAAAATCGAATATCTCCCCCTCTATAGTAGTTTGAAAGTCGAATTCAGAGATATTGAAAAGAAGAAAGTAGAGGAGATGTTGGCTAGAGAATCCTGCAAAGATTGAAGCCCCTCTCTGATTATATTTTGTTGAGTATTGAACAACTGGTTGGAGCCAAGCCCCTGATGAATGATGCAATCAAGAGGCAAGCATTAGAATGAGTCCAGAGGTACGTCAGAAGAGAGAAGGAAAAAATCAAAGCTGAGAACAAGCTCGCAGAGTAGAAGCCTCCTTTAATGCCCTAAAAGCACTCTTTACAGAAGTCCCCATGGAGACTCAAGGTCCCCTTCCTAGTCAGATTCGTCCTAGAAATATTGATGACAAACCAGCAAATGTAGTCCCATTGCCAATTTTTAAGGGAGAGTACAATGAAGACCCTGATCTTCATGTAGTAGAGTTTATGGTAGCATGTGTGGCTAACAATGCCAGAACCCCTGAGCATTGGTTAGCAATATTTCCCACCACTTTCAAGGGCACGGCATTTCAGTGGTATGAGAGACAAGTAGCAGGAACTTTTGGCACTTAGGACGACATGAAGTTAGCCTTCCTCACTAATTTCAGGTGTGAAGGTTTTGAAGAGCGGATGCGAGAGGAGTTGATGAACCTAAGTCAGTCCTCTAGAGAAAGAGTAGAAGCTTATGTCTCGCGAATGGAATCCATCTTGAAGAGATGGACTAACCATCATTTGGACGAAGGCATCCAGAAAGGAGTGTTTCTCATAGGCCTACAACCAGAAGTTTGCAAGTTCATGGAATTGAGAAGACCAGTCAATCTGCAAGCTGCAGTGGAAGGTGCAAGATTGTATGATGAAGTTGAAGCAAGGCTATCAATGACTCCAGGAAGAGAAGTCTTACCTCCTCCCATGCCAGGAATGGTATACCCACAAAATGCAGTCCAAGGGACAGTTCCCTACCCCTATCCCCACATGCAAACAATGCTGCAGTATAATGCACCTAATCCACTGTGGTCACCACAGACGACAATGCCTCAAATGATGGTTCAACTACAACAACAGTGGCCTCAAACAATTCCTCCAATGGCGACTCAATAACAGTAGAACCCTACCAACTGGAATCAACAACCCCAAGTCTCAACAGGAGCTCTAAATCAAAATTAGAACAGAGGACCCTCTGGATCAACCCAACCAGTGTATGCAGTAATTACGGAAGCTTCCCAAAACCCTACTACAAGTACTGCAGGAGGTGAAAATTTGAAGGACTATTTATCCAACTCAGTTGCAAGTATCAAGAAAGAGCTTATGGATGTGATTACAGAGTAGCTACAAATGCTGAAGGTGAATACTGCCAATATATCCACTCCTGCGGGAGCTGGAAGAGATGTGATGCACTCTAATACATGGTGTGGAAAGTGTCATCAAGTGGGACATTTAGCCACTGAATGTACCTGAAAACCAACCATTCATGGGGCCTTCTGATCCTATTGTTTGTGGAAGAACCATACAGAGGATATTTGCTCTCTGAAAGAGATGCATGAACGAAGACAAAAAGATGAAAATGTAAGATTTAACTTGTTAGAATCCAAAATGACAACATAGGATATTGGACCAAAGCCTAGGGAATTTGATCCTAATTTTGGTCCAAGGAGGTTTCCCTCTCAAAGTTATAGAGGACGACAATCTGGTAGTGGTCAGAGATCAGAAGTGGAATGCTACAGGTGTGGAGAAAAGGGTCATATCTCCCTGAATTTTCCAAACCCTAGACGATCTGTGGATTACAAGCCCTTATATATCCAATGCAAAGGAGAAGGCCACACTGCAAAGGACTGTCCAAGTCCAGCTCCTGTAAAGGCCAACGGCACTGATAGCCAACAGAAGGTACAAGAGCCTGCCTCCAATTTGGTAGAGTTGGAAGCTATCGCTGTCACGCGCACCAAGAAGAAGGAACTAGTTGTTTAGAATGAAAATAATTCCCCTGCCAAGACTGTGAAGTTCAACCTGCCAATAGAGGGACAGAGTAGTATAGGACAAAACAATGCAGTACAAAGGACTGCAGTGCCACAGAGAGTCACAGAGATAGTTCCAGAGAGACAGGACCAGAGGTCCAGGAGATAGAGATACATAAGCACTTTCAGAAACAGAAGAAGTGCCGATGCTGCCATTACTAGGAGAAAAATGAAAGATGAAAATGGGTGTAGCCCCATTCCCCAACAGGCTGGAGAAGCCTGTGGATTCTATCAAAGAATATGACTTGGTAAAAAACCTAGACACTTTTAAACAAAACTTAACATTCTGACAGTTGTGTTGATGCTATCTCCTAGCTACCGAAAGAAATTCAAAAGAATCTTGACAAGAAGACATGGACTAAGGATTGTTCCTTCAACAGTGACTACTAAGACCAATAAGGCCCCGGAGCTTGTAAAGGAAGTAGATGTGGCTAACGCCTTCCTAGATCCTGGAACACCAGAGATTAGTGTATGGATTGAAGGATGCTTTATCTCAGATGCATTGATTGATGGAGGTTCATCAGTAAACATAATGACGGATGTGACAATGAAGGACTTAGGGTTGCAAGGAATTCAACCTACATAGTGCCTTATCAGATTGGCAGACCGAAGCAGAATTAAATCGTTGGGCATCCTCCCATACGTCAAAACAACCCTTGTAGGAAAAGATTACTGAGGCTGACCTATCTAGTGGTTAAACCAAATTCTTATGGGACCTCATACCCTATGATGTTGGGAAGACCTTGGCTTTTTGAAGTGAGAGCCAGGATGGATTGGTTCAAAGGAACCCTAACCCTAGGTAGAGGACCTAACAAAGTGGTGTTGAAATTGTATGGATCGCAAAAAGGTAATGGATCCACATCCATCGAAGTCATAACTGACTTCTCCAATGAAGTAATAGATGGTACATCAGGGGACGAAGAGGCTGTTAAACAGATCTTTCCCAAGAAAACAAAGGCACAATCCCTAACAGTGGGCATTGTAAGCCAACTACCAAGGGAAGCAAAGTCCCTGTCCATGGGAGAATACCTCCTGCCTCAACTAGAATTGACTTTTGAAATCACCTCTGACAGCGAGATAGAAGCATGGATGTACTATTCTCCCTGTTACATGGAAGTAGCAGAGACAGTAACAAAGACAAAATAGAGACAGAGCAGATACAGAGCAAAGCCAGAGACACAAGCAGACGCAGAGGCAGAAGATCTGTACTTCTCCTACAGAGCCTCTACAGAAGTAGAGACAGATCCTCCAAAGGAAGAGGATGAAAATGATGAGGAAGAAAACGAAGTAGGATATGAAAGTGCAGATGAAGAATTTCCTCTGATAGCTGAGATCTTGTTGATGTCCCTACAGAGACCTTAGAGGTCGAAGATCTTAGGGTGTTGGATGAAATGACCATGGTTCCATTCGGGTTGACCAATGGACCACAAAGTATACAGAATCTGCATAAGAAATGGATTAAAGGCATAAAATTTAAGTTTACCAGTGGCTCCTATTGCCCTAACCGTTCAGTTCAGAGAAAAGATGATGATGATGCCCCCTGCCCCAATAGAAGCCAAAGCCCTTAGAGCCACGGCCTCTAGAAGGTCCGTGCTATGTGACATTCCTGGACGCATCCTCTGAAGATAAATCCCTAAGTCCATAAGAAATCACCACTCACACAGAAGCAAACAAAGCTATGATAAACTTCCAGCAATCTCAACAGACAAATGAGTCATTTGTTTAGAAGGAGGACACTGGTTCTAGTGGAACATCAGAAGATGACACTACTCCCTTGAAAGAGTCAAACCTCTATCCAGAAGCAATCCGTGGGACATTTATCTGTGAAGTGGAAGGTGAAAGACAAGTGACATTCTTGGATATTGACGGTACTAAATGTCACCTGAAAGTGGGCTTCAATCTTCCAGAAGAAGAAGTAGTGGTCCTACGAGATCTATTAAAGGAGAACTTAGACGTGTTTGCTTGGTCATATAAAGATCTAAAGGGGATTGATCCCACAGTATGCCAACATCACATTGACCTAGAGCCTAATGCCAAACCTATAAGGCAAAGACAAAGGCATATGAATCCTAATTATTCTGCTCTAGTGAAGGCTGAATTATTGAAACTTCTTGAAGCTGAGTTCATTCATCCTGTGGCTAATAGTGAATGGGTTTCACCCATTGTGGTTGTACCCAAGAAGAACGGAAAACTTTGAATATGTGTGGACTTTCAAAAGCTCAATTCGAAGACGAAGAAGGATCATTTCCCTATCCCTTTTACAGACCAGCTATTCAACACAATGGCAAGCCATGAGCTCTATTCCCTCTTGGATGAATTCAACGGATATAACCAAGTCCAAATCGCAGAAGAGGACCAATCCAAAACAACCTTCACCACAGAATGGGGGACCTATGCTTATGTAATGCTATTTGGGCTCTGTAATGCTCCTGCCACCTTCCAATAAGTAATGATTGGTGCCTTCCAAAATCATCTTCATGATTTCATTGAGGTATATCTTGATGACTTTTGAGTCTACAGTTTGATCCGTCAGCACTGGGGACACCTGAAGCAATGTTTTCATAGATGCTGAGAGTATGGGATTTCTCTCAACCCCGAAAAATGTGTCTTTGGCATCTCATTGGGAGTTCTTCTGAGTCATATTGTCTCTGCACAAGGGATTGCAATAGACTCCGTGAAGATTGAGAAGATTGCTGCCTTAACAACACCAACAAACCTCAAGCAATTGAGAGGATTTCTTGGCCATGTGGGCTACTATAGAAGATTTATTGCACATTTTGCAACCAATGCGGCCCCTCTGCACAAGCTCCTAAGGAAAGATGCGGATTTCATTTGGATTGATGAGTGTGAAGAAGCCTTTAATATCCTAAAATAGTGCCTTATCCAAGCACCTATCTTACAGCCTCTTGACTGGATGAAGGAGTTTCATGTGCACACAAATGCAATAGTTGAAGGGCTAGGTGCTGTTCTATGTCAAAAGGGCCCCTCTAAATTAGATCAAACAATATATTATGCGAGCCGGAAGGTCACTGATAGGGAACAGAACTACATAGTGATAGAGCTTGAGTGCTTGGCAATAGTGTTTGCACTAGAAAAGTTTAGACACTATCTACTGTCAACACATTTCAAGTTCTACATGGATCATGAAGCCCTGTCCTTCCTGATGAACAAAGTAGATGTTAAAGGATGACTGATAAGATGGTTTCTCCTATTCCAGGAGTTCCACTTTGAAGTGGTCACTAAGCCTAGCCGTTCCCATGTCCTAGCCGATCATCTATCACGGATCCCTCAAACTGCAGAAGAGGAACAGGATGATCCAGACCTTCCTGATGCTTCCTTGTTTCTAGTTGAAACAATTACTCCCTGGTATGCAAACATAGCCAACCTCCTGGCAACTCAACAGTATCCTCCTGGCATCTCAAGCCATGAGAAGAAGAAGCTTCTATTAGAATCAACCCCTTACACTTTGCTAGGCGGTGCACTGTACAAGAGAGGCAAAGATGAAGTGCTGCGAAGATGTGTTGCAGGGGATGAAATCATCATAATATTGAAAGTATGCCATAATGAACCATGTGATGGACACTTCACAGGAGAAGCGACAACCAGGAAGGCTTTGTTAGCAGGATATTGGTGAACCAACCCTCCACAAGGATGCATATGACTACTGTAAGAGATGTGATGCTTGTCAACGAATGGGGAAACCCACCAAAAAAAGTGCCATGCCAGTACAACCTATTCTTTCCCTAAAACCGTTTGAAAAGTGGGGGATTGATTTTGTGGGTCCCATTGATCCACCTACCAGACAAAAGCAGAACAGATACATCTTAATATGTATGGATTATGTCACAAAGTGATGTGAAGCAAAAGCTCTGAAGTAGGATGATGGTACCATCGTAGCTTTGTTCATGTACGAGAATATTATCACCCATTTTGGTAGTCCTCTCTAGCTAGTAAGTGACAAAGGTACTCATTTCCTTAACAAAATCATGGAGGAGTTGACAGAGTTGTATAAGATCCTCCATCGTAAGTCCACTCCCTATTACCCGAGAGCCAACGGCCAAGTTGAAGTCACCAATCGTATCCTTTGCTCGATCCTGACAAGAACGATTGCCACACATCGTCGCGACTGGGACAATAGACTTACAGAGGCCCTCTGGGCATACAAAACCTCCCATAAGGCAGGTACAGGACAGACCCCTTTCCAGCTAGTGTATGGTACAGAAGCCGTCTTCCCTATCGAACTAGAATTGCCCTCTTTGCGAGTGGCAGTTAAAGAATGCTTGGGAGATGATGAGTCACTGCAACGCCACCTCCTGCACTTGGAATGCTTGGATGAGATATGGCAGATGGCCCTATAGTGTATGGAAACCACTCAAGCGCAATGCAAGGCCTATCATGATAGTTTCATCAAGCACAAGGAGTTCGAAGAAGGTGATCTTGTCCTAGCCTATGATTCGAGATTTGGCAAGTTTTTTGGCAAGCTTCAACAATGGTGGATGGGCCCATACAAGGTACTTGTTGTCAATCCTAATGGCTCTATTCAGGTGCAGACCATTGATGCCTTTGATGATCCTTTCTTGATCAATGGCTATCGTCTGAAGAAGTACTTCCCTCCTTAGGGATCTTGACAATCACAATCGACCTACCCTCTCCCTTTTGGGTGTCGCACTGTCCTTGTCGTCGTGCTTTTGATCATGAGGCGGTCTTGTTCTGATAGCCCCTCACAGATACCTCTCAACCCAAACTTGTTATCTTCTCGTCTGATCCAACAACAGTGGCGAAGTTGGTCCTGACACATGGTATTTCTACCATTCTCTTTCTTCACAAAAAAAAATAAAAGAAAAAAAATAAAAGAAAAGAAAACAAACAAAACTGTTATGGGAGAAAATGAAAAAATTCCCTGTCATAACACGCCTCGTTCCAAGAAACGGTGGAAACACCCTTGGGTGGGAAGCTGACTGTGGAAAAGATGGTAACACCCCGCAGTTCAGGATAGCTGACTCACCAACTATACCTTTTCAGGAGTAATTTGAAGCCACCTCCCTTGGCGCTCTGTCTCTGCAATATCAGTCCATCAGTCCTTCCTAACAGATGATCTTTCTTACAAATCATTGAAGTATGAGATTTGTTAGCTGCCTCCCTGGGTACGCCTCGTCTTCAAGATCTTGATGACAAAAATAGCCGACATGATTTTCATCACCAATCCCTTGAGTTATGTGAGATTTTATCCTAATAGGATGGGGACGTGAGTATGGGCTGCCCTCTGTATCTTTCAACAGCGAGTGAGATAGAAGGTGGGGTGAGTGACCAGTTTTTCCCTTCAAATCAAATGAGAGGTGAGATGTGTGAACGGAGTGTTTCACACATGGGATGGGCCTCTCAATGCACAACGCATGATTTGTTACTGTGCACTGCACCATAAGGCTCCCTGGCCTTCCTTCTTGCACTGTATGCCGGCATAGGGCGGGATACACAATTGCACCATCAAAAGCACACAAGGTATGCAACCTCTACACAAGTGACAGCAAGGATTACATCAATGGGTTTCAGGAATGGGCTACCCTCTGTATCTTTCAACAGAGCATGAGACAGAGGGTGGACTGAGTGTGACGGATGTTTCTTCAATCAAGTATTGAGAGGTGAGGATTGAGGGACGTTATGACAATTGGAGTCAGGTAGTTCCCGTTTCCCTATGCACCCACGAGATGGGTCTTTGCTATCAGCACAGGACACATCACTCTATTTTGTACACTACACTGCAAGGCTCCCTGGCCTTCCTACTTGCACCTATGCCAGATGGGGTTGGACGCACTGATGCACCATCAATTGTGCACCCTGGCATACTCCCCCTGCACCATTTCCTTGTCGATTCCTAAACCGGGTATGAGCTCTAGGTTTCATCATTATTCACTCGCATGATATTAGTAATGGGGTGAGTGACTATTCTTTCATTCCATTTGAGTGATCATGAGTTGAGTGCAATATCCCTCGTCATCAACGAATTTCATGCGATTCCTTCAATCAGCTACCTCCCTGGGTGCTGTTGCATGGTCCCTGCCACAAAGGACGTGTGCTATGAAGACACCTTGGTACCTCTTGCAGCCGAACAACGATACAAGACGCAACCTCGATAGTCAACATTACTCCTTGACAATATGGGCCAAGTTTTTCTAACCCTACATCTTCTGTTTTTCAGTGACGGTTATGTTTTCAGTGAGGGGACGTTCGTGGTTAGTCTTATGTGTGGTACTAGGTCCTTGTTGTTCGGTTTACCCTTCCTGCTAAGGTTTTAAGGGTGGGGACGCGTCCCTGTGCATCTATGTTACATACCCCCATGCATATACCCTACTATGATCATGTCTCTATGCCATGACTTCATTTTACCCTGATGGGGTACCTTAATCACCCACCCATCCACTTTCCCTCCTCCCTTGGGGTTGTTCCTTCTCTATTTCCCTTTGTCCTTTGTTTTGACACTCTTTCATGCGAACGAATTCTTCGTTCATTGGAATCCCCATCCACCCTTATTTCCCTGTTCATCCCTTCGAACTACCCATTTTTCCTTTTTTTCAACCCCTGTTCCAATCGTTGGTTCTTGAGTTATTAATTTTTGTAGCAATTCCCATAAATTGGACGGTTTTCCATATGAACGTGCTTTTATTGCTTCGAAACACTGATCTAATGTTCCAGCCTTGTCCTACCCATTTCCCTTGACATTTTTCCTTCTTACACCCTGTCATTTCGATGCACAGTTCATCCGCTATTAATTTTTTGCGAGTTTTCGGGCCCTTTTCGTGCCTATTTTTTCATGTGAACCGGCCCTATTTTCATCGGACTTCCAGTTTCATTTGACAATCATGTCTTGCCAGACTTTCCCCCACTTTTTCCTTTTTTCTCCTCCCTCTTCCGACTGCTGGATTTTTAGTTATTAATTTTTCCATGTGTTTTCGTGTGTCTTTTCTGAGTTTTTTGCATGTGAATTCCTCCTCTCTCCACCCAAAGTGAGTTTTAATGTGCCATCCCTGTGAATCCCCTTTCCCCCAGACATTTTTCTTGATTATGGCACTTTGTTCCGGCAATTGTTTCTTCCCGTATTAATTTCCAAGTCCATTTTCGGGTTCGTTTTTGGGATTTTTTCCATGTGAACACGTCCTATCTCGATCGAAATTTTACTTTTCCATGATAGGGTTGTTGGACACATTATTTTGCACATTTTTCATTCTTTTTTCACTTCATTCCGATGAGCGGATTTCTCGATATTAACACATATGTATTTTCAAGTCTATTTTTTGTGTTTTTCCAATGTGAACACCTTTATTTTACCTCGGAATTGCGTCACATTTTTCTATCATCTTTCCCTCGTCTCCCGTCACATTTTTTCTTTTTACAGTTTTTTTAATCCGACGTGTGGTTTGGATTTTATTAATTTTTCTTTCTTTTTGCCGGGTGGTCGTGTTTCTTGTGTCGCGCGTGAACGCGTCTATTGTTGGTTTTAAGTGCCTCGGGACGCCCCCATGGCCTCTGTGGCTCGCGTATCGCCATACCCACCTTATTTGATCTAGCCGATTTAAATTCTTTTACTTCCGCCTCGCGCATGCGCACGGGACGGGGTGCGCTCATTTTTAACAACCATAACCAATTTTTATTTTTTTAAAAAAACAACACACAACAATAACAAAAATAAAAATAAAAATAAACATTCCTAATAATTTTTTTTTAAAAAATAAAACAAAAACAACAGCAAAAGAAAACAAAAAAAACCCTAATCATTTTTAAAAAAAAGAAAAAAAGAGAGAAAAAAAAATGAAATGACTTACATGTCGTTGCCTCGGCGCAACCTCCTCCTCGCTTCGACGCTGACCTCCCCCTCCTCGCTTCAACGTGACCTTTCCAACCTTTGACGTTGACCTCCCCGTCCTCGCCTTGTCGCTGCCGAATCCTCCTCCTTCTCCTCTCTCCTTCGCATCCCCTTCCCCAACGCCCTCCTCGCCGTCCTCCCTCTTCCTCCCTCCCTCCTCGACGGCCCCTCCTTCCCTCCCTCCTCAACAGCCCTTCCTCCTCTCCCCCACTACGCCGCTTCTGCCGCCTCCCTCCTCGATGGCCCTTCCTCCTCTCTCCCGCCATGCCGCTTCTGCTGCCTCTCTGCTCCTCCTTTCCCCCGCACTACAACAAAAAGGCCTCTTAGACGCACTTTTAGACACAATTTTTGAATATAGAGAAAATCTTACGGGTGCGTCTACCCACCCGTCTATTTGCACGTCTACAAATTCGCATCTATAATCGCATGTATTAAGGAATTTACATGCAGAAATAGACGCGCAACAGACGCACATATACACGCCTGAATACAAGCGTATAAAAAAACCAAAATTGTTATTTATTTAATTTATTTTGTACGTCTACCAACGCATCTACCTGGCAAATTAGACGGCCATATAGACACGCGTGTAGACGCATTTTTACAAGCGTCCATAGACGCAAATGGAAAACAAAAAATCTTCTTTTTTTAAAAAAATATTTAATTTCTTTTTTAAATTTTAATTATGTAGCACGTGTATAAGCGTGTGTACTCTGCATTTTAGACGCGCTTATAAATGCGCGTTTTCTGCAATTTAGATGTGCGGATAGATGCGCAAAACAGAACTGGAAAGCAACCACATGTTCTCTGGTTTTTTTTTCCTCCTCCCATACATCAAATTGTGCATTTGGGAAAAAGACAATGGATCTAAAAGCACGAGAATTGAAAATAAAAGTCAATGTATTCATTATAGATCAAAAGCATTTACATGGGGAGTTTAAGTGCTTGCGACCTAAAGCGTGGCCGCAAGCAGTAGGCTCAAAGATGGATAATACATATACAAGAAAACAAGGCCATAGAGGAGGTATGGTGCTTCTCTATGAATCTGAAGAAGAAACATCTTTGCTAGCACTACCATGGCTACTAGCGTCGCTATCCCCCTCCTCGCTATGCTCCACATCCGGGTTCGCCTACACACACAAAAGATCAAGGTTGCTTATGTACACATGGTGGAGAAAAAGTTATAATTAGCTATACTTTTAATAGGAAAGTAAGAAAAACATACCTCCTCTAGCTGTCGAATCCTCATAGCCCGGTTGTATTGGTTCTCAGTGATGAGACCCTCCTCATAAAAGTGAAGCCATGTGGCTATGCGATTATGGCCTCGATGGTAACCTACCTCTCTAGGAGTAGGTATCCTACCAACGATAGTAGTCTGCAAAACAATTATGATATATACAAACAATTATGAGACATAATGTATTAGAATAAATTATATAAAGAATTGAAAGAAATATAAATTTTAAAAAACTAGAAATCAAAATATACTTACAAACTCTGCCTCCACGACTCTCTACCGCCCGATCCGTAATGCGACGATCCCATGGTTTCCATTTGGATGCATCAAGCCTCTGCGTGCTGGCGACTCTTCACTTTCTCTGCTGCTTTCTTCTTGGCTTTCTTCCACTCTATGCGGTGGCACATAGATGGTTGGCTAAAGGCTCCACGCCCCTCCTCCTGTCTCCGCAGTGAGTCTCTAGCGCGTGTCATGAGGTGGGATCTTTTGTTGTGAAGCAAATCCCTCACTTTTGTGCATCCCCAATCATCCGAGAATCACTGACCCTCTGGATTTGGGTACCTCCTATGGACTGTCCTCAATACCTCCTGCCACAAGCTGCTTTTCTGATTTTTGAAGTAGACGAAACAATCTTTATACGTCGCATGCACGACGCTCCTCATGTACGCCATTACATCCCTTCCTTCATCATCATGGAAGATGCCACCAGTATGTGTAACTCTATAGTACTGGCGTACTGGCTCCTCTACGTGATCTACTGGTGAGGGTGATCGCTCGCCACCTCCCCTTTTAATGTATTTATGATGAGTTTTGTGTATTTAAAATTGAGATATTAGAATAATTAATACACCAACTTGAAGTTTTTATGTAAACATATGAATGACAAATATTTTGATGTTGTCATGAATTAGGTTTAATCACATCGTCGTCATCACCTGGTGCGGTGCATGCTGATGAGTCAACGAGCACATCTTCAAGTGAGGATGAAACATTACGTCTTCATAATTGAGACGCATGGCTACGACGAAAAATTAAATGCATGTGTGATCATTGTCGAGGGTGTATTTTTCGAGCATGTCAAGTTGCAATGTCACACCTCAGCATGTATGTAGAATGGGACCGAGAAAAATCATTGGCATTCATTGTTTTTTTTAAACACTAAGATTGCTAGTCAATGTTACTCAATATATATCAACATACATGAAACTCCCTTTTGTGGTTGAGCAGGATGCGATGCCACATCCTCAGATGCTCCCTCCCGGGCATCGAGAGGCTACAAAATGTCGACGCGAGGAGGCTGAGTCTTCAAGAAGAGTGGAGATTGACGACCATGATAGTAGCCCTCATGAAATGCCCCATTAAGTCGTAGAGGATGAGATTTTGGACAACATGGTACACCATCTATTTTCGCAATCGGTTCAGGGAGAAGGTCACTCTACGAATCTAGATGATCCACTATACGTAGCATTATCTACTCCGTTATATGAAGGTTGAACATACTCCGTTCTTCGTGTGTCCCTTGAGATACTTAACTTGCAAACAATTTATGGATGGAGTAATGTCAGTTTGGATGCGTTATTGAAGTAGGTATCAATTCAGTTTGGCTTATGAATCATAATATTAATTGTTCTATTTTAAAATCAGACAGAAATATATGTTGGTGGTTTTTTAACTCACTTTTAAAAATATATGTAGGTTGTTATCACAAATGCTTCCAAAAGGAAACAAATTGCCAACTAAGAGAGAGCAAGCAAGACATTACTTGACGTCTCTGGGAGGCCTCGATTATGTCAAGATCCATGCATGTGTCAATGATTGTGTCTTATTTCATGGGATTCATGAGTTCACGCGAGAGTGTCCTGTTTGTGGCGAATGAAGATACGAAGTGGAGATGAAGTCAATGGATGTGCCTTGTAAGGTTTTGCGACATTTTTCGATTGTTCCACGTATAAAACTTATGTTCAAGTGTAAGTCTATTAGAAAGCTCATGTCATGGCATGCTAGTCATAGTTCAAGTGATGGAAAATGGAGAATCTCTGCAGACACACCGACATGGCAACATATAGATAATTTGTGGCATGTTTTCAAAGAAGAGCCAAGAAATTTAAGATTTGGTTTAGGTATGGATAGAATCAATCCATTTGGCATCAAAAGCACATCATACAGTGTATGGGTAGTGGTATTGGTGAACTATAATATTTCTCCATCCATGGCAATTAAAAAGGGACATGTAATGTTGTCCCTTCTGATTCTTGGAAAGCACAAGGTAAAAAACATGGACGTTTTCTTAGAGCCTTTGATTGAAGAGTTAGAAATGTTATGGGAAGGTATTGAGGCGCAAGATACAAGCGCATCTGCATCTTCTAAAGATTTCACATTGAAGGCCATGTTGTTGTGGACCATGCATGACTTTCCAGGATACGGAGAGTGTTCATGTACATGTATATAACTCTATATTTGAAATTCAAGACTTGAATCAATTGTATTTTATTAATTCACTTGTTTGTTCAGGTTTAACTACATCAGGATATCATGCATGTCCTATTTGCGGTCCCTCTCTAGTTTCCTCTAGGCCAGCACGTTTAAAGAAGGTTATCTACGACAATCATCATCGATTTCTTCCTATTGACCATCCCAAATATGTTCTCCCTACTAATGGAATGACTCCACAATCTCTAACCATTCAAGATTGGAAGGAGAGATGGATTAATGGCGATAGCTACCCTCCACTTGGCATAAGTCGATAAGAAGTTCATTTCTCTCGATTGACTTTAAAGTATTTAGCATAATGAATTGTTTACATAATATATTGTTTGTTTGTTAGGTTCTCTATATTTTTTATCTTTCGTACTAGATTGAACTCAAGATCAATTACCTGTTGGACCCCATGCACATATTCAAAAATGTTATATCTACATTATGGGATCACTTGATAGGGGCTCGTGATTTAGTCAATCTAAGGGAGGATTTACGTAACATTGGTCGCATGAGATGAGCCTGGCGCATTGGACCCACAGGAAAGATTGAGCTACCCCATGCACCTTGGATGTTGTCAAAGAACGAGAAAAAAATAGTGAAGGAACAAATATGTAGCTTTCGAACACCCACAAGATGTATGAGATGTCTCAAGGGAGCCTTCATAAAGAAAAAGAAAAGAGGTGTGAACCAACTATCTGGTTTGAAGTCTCACGATTGGCACAAAATGATTCAAGTAAGGGTATCTCTAACCATGAATATAGTAATTAGTGGAGTAACTATGTGTAAACTTTGGGGTATGATGACTTTTTCCTCAACTAATCATTTGATCTATGAATATTGTTTACATTCAGTTCGTACTTCCTACTAGCATATCCCATTGTGTATCCAAAGATGTACATGATATCATTTACAAGATGGGAGAGCTTGTGAGGTGTGTATACATTGTATTTTTTATTATATATCTTTGAATTTCTACACAAAAATAAACAATTCTCAAATACATCCTGACAGATACGTGAGCTCGAAGGAAATTGATCTAAACACATTGCAAGATGCTCAAGTATTATTTGTTGAGGTGGTTTGTTTGGTGGAGGAAATTTTTCCTCGATCCATTTTGACTACTCAATTACATTTACTCGTACATTTGATTGATGAGATCGCACTTTGTGGGGCAGTTCATGCAAGGTGGATGTTTTTTCTTGAGCACTTCATGAAAACCTTGAAAGATTTTGTGAGATAAAAAGCGCGGCCTAAGGGAAGCATGGCTGAGGGTTGGTTAGTGCAATCATCCCTTGTTTATATCTCTGAATATCTTGCTGAAGTGGACCCCTCTTAACCACGACTATGGAAAGATGATGAAGACTTGAGGATGACCTCTATAATACCTCAACGAAAAGGAATGAGTAAAGTGCTAACAAAAGAAGAACTTCGTAAGTTAAATAGTTTTTGTGTGCTCAATAGTGATGTAATGAGCAAATGGGCGACACTATATAATGAAGCAAGGGCAAGAAGAAAAAGCGAAAGACAAGCATTTTGCACTAGATATGGATGTAATGTCTCATTTCCAAATCATCTAAATGCGCTCCCACGTCATATTGATATAGATTGGTTACATAAGGAAATGGAGAGAATGGAAAAAGAGGAAATTAATATATCTCAAGAAGAGTGGGAATATGCACGAGGTTGCTTATCAAAGGTGAGACATACTATCAATTAATTTGTTTCTATAAGTTATATTTTATTGCACAATTAGACGTCATCCAAGTGGATTTGTAATCATTGACTCTACAAAATTTCACCAAAACAAGAATGACACATTAGTACTACCTCAACAATGCGAGCGGGTATATATGCAAAAGCTAATTTTTTTATATGTATACATGTGATACATATACACAATATAATAAGTATTTAAGTTTCTTACTTTTGTTTTTCAAATATAGGTTGTGTATCATCCAATGGTAAACAATAACCGATGGTGGTATGTCATCCCTATATCTAATCGTTCAAAACCAACATATGGTAATATTACCGACATAGAGATAACAGATGACAATCCAACAATTAATGATGATGTACATGATGACACCATAATGGATGATATGCGTGATATAGTACAAGATGAACCTCGCGAGGATGTTCAAGGAAACGTAGAAGAAGAAAATAATGTGATTGTCGATGATATTGATGAAGTTATTGAGCAATATAGCAACACATCTGATAGTGGGATAGACTTATTTGTTTCGTTACCTCTTGGTAACATAGACCTAGAAGTAGATAGTTTAGCAAGAGCTGATCTCATTGAAGATGAGATGGATCATTCACTGTAACATACTTAATTTACTTAATGATTCAATGTGTATTCTTAATTCTATGGTTTTTATCATGCGCACACGTGCATACTCAATAATCAATAGTCAAGTTTAAAGCTAAATTGATTTTTCCATAATAAAAAGGAAGTATTTTTAATCATCTTTAAGTAGAGAAATTGCGAGATACATATTGCAATGCTTGCTACTAATTGTATAATAAGGTTTCTGTCGCTTGCCGCTAATTACTTATATCTAGCTTGTTAATTAGAGGAACTGCCATTCATTAGAGAGCAATGCAAAAATAATTATTAACTCTGGTTTTTTTATTCAATGATTCAATGTGTATTCTTAATTCTATGCTTTTTATCATGTGCACACGTGCATACTCAAGAATCAATTTCAGGTGGTTAAATAATTATTAACTCTGATTTTTTTATTATATTAGGTCCAATTTCAGGTGGTTAGAAAATTATGCGTCTGAAGGCGCGTCTATATTAGCGTCTATTTACGCCGATATATAGACACCAAATTCGCGTCTATTTACACGCTCTTTTACACGCACATATAGACGCAATGATAGATGCGCCCGACTTTGCGCGTCTATGCCTCGTTTCTGTTGTAGTGTCGCCTCTTCCATCAGGCTTCCGCCGCCTCCCTCTCCTCCTCCTCCCCTCCTGCCGCCGCAGGCCGCCGTCTTCCCCCTCTTTCTCCTGGTTAGCTTCTTTGATTAATCAACTTAATTAACTATCGTAATCAACTTACTTAACTTTCTTAATCACCTTAATCACCCTCACTTAATCAACTTAATCCCCCTAACTTAATCAACTTAATTAAACTACATAACTTACTCAACCTAATTCCCCTAATTAACTTAATTCCCCTAACTTAATCAACTTAATTAAACTACCTAACTTACTCAACCTAATTTCCCTAATTAACTTAATTCACTTAATCCACCTAATTAACCTACCTGCCTTAATTAACTTAATTACCCTCATAACCTAATTAACTTAACTTAATTTTCTTAACTCACCTAATTCACTACCCTTCCCTAACCACAGTTTTCCCCCGTTTTAGCCCCCATTCCTGCCCCTTCTCCACTCTCCTCCTACCCTTCACATGCAACGCGCGCACGTGTATGGGTGTGGCCAACAGGTGTTCACGCGTGAGGATGCGCGTTGGGTCTTTTCTGTGCGATGGTCCGTGCCATCCCCGAGCACACATAACTATTCACACGCAGCCGGGTATCTCTTTTGATTTTCCACAAACCCGAGAAAAATATATTTAAAATTTCATAAAAATTCAATTAAAAAAATAAAAATTACTTAAAAAGTAATTTTTAAACTGGGTAAATTTTTGGCTCATTTTGTTGATTATAATATAGAAAATTTATTGCAAAAAAATTAACAAGATTTAAAATCCTTTTAAAAGTTACTAAAAATTGAGAAAAAATTATTTAAAATCCCTAAAAATCAAAATTAAATTAAAAAAAGTCACAAAAAATTCTCTTAATGTTGTTGATTAATTTTGGAATATTTCAAAAATAAAAAATATATATTTTAAAAATAAAATAAAACAAAATAAAATACAAAATACAAATACACATAAATTATAATTTTATTTTTTATAAAAAATCAAATAACAATCTCACCCATACACTAATCAATATTAATTAAACCAAATGTGATTCCCCTAATATCGCTTTGGTATTTATTTAATTTTTTAAAAAAACTAAGGTGCTTTATTTTTTCCAATCAGTAGTTTTTGCTTTTTTGATTAGATTCCTTGCATTTGGGACTACTCAGTGCGCCTGGTTATGTCATGATTAAGTTTTTGAAGTATTATGGTTTGATTGTGTGATACGATTACGGGTGTGGGTTGTAGTTTTTTTCTTTTTTTGCCTGATACGGGGTCTTGGGTGCCTGTTTGTTGCATCGCATGAAGCTTTCGGTCACATATGTGTAGGGGTCATGCCAAATTTTTTCTAGAATGTGTGTTGTTTGGGGTGCTCAATTGGTTAGTTACGTCTGTGTGTGCTTCTTTTGATCGATTTCTTTTTTATAGCTATTTTGTTGTTTTGCAGGCATTCCTTGTGATTATCTGTGTTTGTGGTGTGTGTATATTCCATCTGAATGGCACCTCAAGCTCCTCCTCTTGTTCAATATGTCCCATTAATCAGTACGGATTATTCTTTCCTATTGACTTTTGAGCCTATCGTGAGAGCAAGCCTTGCAACTTTTGTGGCTGCTTCACTTCCTTTGATTCCAGACGATCCATCCCTGTGTGATGAGTTTCTTGCGTCATACAGTAAGAAATCGGGCTTGGTTCATGGTACTTCCATGGTTTTGACACCTAGAGGGTTAGGGAAGGCTTTGTCTCTTCCCTACAAAGGAGAACCCTTTGTTACAGCCAGCCAGTTATTATCAAATGACGAGATTCTCAAGCTGTTACAAAAGCAGACCAAAGAGGTCCTTGATGTCAAGAAAGTGATTAACACTTCAGGAGTGTCTTTTGCAATGATTACCGATCCTCTTTGGAAGCTAGTCTGCCAATTTCTCCAAGACAAGTTCATGCCTGCCAAGACACCATCCCACTATTTGTCCAAGGAGCTATTCACACAGCTTCTAGGATAGTGTTAAAAGGGGTTGCCGTTGACTGGAGTACGTACCTTTTTACGAAGATGGACCAACATTTTGTCAAAGTGACCAGAGGGAATGTTACAAATGTCACTTATGGTTCATATTTATATGTTTTCTTGACATATTCAAGCCTTAAGACGGGTGTGCTTTCCCCTCCTCCATCTGAAAAAGTTCCTCCCCCTCCACCTTCAGAAGATTCAGAACCCATTGACATAGAGGATCTTGATTCCCCTCCTCCATTGGTCATTCAGCGGAAGCGCTTGAAGCGTGTAGCAGATAAAGTTCCACCAATCATTCCTTTAGTAACAGTTTCTACTACCTCTGGAAGTAACCTCCCTGTCTACCTCACATGTAACAATTTATTCAAGGCACATCGAGAGGGTTCTTTGGAAATATCAGTTCCTTCACTGAACAATTTAGTGTCAAGGGATGCCATTCCTTTCCTTTGTAATGATATCTAGAGTTCTATCGAACTCTCAGTTGTTGGCAGCTTGTGTTCAATAGTTATATGCTTCTTTCTATGAAGAATTGATGCAATCCAAAGACCAATTGCCTAAGGCAACCACAGAGTTAGCCTCTGCCAAAGACACTCTTGCTGATCTGTTTAAGCAGATGGGGCAGCAGACACAAATGATTGAGACCTAGAGAGAATAAATATCTTCTTTGAAAATTCAATTAGTAGAAGCTCAGTCAGAGGTCACTAGAGTTTCGGAAGAGAAAGAGAAAATGTACAAAGAAGCTCAAGATTTTCAGAATCTTTTAGATATGAAACTGTCAGCTTTGCAGACTGCTCACCATACATTGGAATCCCAAGCTTCTTAGATTAAGCAGTTACAAGACCAATTGGCACAGTCACGGTCTATTCCTCCAAGCCCCAATGTTCCTATGATTCCTTCTATATCTCAGTAGGACTTGGCACTTCTCTAGAGACATGCCATATTATGTCTGTTGTTTCAAGATAAAGTGAAAAGATTGCAGTCCAGGATGGATTTATTATGGTCTACATTTGAGCAATTTCAGGAGTATGTTCCTCCGGACCATTCTTTTTTTATCCACTATCAGTTACAGAAGTTGGCCTTCTATATGAAGCTCTCAATGATGAATCTCTCTCTTCCAGAGGATGGTTGGAGTGGAGCTTGGTCTTCTGATTTGCTGTGACAGAAGTTGTCCGTATGGTCTTTGAAGATTCTGTGATGACAGATACTATGTTGCTGTCTTATATGTATCTACGAGGTGATCTGTTAATTTCAGATGATGTAGATCTGGCTTGGTATGTGGAGGATGTGGTCTTACAAGATACCTTATATGTCAACTATTTGGAGTTGAGGATAGATGACATGTTCCAGTGCTATTCTTCTAAAGTGGTTACTTGCTCTGACACTTCATGGCATTCAATGATTGATTCTGTAGTCCTGAACCAACGCCAGAATACAGCTTCTACTTATGTACAGAGCACTAACCAACTGAGGGTGGATCTCCTAGCTTATCTTTCCAAAAACCATCCATTTGATTCATCCTTCTTTAATGCCTACCATCGACGATCTGTTTTAGGTCTCTCTATTCCTAGCTTATTATACTATCAACAAATGGCCCATCGCTATGATGCTTATTTTTCCCTTTATAAATCCAACTTAGTTGCTATCTTACCTATCCTTTTTCAACCTCAGGGTTTTCCTCAAATTCCAATTTTTACCTATTGTTCTTTCATTGAAGATCAATTCTTTTCCCCTTCTCCGCCATGCCCTTCTCCATCTATCCATATACCTTCTACTTTTCCTGCTTATCAATTGACACCTTTCCTAACTGATTCGCTTAAATTTTCATCCACTCCTTCTTTAGCTTATTTCTCATTTTATGATTTTGCCTACCCATCTCTTCGTCCCCTTTTACTTATTCCACTTCCATCTCTTGCCACTTCTATCTCTCAACCCCCTCAATTGGTTAGTGGGTACGAAGGATTTGATATGCAGATTCCGAGAAGAAGAGGATGGAGCTCACCTAATTCACTCACGGGACCACAAATTAATTGGCCATTAATTCTACGGGATTGGACAATTGCTAGTCAAGCATACCAGAATTACCTTCATTTTTCTCAACAATATTCACAATCTCTAGATCCTTCAGTGAGATTGACATCTCATTTTGCTTGGTATCTAGCATATATGCACAGGCATTCCCATAACGATTAAAAGGCCATTCCAAAGCTTTGTATGAATGTCAATGTGAACATTGATTCCCAATAGTTGGATGTCCTATATTTTCATGCCCTTTGTCTACCTAGCAGATACCTTGTTTTGCTAGAAAGGATGTGCTGCCTTCAGTTCTTTCAAAATCCTCCCAACACATTTGTGGATGAGTCCTTATCCATGGATTGTTTTCGTAATCACCAAGCCTTCAAAAGGGACCATCTTCATTGATACCTTTGCAATGTATTTTGGATGATTCTTAATGATATATATCTCTCTTTTTGGAGGTCTCATTCAGATGGTTGTGTTTAGTGTTTGTGCTGTGGGTTAATTTTATGTGATAAGTTCGTGCTGGTTGAATAATTTGTTTAAGAGCTCTCTTTTCAACTATTGATGGTGATGATGGATGGAAAGCCTACGATGGAAAGTTGAAGAACCTCTTATATCCTTTACACATTTGTTATGACTTTTTATTGTTTATTAGATGTGTGAATGAATAAAGAAGTTTTTATTTAGTAGTATTCTTTTCTAGAGATACAGGTGGTAAGTTGGGATCGTGGTTTGGAGTGATTGTTGAAGACACTGAAGAAGATTAAATTGAGCTCTTTAGTGAACTTATATTCTTCTTTTCCTTAGGTCGCGAGGACGCTTCCTTTCTAAGTGTGGGGATATGTTGAGAGTGGAAAAAGAATAAATTTTTGATTGATTTTTTGTTGTTTTTGAGGTCTGAATGATTGATTTTTTATGGATTTAAAGTGATGTATGGTTGTTAATGGAAGTGTTTGAGAGTGTTTTGGATGATATTGATTATGTTTTGGAAGGTTATGATGATTTTTAGTAGAAATATGAAGCTCTCTGATGATCTAATAGGTTCTGTTGAGGTTTTGATTGATTCTGATACCTTCTGTATAGCTTCTATTTTATTCTGATTTTCTTTTGTATGAAGCATGGATTAATGATTGATGAAGGTTGAAATATTTTGGAAGCTTATTGAATAGTTTTTGATAGTTTGAAATGGTTTTAGTATGAGTTATAAGGATCTACTGTTCTTTGATGACCTTCTATAACCCTCTGTAAACCTTCTGTAGAGCCTCTGCCTCTGCTCTGTATCTGTTCTGTATTTGCTCTGTTCCTGTTCTGTGCTATTCTGTAGATCTTCCGTAAGTGTTCTGTAGAATGTATGTGTGACTTTGGAAAAGTTTTCTAACTTTTTGAAAGGATGAATCTAAGTTGAAAATAGCTAAAACAAATGGAAGAAGCAGTTGCTGAAGACTGAAGAAAAGACTGAAGTGACAGTGACAGTAGTGAGCTATGAAGAGACATTGTAGTGGCTCTAGTGCCTCAGCTTCACATCAGACATACCTCTTGGGAGGTGCATCCACAACCTAAGAAGGATTATTAAGTGCCATTCTAGAGTACTGTAGTGAGGAGATGTGTACTATTGAGAGAGAGAGAGAGAGAGAGAGAGAGAGAGAGAGAGAGAGAGAGAGAGAGCCAGAGATAGCCAATTCTATTAAAACAGTGTATCTGTATATGAAAGATTGAGAGAGAAAACTATGAAGACATTGAAGATGAATACTATGTGATTGATTTCCATTCAAAAATGGTGTATTCTTTTATGTTCATTATTCTATTGATGGATTCTATGAAGATGTTGAATATTATGGTTGATTCTATCAAATCCGTGGGAGATATCTACTATGATGCTATGTGAAGAATTGTTATTTTCTTTGTTTTGGTCATCAAAAGAATGAAATAAAAGCTTGTTGATGTTATAAAATAGATTTTCTTGCAGTAGAATCCCCTTTTCCTTGGTATTCCTCTTGGGGCTCCACTAGCCAGGAAGATATGGAAGATGAAAAAGCAAAGGATATGGTTGTAGAGGATGAGGAGGACTCAAAATTTGAAGACAACTAGGACTTTAGCACATATTAGAGAATGTGCAAATTTAGAGGGGGTAGATGTCATGCCACTACGCGGACATGGTGTGAAACTCTAGAGTGTATCATCATCTGACTTTCTTATTGATCAAGAGAGTCAATGTGATCTAAGTCATTAGTACTAGTGTGAGTGGCATGAATGGTTCAAAAATACTAGATTTTTGGACAATTTTAGCATATTTTTTATATTATTTATTGTAGAATTCCAAAAAATTTAGAAAAGCTTCTAGATTAGAATGGCATGTAAAAAAAAAGTTTTTTTTTAGCGAGTTTTGGATTTTTCATAAAAAAGAAAGATGGGTGAAATCGTGTGCGTCGCGATTGCAGTTGACAAGTTGAAAACTGCACTTTGAACTAGAAGAAGAAGAAGGAGTGAACTGAGAGATTCCAAACCAGGTGTCCTATTGTTTTACCCCCTTTCAAAGCCAACGAAGCCATCAAATTTGGGTTCCGAGCAGTAGAGAGGAGGCTGTTATTTTGATCCACGTTTTTGGTCTACGAGGGAGCTCCAGGAGATCTAATGTATGAAGATTACTTTTGAGTAGTGCTAGACAAAGGATTCCAGGTTCTATCAATAATATTGATTGGATTCATTGTGCTTTGTCTTTGTTATGTTTACCTCTTGTCTATTCTTTTTCTTCTCTTCCATCTCCTATCTCTACTTCCTTCTATCTCTGATCCTCGGTAGATATAACCTTTTGACAAAAACCCCTCCGACAGTGTTGAGTGAGAGTGGAGAGGAAAAGAGAGAAAGAAATATAGAGAAGAAGGGATGCAAAGGAAAAGAGAGAAGAAGTGAGAGTGGAAAGGGAAGATGGGGATCTTTCAATGTCCATGTTTTATAAGAGAGAGGGGGAGAGAAAAAAAGAAGGATGAAGGGAGGCAAATAAAAAAAGAGAAAGATGGGTGTGAGAGAAAAATAAAGAAGGATGAAGGGAGGCAAATAAAAAAAGGAAAAGAAAGAGAGAGAGAAAGAGGGGTAGGGAGAGAAATAGAGAGGGGGATAGATAAAGAGAGAGAGACAAGGATAGAAAATGATTGGACAAAGAGAGATGGAGGGATGCAAACAAATAAAGGGAAAGGGAGAGAAAGAGGAGTAGAGATTAAAATAGAGGAAGATCATCAATGAGGGAAAAGAAAACATATTGTTTTTCATAACATAGACCAAATGGAGAATGATGATAGTTGTGATGTCCAAGATTGTGAGGCATATCTTAATCAACATGTCTTGTATGTTTGCACTCAATACAAACTGACAATTAGATGAAAGTGTCACTTGTCCATAGAACATGTACGATGCTTTGGCGAGTCTCAATCAGAGATAATTTACCAAGAAAACTTAGACTTTGAGAAAATAGTAAAAAAAATGTGTATCAATTATGCCTTACATTCATAAAGTAATTGAATATCATATACAAAAATATTAGATATACCCATGAAATTTGTATAAAGAGGTGATGCTTCATCCCAAAGAATGTACCTATTGTGGCACATTAGAAGAGTTTGTGGACATGCAATTGATGGAGTGCCTAAGCTAATACACCAATTAGAGGGTATGATGTACACTAGACCCTTGATACTAGAGGAGATTGTTGGCCTTTCAAACCATTCTCCAATCTTGGAGCCTGAGATGGAGGCAATGATCGATGCATTAATGCCCATAGATGTCGAATCATATGATCCACTAAGAGAGGAAGCATCCATATCATTATATGATAGGTGCCGAGTATCTCACCTAAAGACACTGCTTACATTACTAAGTGTACATGCAAAGACTAGGTAAGTTACTCATGAATATACATGTGCATTACGTGGGCTCAAAATAATGTATTTTTAAAATATAATTTTTATATATTTATTACATACCAAAGGGTGTAATATAAAGGGGTTATTTACAAATTGAGTAGAAAATAGTTATTTTTTATTTTAAAAAAATTATAAATAAGAATAATTATAAATAGGCCTTAAATGCACATAATATAGATGATATGTACATAGTAATTTCCCCGAGAGGCAACGTACGTGTGGAGTAATGCGAATGTGACTGAGGTATTTAGGTATATTCTATGCTCCGTTAACTTTTTTGACTCTATTATAAAAAACATTTCGTGTGCTATTCAAGGCTGCTTCTAATTTTTTTTCAAGTTGTGAAAGTACTATATATTATCTCCTAGAAATACGATGCTTGAGTCCTATGATAATGTAAGATTGTGGTGTTACAATAGCTTGGCATGGACTACAACATCATCTATACATGTGTCAATGATTGTGTGTTGTTTCAAGGAGACTATGGAACTATGAAGACATATCCAAAGTGTGGTGCTTAGAGGTATCAACAAGACCTGTAAGGACAAACCATCCCTCATAAGGTTCTTGGATACTTTTCACTTATACAACATATATATCACATTTTTCGTACAGGTATGGTGAGCTTAACAATGTAGCATGTGTAGAATAGATCCACAGATGGAGTCCAAGGAATATCAGCAGATTCACATGCATGGAGTCACATTGACTCCACCTTTTTAGGCTTTGTATAAGAGCCCATGAATTTGCTGCTCAATCTTGTTATGGATGGGGTGAATCCATTTGGTCTACTAACTTCTTATCAAGTCTATCCACACCCTGATGGGCATGATGCGTTCCTTCAGCTCTGCTTTATCTAAAGATGACCAATATCAAGGTTGAAATCCCATAATTGGCATAAGATATGTTAGGTTTGTTGCGATCTTAATTACAAGTAGCCTCAATATTTTGCTATTTAGTTTCTACTCAATGTTCATAATGCTTCTCAATTTCTAATAGTTTGTATTACTAATCACGAATACAAGGTGTCTCACTTTAGAAATATGAGAGGCGTTTATAGGTTTTTAGTGCAATGGATCTCATAGAAGGGGATCAAGACATCCTCTATTAAATCCACAATGCCGAGAGCATTGAAGATAGTCTATCTCTTTGAGAAGTACCTACCCACAAGTAGGCTAACTATACAAACTCACCTCCTCTTGCATCTTGTAGATGAAGTGGAGATTGCAACATCCGTCCATATGTTATGGATATTCTTCTTGAAGCACTTCATGAAAACCCTGAAGGGCTTTTGCAACAACAAGCTTGGCAAGAAGGTAGCATGGCTGAAGGTTGGCTAGTGTTAGAGGCATTAGTGCATATTTCAGAGTGGCTATTAGTGCGCAAATTGGATATTGTATGCATGCGTACTGAATGTTGGAAGGTCCCCAAGAACAAAGAACTATACAAACCTTTATAATTTCAAGTGAAAAGCAAAAGGAAATTTGCACGACATGAGATAAAAAGACCAGTTGGGTGGAATCTCCCCGCATGCCTTGTGTGAGCATTGCACAAGGCATGTATGTATAGATTTATTTATCTTCAAGTCTAAAAATAGCCCACTTTACAAATATCATGCTTTTGCTTTTGTTGAAATATAAAGTAAGGCATTTGGACATAAAAAAATCAGGTTGTGTCCAAATACAAATATCAAATAATGAAATATTTAACCGAGTGTCTTTGCATATACAAGATAATAATTTTTTTGTGAAGCGCTTTAATAAATAAGTGCACCTGAATAAATATTGGTGCCATGTCTTAAGTGATCAGACATGCCCATCAAAAATAGTAATTCTTCTAGGCATTTGGATTTACACCATCACCCGGTACTACCCAACTTCATCGCCGCCTGCTCTACATATCAACTGAAGCATTCACAATTGTTAGAAAATAATAAAACCTAATAGAAGCGAATACCTAGCAGTCTTTAGCTACAAAATAATTAAATAGGTAATTGGAACTTTGTCCTAACCTTAATTTAATTCGAGTGTGCACTCTAAACTTGTAAACACCCATTAATTTAATATGTATTTTACAGGATCACCCACTATGGAATCACCTACGTGCACATTAAATTAATCTAATGCCCATAAAGAATAGGTGTCCCCGTTAGCTTCTCGCATAAGAAATCCACATTATGTACAAGCCCCGACGAATAAATATAATCACGGAATCCACCATGGAATATGCCTCCTGGAATTAGCTAATGATGATGGATTCAAACAATAGTATACTATGGTTGTTGAAGGACGATGATAGACTAACCAGAGATGTGGTGGTTGGAATTGAAGTAGGAAAAAGGATGAATGCTACCATGGAGAAGAAAGTGAATCATTTTTGTATGTTGCATCATGTATGCATGGAGAAGTCCATCGAGTGATTTGAAATCCTAAGGGCATGGAGGAGATACCACGGTTTATGTCTATGCCTTGGTTACATGGAGCTTTGATCACAACTTCTCGCGAAGGGATAGAGGTCTCTACTAAGGAGTGAAAATTCTTGAGGGGATGTAGTTTGAAGGTGACCACATGTTTTATAAGCTATCGTATATAGATTTTATATATGACAACTAATGTAACCATTTCACCATACAGTACAAAATCTACCATAGAAGTGAAGCCATGTGGTTGCGCGGTTATGGCCTCGATGGTAACCTACCTCTCTAGGAGTAGGTATCCTACCAACGATAGAAGTCTGCAAAATAATTATGATATATACAAACAATTATGAGTCACAATATATTAGAATAAATTATATAAAGAATTGAAAGAAATATAAATTTTAAAAAACTAGAAATCAAAATATACTTACAAACTCTGCCTCCCACGACTCTCTGCCGTCTGATCCGTAATGCGACGATCCCATGGTTTCCATTTGGATCTGTCACGCCTCTGTGTGCTGGCAACTCTTCACTTTCTCTACTGCTTTCTTCTTGGCTAATTTCTTCCACTCTATGCAGTGGCACATAGGTGGTTGGCTATAGGCTCCACGCCCCTCCTACCTCCGCAGTGAGTCCCCGGTGCGTGTCATGAGGTGGGATCTTTTGTTGTGAAGCATATCCCTCAATTTTGTGCGTCCCCAATCATCCGAGAATTGCTGACCCTCAGGATTTGGGTACCTCCTATGGACTGCCCTCAACACCTCCTGCCACAAGCCGCTTTTCTGATTTTTGAAGGCAATAAAATAATCTTTATACGTCACATGCACGGTGCTTCTCATGTACGCCATTACATCCCTTCCTTCATCATCATGGAAGATGCCAGCAGCATCTGTAACTCTATAGTACTGGCGTACAACCTCCTCTACGTGATCTACTGGTGAGGGTGATCGCTTGCCACCTCCTAGGCAACCCCCACACAAGCCTCATCCTCCCCCTCGACTCTCCCTCCTCCCTCTCTGTCGACTACCCTCTACCTCGCTAGATGCACATGCTTATACAGAAGCACGTGCTTCTGCAGATGCTTGTGCTTTAGCCGATGCACGTACAGGTGCTGCATGTGGAGTACTTGCATATGGAGTACCTGCATGTGGAGTTTGGGAAGTAGTGCCAGGCAAAGACATCAAAGGCATTCGAGACATGAAACTGAATACCTCGTCTGTTGTGGGAGAGCAGCCAAGGTGCCTGGTCATCTCTCCCATGAAGTCTTCCCTTCTAGGAAAACCTCCAAAAAATGGATTGACCCCCTGCCAAACGAGGCCAATGTATCATTCATGTGATCCAAATCCGGGTCATTGCTAGATGAACCAGGATACGACATCTGCAAAAAAAACACAGGAAAAAGAAAAATTTGTTTGCATACAAAAAATCATATATTACCTACATTTTCAAAGAGCTTTCTTTAGACATTGAGCATAAAACTTAAGTACTAATGCTTCTCATAAACAAGAAAACTGATAAACACAAACATGGGATTGGTCACATTCATCATTGCAAACAGATATTATTTTTTATCAGAGCTGGAAGAGCTGGCGCATGTATAACCGCATCTAAATTGCAAGTTAGACGCGCCCTCAGGCGCGCTCCCAAAGTCAACCTTCTGTCCAGCGCGTCTATATTCGCATCTAAGATGCAACACAGACATGCTGTCAGACGCAAATTCCAGGTCAATCTGCGCGCGGGTGTATCCTACGTGTAGATTGACCTACACACACGCCAGCACACGCACTTTAAGATGCGCCCTCAGACGCAATGAGAGGAAATATTTTTTTGCGTCTATACTTGCATCTACACTGAAATGTAGATGCGCTATCAGACGCGCTCAGTCGGTTGATTTTAGCCCGACGACCGCCATTGATGATTTACAAAATGCAATACATAATGGAATCAGAAATCCTAAATACACAGACAGAGCAGAGAGAGAAAGAGAGAAACAAAGAGAGAGAGAGAGAGAGAGAGAGAGAGAGAGAGAGAGAGAGAGAGAGAGAGACTCACCTTGGGTGTTTGGTGTGGCGGGTGGTGGCGCTTCTTCCTTCTCCTTCTTCCTCTCCTTGGTAAGTTACCCTCCCTTTATGCTTGCTTGCTGCTTCTTCTTGTTCTCCTCTCTCTTGTTCTCTCCTTCTTCCTCTCCTTGGCTTTCCTTTTTCCCTTCTTGTGTGTTTGAAATGAAAGAAGAGGTGAGTCATGAGGAGGTGAGGCATGAAGAGACTAGGTGAGGCATGAAGAGACTGCATGTCGGCTAAACTCAAGCTTCAGAACCGCAAAAAATGCAAGAAAGGAAAGGCACATTTTGAAAAGAAATGATTTAAGTATGGTTTGAATTTTGACGTGTGCATCTATTTTTGCATGTATATGCGCGTCTATTGTTCAGATAGACGCGAGTATAGACGCGAACATAGACATGGAAATAGACGCTAATATAGATGCGTATGTAAACACGGGTATAGACGCGCATTTAGGCTTTATCATAATTTTTTGTTTTTAAGATAGGTTTTGATAGTGAATTCTTATCATAAGTTTTAATGTATTTATGATGATTTTTGTGTATTTAAAATTGAGATCTTATGTAAACATATGAATGACAAATATTTTGATGTTGTCATGAATCATGTCATCATCATCACCTAGTGCGGTGCATGTTGATGAGTCAATGAGCGCATCCTCAAGTGAGGATGAAACATTGTGTCTTCATAATCGAGATGCATGGCTACGACGAAAAGTTAAATGCATGTGTGATCGTTGTCGAGGGTGTATTTTTCGAGCACATCGAATTACAATGTCACACCTCAGCTTGTATGGAGAATGGGACTGAGAAAAATCACCAGTATTCATTGTTTTTTTTTACCACTAAGATTGCTAGTCTATGTTACGAGAATTATATATCAACGTACATGAAAATCCTTTTTGTGGTTGAGTAGGATGCAGTGCCACATCCTCAGATGCTCCTTCTCGGGCGTCGAGAGGCTACAAAACGTCGACGCAAGAAGGCAGAGTCTTCAAGAAGAGTAGAGACTGATGACCATGATAGTAGCCCTCATGAAATGCCCCATCAAGTCATAGAGGATGAGATTTTGGACAACATGGTACACCATCTATTTTCGCAAACGGTTTAGGGAGAAGGTCACTCTACGAAGCCAAATGATCCACTATATGTAGCATCATCTACTCCGTTGTATGAAGGTTGTATGCACTCCATTCTTCATGTGTCCCTCGAGATACTTAACTTGCAAACAATTTATGGATGGAGTAATGTTAGTTTGGATGCGTTATTGAAGTAAGTATCAATTCAATTTGGCTTATGAATCATAATATTAATTTTTCTATTTTTTAAATCAGACAGAAATATATGTTGGTGGTTTTTTAACTCACTTTTAAAAATATATGTAGGTTATTATAACAAATGCTTCCAAAAGGAAACAAATTGCCAACTAAGAGAGAGCAAGCAAGCCATTACTTGACATCTCTGGGAGGCCTTGATTATGTCAAGATCCATGCATGTGTCAATGATTGTGTCTTATTTCATGGGATTCATGAGTTCGCACGAGAGTGTCCTGTTTGTGGCGAATCAAGATACGAAGTTGAGATGAAGTCAATGGATGTGCCTCGTAAGGTTTTGCGACTTTTTTTAATTGTTCCACATATAAAACTTATGTTCAAGTGTAAGTCTATTGGAAAGCTCATGTCATGGCATGCTAGTCATCGTTCAAGTGATGGAAAATGGAGGATCCCTGCAGACACATCGGCATGGAAACATATAGATAATTTGTGGCCCGTTTTCAAAGAAGAGCCAAGAAATTTGAGATTTGGTTTAGGTATGGATGGAATCAATCCATTTGGCATCAAAAGTATATCATACAGTGTATGGCCAGTAGTATTGGTGAACTATAATATTCCTCCATCCATGGCAATTAAAAAGGGACATGTAATGTTGTCCCTTCTGATTCCTGGAAAGCACAAGGTAAAAAACATGGACATTTACTTAGAGCCTTTGATTGAAGAGTTAGAAATGTTATGGGAAGGTATTGAGGTGCAAGATACAAGTGCATTTGCATCCTCTAGAGATTTCACATTGAAGGCCATGTTGTTGTGGACCATGCATGACTTTCCAGGATACGGAGAGTGTTCAGGTACATGTATATAACTCTATATTTGAAATTCAAGAGTTTAATCAATTGTATTTTATTAATTCACTTATTTTTCAGGTTTAACCATGTCAAGATATCATGCATGTCCTATTTGCGGTCCCTCTCAACATCATGTTGGGGAAGATGGAAATTTCCCATAAGTTTGGGACATGTGGTCAAATCTTTGGATTTGTCATAACTTGAACACAATAACTCCAAATTGAGCGCTCTATAGCTCAATAGATTCCATTTTTCAAGTGCTTTTCAATGATAGGTCACATCATATGGTTTTGAAAAACTTATGGGCATGTTATCCATGTGCCACCTTTTTAGTATTCAAAAATGGGAGTTAGGAGATTCCCAAACTCACCAATATTGTGTTTCTCTAGTTTCCTCTAGGCTGGCACATTTAAAGAAGGTTATCTACGACAATCATCATCGATTCCTTCCTATTGACCATCCCAAATATGCTCTCCCTACTAATGGAATGACTCCACAATCTCTAACCATTCGAGATTGGAAGGAGAGATGGATTAATGCCAACAGCCACCCTCCACTCGGCATGAGTCGGTAAGAAGTGCATTTCTCTCGATTGACTTTAAAGTATTTAGCATGATGAATTTTTTACATAATATATTGTTTGTTTGTTAGGTTCTCTATATTTTTTTGTCTTCTGTACTGGAATGAACTCAAGATCAATCACCTGTTGGACCCCATGCACATATTCAAAAATGTTGTATCTACATTATGGGATCACTTGGTAGGGGCTCGTAATTCAGTTAATGTAAGGGAGGATTTACGTAACATTGGTCACATGAGACGAGCCTGGCCACGTATTAATGGACCCGGAGGAAAGATTGAGCTACGCCATGCACCTTGGATGTTGTCAATGAATGAGGAAAAAATAGTAAAGGCACAAATATATAGCTTTTGAACACCCACAAGATGTATGAGATGTCTCAAGGGAGCCTTCATAAAGAAAAAGAAAAGAGGTGTGGAGCAACTATTTGGTTTGAAGTCCCACTATTGGCACAAAATGATTCAAGTAAGGGTATCTCTAACCATGAATATAGTAATTAGTGGAGTAACTATGTGTAAACTTTGGGGTATGATGACTTTTTCCTCAACTAATCATTTGATCTATGAATATTGTTTACATTTAGTTCGTACTTCCTACTAGCATATTCCATTGTGTATCCAACGATATACGTGATATCATTTACAAGATGGGAGAGCTTGTGAGATGTGTATACATTGTATTTTTTCATTATATATGTTTGAATTTCTACACAAAAATAAACAATTCTCAAATACATCTTGACAGATACGTGAGCTCGAAGGAAATTGATCCAAACACATTGCGAGATGCTCGATTATTATCTATTGAGGTGGTTTATTTGGTGGAGGAAATTTTTCCTCGATCCATTTTGACCACTCAATTACATTTACTCGTACATTTGCTTGATGAGATCACACTTTGTGGGGCAGTTCATGTAAGGTGAATGTTTTTTCTTGAGCGCTTCATGAAAATCTTAAAAGATTTTGTGAGGCAAAAAGCACGGCCTGAGGGAAGCATGGCTGAGGGTTGGTTAGTGCAATCATCCCTTGTTTATATCTCTGAATATCTTGCTGAAGTGGATCTCTCTCAACCATGACTATGGAAAGATGATGAAGACTTGAGGATGACCTCTATAGTACCTCAAGGAAAATGAATGAGTAAAGTGCTAACAAAAGAAGAACTTCGTAAGTTAAATAGTTTTTGTGTGCTCAATAGTGATGTAATGAGCAAATGGGTGACACTATATAATGAAGCAAGGAGAAGAAAAAAAAGTAAAAGACAAGAATTTTGCACTAGATATGGACGTAATGTCTCATTTCCAGATCATCTAAATGCACTCCCACGTCATATTGATATAGATTGGTTACATGAGGAAATGGAGAGAATGGAAAAAGAGGAGGATATTAACATATCTCAAGAAGAGTGGAAATACGCACGAGGTTGCTTATCAAAGGTGAGACATAGTATCAATTAATTTATTTCTATAAGTTTTATTTTATATAAATAATTGACATGTTTGATCTTTTATCTTTTACTACTAGTGCACATTATTCAATGCTATTTGGTGTGAGGGTAAACATCTTCGAACTCAACGTATAGATGAAAAGAGAAATACCCAAGATTGTGGTACCCTTGCTCACTTCGAGGATGCCAATGGTACCATGAAAGGTTATTGTGGCTTGATCCAAGATATTCTGAAGCTTGACTTCAGACGATTCTTTATATATGTATTGGATGTGAAGCGGTTTAAAGAAGTGGTAACAAATGGTGAGCATTGCACAATCAGACGTCATCCAAGTGGTTTTGTAATCATTGACTCTACAAAATTTCACGAAAACAAGAATGACACATTACTACTACCTCAACAATGCGAGCAGGTATATATGCAAAGGCTAATTTTTTAATATGTATACATGTGATACATATACACAATATAATAAGTATTTAAGTTTCTTGCTTTTGTTTTTCAAATACAGGTTGTGTATCATCCAATGGTAAACAATAACCGATGGTGGTATGTCATCCCTATATCTAATCGTTCAAAACCAATATATGGTAATATTACCGACATGGAGATAGCAGATGGCAATCCAAAAATTAATGATGATGTGCATGATGACACCATAATGGATGATATGCTGATATAGTACAAGATGAACCTCGCGAGGATGTTCAAGGAAACGCAGAAGAAGACAATAATGTGATTGTCGATGATATTGATGAAGTTATTGATCAATATAGCAACACATTTGATAGTGGGATAGACTTATTTGTTTCGTTACCTCTTGGTAAAATAGACCTAGAAGTAGATAGTTTAGCAAGGGTTGATCTCATTGAAGATGAGATGGATCATTCACTGTAACATACTTAATTTGCTTAATGATTCAATGTGTATTCCTAATTCTATGGTTTTTATCATGCGCACACGTGCATACTCAAGAATCAATAGTCAAGTTTAAAGCTAAATTAAAATTTCCATAATAAAAAGGAAGAATTTTTTATCATCTTCAAGTAGAGAAATTACGAGATACATATTGCAATGCTTGCTACTAATTGTAAGGTTTCTGTCGCTTGCCGCTAATTACTTATATCAAGCTTGTCAACTGGAGGAACTACCATTTATTAGAGAGCAATGAAAAAGTAATTATTAACTCTCTTTTTTAAATTCAATGATTCAATGTGTATTCTTAATTCTATAGTTTTTATCATGCGCACACGTGCATGCTCAAGAATCAATTTCAGGTGGTTAAATCATTATTAACTTTGGTTTTTTAATTATGTGAATTGCAATTTTAGGTGGTTAAATAATTGTGCGTCTGCTGGCGCGTCTATATTGGAGTCTATTTACACGGATATATAGATGCAAAATTCGCGTCTATTTACATACACTTTTACATGCACTTATAGACGCAATGATAGATGCGTGCGACTTTGCGCATCTAACATGCGCGTCCTTGCCTCGTTTCTGTTGTAGTGTAGGATCACGGTTTGTGATGGAGTGCTATAAAGAAAACAAAGTAGCATTGTTAGAAATAAGATTATTACGATAAGTGATATTCCAAATAAGAAAATAAGAACTGAAAGAAAACATAAAAAATCCTCCAAATAAGTTCTATGGCCACCTTTTTCAAAATGATGTATGTATAGGGCATGATTGGATGTATATACGATATAATTACACCTGGATCATAAGGACAAATATGATTTCATTTAGTATATATGTCATATTCCCTAAATGCATGCATTGATACTTACAACATGGAGGCAAACATTTTGATATTGAAAGACTAGGAAAGTCATGTCATGTTGATCCAAAAACAACCAAAAGCTAGCATCTAATCAGTTTAATTGTTACTGCGCATCTGTCAGCACGTGTAATAAGTATTATCTGCACATATACATGCGCAATTACACGTGCTTACAGACCACTACAACAAAAAGGCTCCATAGACACGTTTGTAGACGCAATATTTGAATTGTGAGAAAAAATATCGGGCGCGTTTATTACCGCGTCTATTTCTGCGTCTACCATATCGCGTCTAAAAGCGTACTTATGATCAGAGTTATCGGCACACTTAGACGCGCATATAGACGCGTGTATTGATGCACTACGTAAATATATAATCATATTTATAAAAATGTGGATATATTCATATTGTGCGTCTATACACACGTGTATCTACGCGTCTAAAAACACGTTTACTCTGCAAGTTTTTGATGAGAATAGACGCGCATTTATCCTGCAATTTAGACGCACTGATAGACGCACAAAATAGAGGTATGAAAAAAAAAACAGAGAGCATGTGGCTTGCCTCTGGTTTTTTTCCCCCCATCAACATCAAATTGTATGCTTAGGGAAAACAAAGAAAGATTATTTCGAAGATTGGATACTGAAAACAAAGCAATGTATATAGAACACGAAATTTCATATATATAGATGAAACATTTTTACATTATGAGTTCTAGTGCTTGTGACGTCATGGTCGCAAGCACTAGCTGAAAGTAATACATATCAAAAATGAAAATTACAAGCCAAGGGGAGGCATGCATGCATGGGGCTCCTCTATATCTCCTCAGAAGAGGCACCATCATCGCTACCACCATCGCTGCCTGTGCCACTGCTGTTGCTGCCACTGCTACTGCTAGTTCCCCCTTCGCTATCCTCAACTACATCAGGGTTCGCCTACACAAAGGATTAAGGTATATAAATATGATTACAAAGAATAAATTAGATTATCTATACTTTTCATGTAAAAAATAAAACATACCTCTTCTGGTGGTGGAATCCTCATGGCGCGGTTATATTGCTCCTTCGTGATAAGTCCCTCCTCGTAGAAATGCTACCAAGTGGACGCCCGATTATGACATCGATGGTAGCCTACCTCTCTAGGAGTAGGCATCCTACCAACGATATGATACTACAAGACAATTTGAACATACAACGTATTAAAACACACTACATAATGAAGTGAAATAAATTACAAAATTTAATTTTAAAAAAGAAATCAAATAATACTTACAAACTCAGCCTCCCATGACTCTCTGCCACTCGATCCATAATGCAACGATCCCATGGTTGCCATCTGGATACGTCGCGCCTTTGCATGCTGGCGACTTGTCATTTTCTCCGCTACTCTCTTCTTGGCCTCTTTCCACTCCTTGTAGTGGCAATTGGGTGGTTGGCCATATCCAGGGCGCCCCTGCTCTTGTCTCCACAATGACTCCTTGGCGTGCATCATACGGTGAGACCTCTTGTTATGAAGCGCGTCTCTCACCTTTGACCGTCCCCAATCATCTGAGAATCGTGAATTCTCGGGATTAAAGTACCTTTTATGTACTGCCCGCAACACCTCTTGCCACAAATAATTTTTTTGGTGCTTGAAGGGAATCATGTAATCTTTGTATGTGGCATGCACGATACTCCTCAAGTAGGCTATCACTTCCCTCCCCTCAAAGTCATTCAAGATACCACCAACATTAGTGATAAAGTAGTACATTTGTGGAGGCTCACCTCTCTCATTTCCGGTGAGGGTGATCGAGAGCCACCACCTAGGCAACCCCCACAAAGCCCTCGACCTCCTCGTCCTCCCGCACCACTCTCCCTCCTCCCTCGACGTGCACTACCCTCTACCTCACTCGATACACGTGCTTCTACAGATGCACGTGCTTCGGCCGATCCATGTACCTCAGCTGATCCCTGTGTAGGAAAAGATGTGATAGGTGTCCAAGACATTACACTGAAAGCCTTCTCTATAGTGGGAGGGCGACCAAGATAATTGGTCATGTCCCCCATGAATTGCTCCTTGTTGAATGGGGTTGTGGAGGATCTAGGATTCCACATCTACAAAAGAAAAATCATATTACCCTGTGCAGATAAAACATATTGCATGCAGCATCTATACCTGCGTCTCTGTGCCCGTCTATATCTGTGTCTTTGTGGGCATCTATCAGCGCGTCTACTTCCGCATCTACACCTACATCTACACTGTCATCTGGACGCACTGACAGATGTGCACAGTTGAACCATTTCTTTTCAAACTTGCTTTAAAAACGTGCAAAAAAAACCTCCATAGATGACAAGATCCAGCATGTGAAGAGAGAGAAGAGAGATACAAATAAACAGAGAAAGCAAACAAGATTGAGAGAGAGAAGAAGAACTCACCTTCTTTGCTTATTCCAACGGGTGGTGGCTAGGTTGCAAGCTCCTTGTCCTCCTTCTCCCTTCCCTTGGTAAGTTGCTTGAATCTTCTTCTCTTCCTTGCTGTTTGGCTCTTGTTCTTTACTCTTTCTCTTCTTTCCTCCTATCCTCTTTTTACTCTTATTTCCTTGCCTCATTATCTTCATGAAGTGATAGATAGACACGAGTAGTGATGTCGAGCTCGAATTGCAGAAAACACGCAAAAAACGCACGAAAGCACAAGTTTGAAAAGAAATTCACAACTTTTTTTAAATTTTTCTATACCTGTGTGGCGCGTCTGTAAGCACATGTAATTGCGCATGTATATGCACAGATAATTCCTATTACATGCACTTACAGACGCGCATGAACAATTTAGGGAATCAATGCATGCATTTAGGGAATCAATTGACCTATGTTACTACAACAAAAAGGGTTCATAGATGCGCTTGTAGACGCAATACTTGAATTGTGAAAAAAAATGTCGGGCACATTTATTAACGCATCTATTTGGGCGTCTATAAAATCGCGTCTAAAAGCGTGCTTATGATCAGCATTGCATGCACACTTAGACGCACCTTTAGACGCACGTATAAACGCGCTACGTAAATATATAATCATATTTTTTAAAAAGTGGACATATTCATATTGTGCGTCTATACAAGCATGTATCTATGCGTCTAAAACCGTGTTTACTCTGAAAGTTTTTGACGAAAATAGACGCGCATCTATCCTGCAATTTAGACGCGCTGATGGACGCGCAAAACAGAGGTATGGAAAAAAAACCAGAGAGCATATGGCCTCCAAGGCCACATGCTCTCTGGTTTTTTTTCCCCCATCAACATCAAATTGTATGCTTAGGGATAACAGAGAAGGATTATTTCGAAGATTGGATACTGAAAACAAAACAATGTATGTAGCACACAAAATTTCATATATATAGATGAAACATTTTTACATTATGAGTTCTAGTGCTTGTGACGTCATGGTCGCAAGCACTAGCTGAAAGTAATATATATCAAAAATGAAAATTACAAGCCAAGGGGAGGCATGCATGCATGGGGCTCCTCTATATCTCCTTAGAAGAGGCATCATAATCGCTACCACCACCGCTGCTTGTGCCGTTGCCGTTGCCGCCACTGCTACTACTAGTCCCCCCTTCGCTATCCTCAACTGCATCAAGGTTTGCCTACACAAAGGATTAAGGTATATAAATACCATTACAAACAATAAATTAGAGTTATCTATACTTTTTATGTAAAAAATAAAACATACCTCTTCTGGTGGTGGAATCCTCATGGCACGATTATATTGCTCCTTCATGATGAGTCCCTCCTCATAGAAATGCTGCCAAGTGGACGCCCAGTTACGACCTTGATGGTAGCCTACCTCTCTAGGAGTAGGCATCCTACCAACGATATGATATTACAAAACAATTTGAACATACAACATATTAAAACACACTACATAATGAAGTGAAACAAATTACAAAATGTAATTAAAAAAAGAAATCAAATAATACTTACAAACTCAGCCTCCCATGACTCCCTACCACCCGATCCATAATGCGATAATCCCATGGTTGCCATCTGGATACCTCGTGCCTCTGCATGCTGGCGACTTGTCATTTTCTCCGCTGCTCTCTTCTTGGCCTCTTTCCACTCCTTGCGGTGGCAATTGGGTGGCCATATCCAGGGCACCCCTACTCTTGTCTCTGCAATGACTCCTTGGCGTGCGTCATAAGGTGAGACCTCTTGTTATGAAGCGCGTCTCTCACCTTTGACCGTCCCCAATCATCTGAGAATCGTGAATTCTCGGGATTAGGGTACCTTTTATGTACTGCCCGCAGCACCTCTTGCCACAAACCATTTTTCTAGTGCTTAAAGAAAATCATGTAATCTTTGTATGTGGCATGCACGACACTCCTCAAGTAGGCTATCACTCCCCTCCCCTCAAAGTTATGCAAGATACCACCAACATCAGTGATAGAGTAGTACATTTGTGGAGGCTCACCTCTCTCATTTTCCGGTGAGGGTGATCGAGAGCCACCGCCTTGGCAACCCCCACAAAGCCCTCGACCTCCTCGTCCTCCCGCACCACTCTCCCTCCTCCCTCGACGTGCACTACCCTCTACCTCACTCGATACACGTGCTTCTACAGATGCACGTGCTTCGGCCGATCCATGTACCTCAACTGATCCCTGTGTAGACAAAGATGTGATAGGTGTCCCAGACATCACACTGAAAACCTCATCTGCAATGGAAGGGCGACCAAGATAATTGGTCATCTCCCCCATGAATTGCTCCTTTTTGAATGGGGTGCTGGAGGATCCAGGATTCACATCTACATAAGAAAAATCATATTACCCTGTGCAGATAAAACATATTACATCTCTGGACGCACTGACATACGTGCACAGTCACACCATTTCGTCTTAAACTTGCTTTTTAAAAAAAGCTAAAAAAACTCCATAGATGACAAGATCCAGCATGTGAAGAGAGGGAAGATAGAGACAAACAAACAGAGAAACCAAACAAGATTGAGAGAGAGAAGAAGAACTCACCTTCTTTACTTGTTCCAACGGGTGGCGGCGGCTAGGTTGCAAGCTCCTTGTCCTCCTTCTCCCTTCCCTTGGTAAGTTGCTTCAATCTTGTTCTCTTCCTTGTTGTTTGGCTCTTCTTCTTTACTCTTTGGCTCTTCTTTCCTCCTGTCCTCTTTTTACTCTTATTTCTTTGCCTCATTGTCTTCATGAAGTGATAAATAGATAGAGTAGTGATGTCGAGCTCGAACTGCAGAAAACGCGCAAAAAACGCAGGAAAGCACAGGTTTGAAAAGAAAGCCACAACTTTTTTAAAATTTTTCTATACTTGCGCGGCGCGTCTATCAGCGCATGTAATGGCACGTGTATATGCGCAGATAATTCCTATTACACGTGCTTACAGACGCGCAGGAACAATTTAAGAAATCAATGCATGCATAATTAGGGAATCAATTGACCTATGTGGTGACATATTGCAAATGCACAAGTCAACCTTTGATTTATATATACATCCAATCATCATGCCCTATCCAATCACATTTGTATAGGGCATGCCCTATCCAATCAATGCATGCATTTAGGGAATCAATTGACCTATGTGGTGACATATATAACAAAGCTTGAGGATAAGAGATAACACATTGGCAAGTCAATTGGCACATATATATGTAGTGACTTACTAGACCATCCCACTTACAATTGCATATTATCCCACTTACGTATCAATAGGTGGATAAAGCACGAATGGTTTTTAGCAAGAGAAAGATAATGCAATGAAGGTGTACACGAAAGAGATAGAGAAAGGTATATTATCCATCAATCAATCAAAGATATGTAAGCTTAGCACACTAACCATTCTCATTGTGTTGCCTAAGGCTAGGACTGATAACACTGCATGCATCTTGGTGCCTTCCTAGAAAGCATTAACGTGCAAGGATTTTGGCACAGAGTGCAGGTTAGACTCGGTATTTGTGTTTCTGCATCTTGATCATGCAGATCTGCAACTTGTTCTCATGACCCCTCAACCCACTGCTTGAGGTCTTGCCATAGGGTGGGATGCTGCTTAAGCAGATCTCCTAGGCTTAACGTCACAGGGGTGGTCACTAGCATGGTAAGGAGGCTGTCGGCTGCTCGTCCCTCTCCTATACTGGATTGTCCTGGCCAACGGCCGTGACTAATTTGTGGGTCTACAGCATCAAGGCTTGGCCTTAGGGGTATTGTCTACGGTGCAGTTGCATCTCCTGACTTTGGTCGAGGGGGTGAGACTGCTGTGTTCATGCTGGTGAGATCATCGATCTCGTCTTCTAGGATAGGCTCAGTGTCCCTTAAGTGCTCTTGGGCCTCTTTTACCCAGTCCTTCACTTTCTCTATGGCCTCGAGTTGGCGCTTCGGATGCGAGTATTCCCCCACCTTGGCACTTCCCTTTTTGGCCGTCTTGGGGACTGAAGTTTCTGCCTCTGCGTACGTGACTTTCTTTCCAACAGGAAAAGTTGTAGCACTCTCACTTTTTAGTGCAATCTTAGCCTCCGACCTCTTCTTCCTTCACCTGCGGCTCTTCTTCCCTATCAGGTTGCATCGAGGTTGCTGGGCCCCAGTAGTGATATGCCGGCCTGCTTTGTCTGGGCACAAGTCATGACCTGCAACGGAATGGGTGTGGTCTCCCCATCAAGGTTCTCGATATACCAAACAGCCCCACTGGAATAGATGGTACGTTAGTTGAACTTGCAGAAGGTTTCTGCTTTGGGCAATCGACGAAGAGATGGGTGATTCCACACTCAACGCACCTTAGGTCAGCTTTGTCTATGTTCTAATTCTCCCTCTCAGGGAAACGTGATGAGACATGACCCGGGTGACCACAAGTCCAACAGATGATTGGATCCTATGTTTGCCCTCCTAGGCCTCTACCTCGTCCTCTCCCTAATGCCATCACTGGCACTGGTTGATAGTCCATAAGGACTGTGTTGCCCTCGTCGTCGTGAGAGATATAAGGGCATAAGTAAGTCTCTTCCTCATTTGTCTTTTCCACGTAGTGGACTGGAGTGTCACTCGTCGGTGGATGGGTCATATAGGGGCCGGTGGTCTAGGTATATCCATAGGGTTTATGTCCACCCTAGGGGCATCCGGCTTAATGTCGTTAGGTGTAGGAAGGGCCAATGGTGCTCCCCTTCCGAAGAGTGGCTACGGCTTGTTTGCTAGGTAAGACTGACCATATAGTTGGGAGTACGGAAGTCTCCTAGGAAATCTGCAATGCACAATGTTGTGACCAAACCTGCCACAGTTAGCGCAAGGTCTCACCGAGGGTCTTGACACTTGGCTGGAAAATGGTTTCTGCCACAATACACGCATTAGATGTGTGACCGTGTTGGTTGTCTCCATAGGTCTTGCAGCTTGACTATCTCCATCTTAACATCTGCCAAGTCTTGGTTCTCGGTGGCCTTCCCCTTATCTTGGGATGATGGGGTTGGTCGCTCACTAGAGGCTGATGCTCTCTCTGAACTTTGCGAGATGGCTTCTTCTGAGTTGGAGCTCTTGGAGCTCCTCTCTTTCAGTTGATCATCAACTCTGATAGCTTCCTCAAAAACCCTAGCTAGCATGTCTCACTACAAGCTTGAGTTGGCTGTCAAAGCCTTATATAGTTCCTCCTTTTGAATTCCGTTGATGAATGTAGTTAAAAATGCTCTTTCAATCGGTTACTCGCCTGTAGGGATTCTCTTGAAGAGGCTCCTCACGTGGGTTATGTAATCGCGAATGTCCTCCTTCTCTTTTTGCTAGACATTCATCAGTCGTACTAGCAGATTGCCGGAGTATCCAGGCTTGGTAGATCTCTTAATGAGAGGCTATTGAAATTTGCTCATTCTGCAGCATCTAAGCTTGTATACAAAGTCCTGTCCTTGTCACCTAAGCAGAGCCCAAATGCTTGAGAGTGCTATTGAGTTAGGTCCCTGAGGCCATTGGCCTTGCAGACTTGCTCAAATTTCTCTACAAAGCTGTATGGGTCGTCGTGGGGTTGGTACTTGTCGAGCTGCTTTGTGACTATTGGGATTTTAGACTGGCTCTTAGAGCCTTGGGTTGCTCCCAACCCTGCCAGAAGTGAGATCGCCAATGCTGCAACACTTTTCTCTGCTGCGGTGTTGTCTAACAATCGCTTCAGAAAAAGCTCGCTCAGTGTTAAGTCTCCTTCTAGGGCTCTCTCGTGATCCGTTCGGTTTCTGTCTGCTAAGTTCAGCAATCGCTACACCTCACGCAACTCCGTGCTTTGTCTTTGACTCTTGGCCTCTGCTGGTCTCTATTGTATGCGGCTATGCTTTGCAATGCCTTGTGAGCTAGCTCTCTCTCTTCCTCTAAGTCTGTGATGATAGCATATGATGTCCAGTCCCGGTGCTCATACCAGGTATGCGCATCGTAGCTACTCACCAGTTGAATAGCCTCTGGGAAGACGACTAAGTCGAGTTCCTCGTTAGACCTGCGGTTTGAGCTTTCCTCTGCCATAGTCGAGCTCTCGTGCTTTGCCAAGCTATCGATCAAGTTGTCTCTGTCTGTGGGTTCTCTCTTATTCATGGATTCCTTGAGTGGCTTATCTGAGTGAGTTTCTTGACTTATTAAATATAGTCCTCAATTTACCTCCACTCGGTACACGTGTTCTTTCTAGTGCACTTGTGCTTAATCATGCTTTCATTTTTCCTTAAGTACACTTCAAGTGTAAAAATTCAAGGTGAGTGCGCCAAATAGCCTCTAAGCGTCTTATGCACCCTTGCTTCATTTTGGGCCTGATAAGCTTGTCGATCAATTCTTTGGCCATCTGGATGGGATTTAGAGTTGGTCACATTGCCTTGCCGTTTTTGCGTCCAATCAGGGTTTTATGGCTCAGCGGGTTGCCTCTAGGTTTCTAGGTATCGCGACAGCCCACTCAAACTGCTAAGCGGCTGCACCTTATGATCTTGTCTATTCCGTGGCTAGAATTAGGTTCTGAGCGTCAAGAGGGCTTATGACAATTTGCGTTGCTGAGCTCCAGCTGGGTCAGGTCAAATTTTTGAGAAATTGAGGCAAACACACACTCAGCCCAACTGGTCCGAATTGTAGGGGCCGAGTGAGTGACTCGGATGGGCTGAATCGCACTGGTCCGAGTGCAAAAAGTTTTTTACGGGCCAAGGTCCGAGTTGTGTGACTCGGATGGGCCGAGTCAAATGTTGGGCCTAGGGTCGAGTCGGATCCTGGGCCGAGTGGACTTCGGGCCAAGTGTCGAGTTGGTCAAAAAGTCAAGTGCCGTCACTCGGACGGGGCCGAGGGCCAATTAGGGTTTTCGAGTCGAGGCCTGAATGGCCGGTTCCGAGGGCCAAGTCTGGGACTCGACCTAACAAGGGCCGTTCTTCAAACGGGCCGAACGCAGCGCGACGAATGCCGTACGATGACGATTTCGATAGAATCTCCCGAGTCATGCAATCATTCCAAGCACAAACTTCCAGATCCGAGCCAAGACACCAAGGGAAGTGATTGGTATACCTAGGGTGAGCAGTAGGCTCTCCGATGACGAGATTGAATCGAATCTTTGTGGGCTCTCTCTCTCTCTCTCTCTCTCTCATTGCAATGGTTTCAAATGAGCTCTCCCTTGGCCTCTTGGCTCTCAAATCCCATCCCGGAGGACAAGGCTTTGACGCTCCCAATCACTCACTTGTCGACATTAAGCATCCCAAGCAAGCTTTTTGCCATTTTTTGCATGATTTATGCCCTGTTTTGCAATAGTAAACCCTACCCTTTTCCGATTCAATTTCCTAATCCTATCCTATACTAAATGCAACGAGAATTGAAAGCAACAAATTGAAATGATTTCTTCCTATTTTCTAATCATCAAACAAACTAACTAACCCAAAATACTACATTGTTTCAAAGATCAAAACACCCAACCTTCCTACCTATCTCAAGCTCCGTTTCGGGGACGAATTCCTTACTTCGATGCTCGATATGGGGCGTGCAAGCGCTCAAGCTTGAATCCGTTGGTCCCGGCAACGGAACCAAAATGTGGGAGCTTTCGCTCAACCACGGACTCACATACCGCTTATTGCTTCAAGGGTTCCAAGTGAGCTCTAATGTCTACCTCTCACATAGCTGATGCGCCATCGATCCTACGAGTGTAGTGAGCTTACCTTGATGGAGATATGAGTTGCCTACTCTCTTGCACATATTGATAGCTCCATATTCCTAGATGCTAGCTCAAGCATCCTTAAGCCTCCTCCATCTCCAAGCTCCATCCACCATAGCCGCATGCGCAAGAGAAGAGAAGAGAAGAGAAGAGAAGAGAAGAGAAGAGAAGAGAAGAAGAGGAGAAGAGGAGATGGTGAAGAGCTTTACCCTCTTGATCCCTCACTCTCACACACTCACTCCCTCACACTCTCACACTCCCTCTCTCAAGAGCACATACAAGCAAGAAAAGGAGAAGAAAAGAAGAAGAGAAGAGCTCTTGTTAGCCACACACCGAGAATAAGCTTCCATTCACTTTTTGAACTTTATATATACAAACCCTAAAACCCCATGGACGCCCATCCCTTTTTACATGACCGGTCATTGTGGCAATGTCCCTTTTTCTAATTCATTCTTCTTGCTTCATGCCCTAAGACTATGCCCATCTATTCTTTTACAAGTGGCACAGGAGGGAGCCTGGCGCTTTTTGCAAGAGTTTTTTGGAGTTTTTGAGGTGCCTTTTATTTAAAATTATGCTTTTGGCCCCTACTGCATATCTTTGCTCCTCTTCCATCCTCTTTCAGCTTTTTCATTCCTTCTTCTACCTTCTTGGCTTGGGCATTCTTCCGCCTTCTTGGCTTAGGGTTAACAGGATGATATACTGATAGCAGGGAAAGCTCATGATGAGCTAGAGGCTCTTAAGGCTCAGCTCAAGAAGAGCTTTGAGATGACAAGCCTCTCACATACTTGGTATGCACACTAGACACGATAGGCATGAGGGACTCCTCTACTTGTCACAGAGGAAGTACATTCATAAAGTCCTTGAGCGCTTCCGCAGGTCGGATGTAAAGCCTATTTGTTGTCCATTACCTTCTTATGTGAAGGTATCACAGGCTGATTGTCCGCAGACAAATGAGCAAAGGGCCGAGATGGCTAAGATTCCCTATGCATCCGTGGTGGGTAGTCTTATGTATGCCATGATAGCGACTCGTCCAAATATTGCATTTGCAATTGGTGTTGTGGTACGCTATATGGCTGCACCTGGCAAGAAGCATTGGGATGCCGTGAAGGGTATCATGAGATACCTGAAGGGTGCTGCAGATATGTGCATATGCTATGGCAGCCAGGATACATGAGTTGTGGGGTACACTAACTCTCATTATGTAGGACATGCAGATAGTAGGAAGTCCACTTCCGGCTACGTATTCACCTATGCTGGAGTTGTTGTCTCTTGGATGTCCAGGGTGTAGAAATGCACGGCCCTTTCTACTACACAAGCTAAGTATGTTGCAACCACTGAGGCTTGCAAGGAGGCCATTTGGTTTGCTGACCTATGTATTGATGCTATCCCTACACTGCATTCGGATTCTATGAGTGCTATTTAGTTAGCCAAGAATCTGGTCTTCCATGCAAAGATGAAACACATTGAGGTGAGGTATCACTTCACACGTGGGGTCATTGAGGACAAGTCTGTTGACCTTGTCAAGATCTTGACTGACCAAAATCCTGTAGATCTGCTCACGAAAAGCCTCTCTACAGAGCGCCTTGCCTTCCTCAGGAGGTTGATGGGCGTGGGATGAGATGACATCTTTCCTCATCGTGTTGTACATATGTACATGTTGTACTGTCTTTCCTTTCCTTTTTTCTTTTCACTCCTCACTAGGGCAGATTCTCCTTTAAGTGGGAGGTTGTTGGGGGTAAAGGCGCCTCTGCCTAGCCGCCCGTGTATTACTACACTGACACTCATCGCCACTGCACACTGGCAGGTGATGGGCGCCTGTCACCGGCACTTTATTCTTTATTCTTTTAGTGACAGTTTGAATAAAAGGAAGGCCCAGTCACACATTGTGATTGTTGGAGTTCCCATTTCTTGTCTCTCTCTTTCTTGCTCTTGCTCTCCGGCCATAGCTCTCGAGTGCAAGCTTCGATCCTTCTCACCTTTCAGTGTGCACAATAGAATTTCTAATACATCATGATGTAATTATAACATATATACAAATCATTGAGAGAGGGGAGATGTGAATGTATATGGAGTGTCACTACAAGATATAGGCCTTATACCGACGTTTAAAGCGACGAAAATGCAAACAACAAAACACTACAACAAAAAGGATTCATAGACGCGCTTGTAGACGCAATATTTGAATTGTGGAAAAACATATCGGGCGCGTTTATTAACGCATCTACAAAATCGCGTCTAAAAGCGTGCTTATGATCAGCGTTACACGCACACTTAGACACGCCTTTAGATGCGCGTATAAACGCGCTACGTAAATATATAATCATATTTTTAAAAAAGTGAACATACTCATATTGTGCGTCTATACAAGCCTGTATCTACGCGTCTAAAACCGCGTTTACTTTGAAAGTTTTTGACGAAAATAGATGCACAAAACAGAGGTATGAAAGAAAAACCAAAGAGTATGTGGCCTGCAAAGCCACATGCTCTCTGGTTTTATTCCCCCCATCAACATCAAATTGTATGCTTAGGGATAATAGAGAAAGATTATTTCGAAGATTGGATACTCAAAACAAAACAATGTATGTAGCACACGAAATTTCATATATATAGATGAAACGTTTTTACATTATGAGTTCTAGTGCTTGTGAAGTCATGGTCGCAAGTACTAGCTGAAAGTAATATATATCAAAAATGAAAATTACAAGCAAAGGGGAGGCATGCATGCTTGGGGCTCCTCTATATCTCCTTAGAAGAGGCATCATCATCGCTACCACCACCGCTGCCTGTGCCGCCGCCGTTGCCGCCACCGCTACTGCTAGTCCCCCCTTCGCTATCCTCAACTGCATCAGGGTTCGCCTACACAAAGGATTAAGGTATATAAATACCATTACAAACAATAAATTAGAGTTATCTATACTTTTCATGTAAAAAATAAAACATACCTCTTTTGGTGGTGGAATCCTCATGGCGCGATTATATTGCTCCTCCGTGATGAGTCCCTCCTCGTAGAAATGCTGCCAAGTGGACGCCCGGTTACGACCTCGATGGTAGCCTACCTCTCTAGGAGTAGACATCCTACCAACGATATGATACTACAAAACAATTTGAACATACAACGTATTAAAACACACTACATAATGAAGTGAAACAAATTACAAAATGTAATTAAAAAAATATATCAAATAATACTTACAAACTCAGCCTCCCATGACTCCCTGCCACCCGATCCATAATGCGACGATCCCATGGTTGCCATTTGGATACGTCGCACCTCTGCATGCTGGCGACTTGTCATTTTCTCCGCTGCTCTCTTCTTGGCCTCTTTCCACTCCTTGCGGTGGCAATTGGGTGGTTGGCCATATCCAGGGCGCCCCTGCTCTTGTCTCCGCAATGACTCCTTGGCGTGCGTCATAAGGTGAGACCTCTTGTTATGAAGTGTGTCTCTCACCTTTAAACGTCCCCAATCATCTGACAATCGTAAATTCTCGGGATTAGGGTACCTTTTATGTACTGCCCGCAGCACCTCTTGCCACAAACCATTTTTCTGGTGCTTAAAGGGAATCATGCAATCTTTGTATGTGGCATGCACGACACTCCTCAAGTAGGCTATCACTTCCCTCCCCTCAAAGTCATACAAGATACCACCAACATCAGTGATAGAGTAGTACATTTGTGGAGGCTCACCTCTCTCATTTTTCGGTGAGGGTGATCGAGAGCCACCACCTAGGCAACCCCCACAAAGCCCTCGACCTCCTCATCCTCGCGCACCACTCTCCCTCCTCCCTCGACGTGCACTACCCTCTACCTCACTCGATACACGTGCTTCTGCAGATGCACGTGCTTTGGCCAATCCATGTACCTCAACTGATCCCTGTGTAGGCAAAGATGTGATAGGTGTCCCAGACATCACAATGAAAACCTCATCTGCAGTGGGAGGGCGACCAAGATAATTGGTCGTCTCCCCCATGAATTGCTCCTTGTTGAATGGGGTGCTGGAGGATCCAGGATTCCACATCTACACAAGAAAAACCATATTACCCTGTGCAGATAAAACATATTACATACAGCGTCTATACCTGCGTCTCTGTCTGCGTCTGTCAGCGCGTCTCTGTGGGCATCTGTCAGCGCGTCTATTTCCGCATCTACATTGTCATCTGGACGCACTGATAGATGTGCACAGTCGCACCATTTCTTCTTAAACTTGCTTAAAAAACAAAGCTAAAAAATCTCCATATATGACAAGATCCAGCATGTGAAGAGAGAGAAGAGAGAGACAAACAAATAGAGAAACCAAACAAGATTGAGAGAGAGAAGAAGAACTCACCTTCTTTGCTTGTTCCAACGGGTGGTGGCGGCTAGGTTGCAAGCTCCTTGTCCTCCTTCTCCCTTCCCTTGGTAAGTTGCTTCAATCTTATTCTCTTCCTTGCTGTTTGGCTCTTCTTTTTTACTCTTTGGCTCTTCTTTTCTCCTCTCCTCTTTTTACTCTTATTTCCTTGCCTCATTGTCTTCATGAAGTGATAGATAGACACGAGTAGTGATGTCGAGCTCGAATTGCAGAAAACGCGCAAAAAACGCAGGATAGCACGGGTTTGAAAAGAAAGCCACAACTTTTTAAAAATTTTCTATACTTGCGTGGCGCGTCTATCAGCGCGTGTAATGGCATGTGTATATGCGCAGATAATTCCTGTTACACGCGCTTACAGACGCGCAGGAACAATTTAAGAAATCAATGCATGCATAATTAGGGAATCAATTGACCTATGTGGTGACATATTGCAAATGCACAAGTCAACCTTTGATTTATATATACATCCAATCATCATGCCCTATCCAATCACATTTGTATAGGGCATGTCCTATCCAATCAATGCATGCATTTAGGGAATCAATTGACCTATGTGGTGACATATATAACAAAGCTTGAGGATAAGAGATAACACATTGGCAAGTCAATTGTCACATATATATGTAGTGACTTACTAGACCATCCCACTTACAATTGCATATTATCCCACTTATGTATCAATAGGTGGATAAAGCACGAATGGTTTTTAGCAAGAGAAAGATAATGCAATGAAGGTGTACACGAAAGAGATAGAGAAAGGCATATTATCCATCAATCAATCAAAGATATGTGAGCTATAAGTGCACATTGACATGATTGGAATAGCTTGCTTATGCACAAGCCAACTGATTTACATCAATCTACTCATGCTATGAATTGGAATCCACAATCTTTCCCACTACATCCACAATCTCAGCCAACTTATCATCAGTAAGCTCTCTAACATCATCCTCCATTTGAAATCGGCCTGTTTGGAAGGTTTTGTTCCATTAGCTGGCTATTATGTTTTTACATTTATCATTGATCTCCACAATAACAACAGCCTTTAAAATTATACCCAATTTGTGCAATGCCACTTCTTTCCCACCAAGGCTCGAGAATAAGGACAGAACTGTTAAACCTTGCGGATATAATTCTTTCAGTAGTGAAAGACTGTACGCAATAGTATTGACCTGAAATGAGTTGCCCAATGCATCATACCGATCTGAAAGGGTAGAGCAACCTCAAGTGTGGTCACGATCATATCCAAGCACCAGCTCAATCTCATGGGGTTCAAGTGGGGTAGCTTGGCCTAGGCTAACCCAAACCAAGTTCCATATTTTGCATGCCAGGACAATCTCATGTTGAAGATAAGAAGGTATCTTGCTTTCTTTGTGGGAAGAAAATATTTTTCTGATCAATCTACATATAGTGCTAGGGGCACCCCGTGTGTTTATGCAATTCAGCTTCTCTCTCAGATCCCATGGGGGCCAATACTTCTTTGTTTTCGAAAGCACCTCAAAGATTGTCATGGGAGCAGGGGGAAGGATCAACCTTCTTCCATCTACTGGAAGGTTATAAACATAATCACCTCAGCCTAAAGCATGCTGCAAAATATCTAGAGTCTGTGAACTCTGGATCTATGCCATTAAAATGCCGTTTGATGGTCTCCCACTCTGAATTGGAAACGTTCTCAACATTTTCAAAATAGAAAAAGGGAGGGCCTTCCATCAAACTATTCAATGGTTTTGGCTTGCCTTTAAAAAAGCCAGGAATTCCAAACCCCATGTCCTTTTTGAACTTGAAGGGTGGGATAGAACCTAGATGTGGACGTGATGTTTTTCCATTCATAGATTGAATCTCAAGCCATAAAACACTCGAGTCTTCACTAGCACTTTTATCCAAGTCTAGAGTAGGAGTAATGCTGCCAAGTTAGTGTACCATAGCTTAAGGGCTCTTTCATCTACCCAATATATTTTGCTACAGACACCTCATGAGGGTCCAGCATGTCTAGTTTTATCTTTTATCTTTTATGACTAGTGCACATTATTCAATGCACTTTGGTGTGAGGGTAAACATCTTCGAACTCAACGTAAAGATGAAAAGAGAAATACCCAAGATTGTGGTGTCCTTGCTCACTTCGAGGATGCCAATGGTACTTCGAGTAATCATTAACTCTATTTTTTTAATTCAATGATTCAATGTGTATATTTCTTAATTCTATGGTTTTTATCATGCGCACACGTGCATGCTCAAGAATCAATTTCAGGTGGTTAAATAATTATTAAATTTGGTTTTTTAATTATGTGAATTGCAATTTTAGGTGGTTAAATAATTGTGCATCTGCTGGCGCGTCTATATTAGCGTCTATTTGCACGGATATATAGACACACAATTCACATCTATTTACATGTACGTTTACACGCAGTTATAGACGCTATGATAGGCGCGCTCGACTTTGCGCGTCTAACATGCGCATCTATGCCTCGTTTCTGTTGTAGTGTGTGGTGACATATATAATAAAGCTTGAGAATTAGAGATAACACATTGGCAAGTCAATTGGCACATATGTAGTGACTTACTAGACCATCCCACTTACAATTGCATGCAAGTATCAATAGGTGGATAAAGCACGAATGGTTTTTAGCTAGAGAGAGATAATGCAATGAAGGTGTACACGAAAGAGATAGAGAAAGGCATATTATCCATCAATCAATCAAAGATATGTACATGAAGTGACTTGATATAGTAATTAAAGTACTGTCATTTTTAGGATGCTCCATTGACTTCTGCAAGTTCCTATAACCTTGAAGTAGAATATAGCCAACCACACTGTCCATGGAAGGAAAACTTGGCCTCATCAAATTAACCAAGTTAATTTACTTATACATTTCATAGATAAGAGATTTGTAGTTGGCTTGTTGGTATTAGTCACCAACAAAGTCGACACACTGGCTAAAGATGATGAAAAGAGGGCATGTGCACATTGGCTACATGTGGTCCACCTTATCTAAAATTATATGTGAGCTATAAGTGCACCTTGACATGATTGGAATAGCTTGCACATGCACAAGCCAACTGATTTACATCAATCTACTCATGCTATGAATTGGCATGCATGGCTATGTTAAGTGCACAACAAATGAGACATGTGAGTGTATTGATCAGTTCTATATATATATATATATATATATTGCAAATGCACAAGTCAACCTTTGATCTATATATACATCCAATCATCATGCCCTATCCAATCACATTTGTATAGGGCATGATTGGATGTATATAGGGCATGAAATCACATATATGTAATTAGCTTTGAATGATTGGATGTATATTTGTAATACTCAGAAAGAAGTAAAGTTGGTAATGTATATCATGTCCTATGCATGTATATGCCCTATACATATATATCATGTCCGTATGATCATATACATGTATATCATGTCCTAGCGTATGATCCAGGTGTAATTATGTCGTATATACATCCAATCATGCCCTATCAAATCATGCCCTTTTCAAAAAAATACTAGCTGTTAAGAGGTTTGGTCATATTCAGGGACTTTATAATAAAATAAAAATATGTGCGTTTATTTTTGCATATATAAGCACATTTATCAATGCGGATATATAGATGCGCTTTTTATACTAGCGTGAATAGACACGTTGATACATGCACTTATAAACGCGCCCACTTTTTCGCGTGTACAATGCACATCTATAGGGCCTTTCTCTTGTAGTGGATGCGCTACACAAATATAAATAAAAAAATAAAAAAGTTGTGGCTTTCTTTTCAAACCAGTGCTTTCCTGCGTTTTTTTCGCGTTTTTTGCAGTTCGAGCTCAACATCACTAATCATGTCTATCTATCACTTCATGAAGACAATGAGGAAAGGAAATAAGAGTAAAAAGATGACAGGAGGAAGGAAGAGCCAAAGAGTAAAGAACAAGAGCCGAACAGCAAGGAAGATAACAAGATTCAAGCAACTTATCAAGGGAAGAGAGAAGGAGGACAAGGAGCTTGCAACCTAGCCGCCACTCATCGGAACAAGCAAAGAAGGTGAGTTCTTCTTCTCTCTCTCAATCTTGTTTGCTTTCTCTGTCTGTTTCTCTCTCTCTCTCTCTCTCTCTCTCTCTCTCTCTCTCTCTCTCTTTACATGCTATAGAGTGTCATCTATGGAGGTTTTTTTGCGCGTTTCTTAACGAAGTTTGAAAAAAATGATCCGACTGTGTGCGTCTGTCATAGCGCGTCCAGATGACAATGTAGATGCAGATATAGACGCGGAAATAGACGCGTTGACAGATGCACAGAGAGATGCAGATATAGATGCAGCATGTAATATGTTTTATCAGCACAGGGTAATATGATTTTTCTTGTGTAGATTTGGAATCCTGGATCTTCCAGCACTGATCCTGAGTTGGAACGCATAAACAACACCTTAGCGGAGTTTTCTGGAGGTGTTAGTAGCTTTTTTGGAGGTTTTCCAAACAAGGAGCAATTCATGGGGGAGATGACCAATTATCTTGGTCGCCCTCCCACTACAGAGGAGATTTTCAGTGTGATGTCTGGGACACCTATCACATCTTTGCCTAGCACTGCCACACAAACACCAAACCTTGGCACACCTCTACTAACATGTACTCCACGCACTATGCATACACACAGATCAGCTGATGCACAGGGATCAGCTGAAGTACATGGATTGGCTAAAGCACGTGCATTTGCAGAAGCACGTGCATTGAGTGAGGTAGAGAGTAGTGCCCGTCGAGGGAGGAGGGAGTCGTGCGGGAGGACGAGCAGGTCGAGGGCTTTGTGGGGGTTTCCTAGGAGGTGGCTCTCGATCACCCTCACCGGAAAATGAGAGAGGTGAGCCTCCACAAATGTACTACTCTGTCTCTGATGTTAGTGGTATCTTGCATAACTCTGAGGGGAGGGAAGTGATAGCCTACTTTGTCCTTATGATCTAGGTGTAATTATGTCGTATATACATCCAATCATGCCCTATCCAATCACATTTGTATAGGGCATGATTGGATGTATATAGGGCATGAAATCACATATATATAATTAGCTTTGAATGATTGGATGTATATTTGTAATACTTAGAAAGAAGTGAAGTTGGTAATGTATTCAAACAAATACTAGCCGTTAAGAGGTTTGGTCATATTTAGGGACTTTATGAGAAATGAAAAATATGTATATTTATTTTCATATCTATAGGCGCGTTTATAAACGCAGATATATAGACGCATTCTGTATACTATCGTAAATAGACGCTTTGATACACGCGCTTATAAACACGCCCACTTTTTCGCGTGTACAGTGCGTGTCTATAGGGCCTTTCTCTTGTAGTGTTGAGGAGTATCGTGCATGCCACATACAAAGATTATATGATTCCCTTCAAGCACTAAAACAGTGGTTTGTGGCAAAAGGTGCTAAGGGCAATACATAGAAGGTACCCTAATCCTGAGAATTCACGATTCTCAGATGATTGGGGACGGTCAAAGGTAAGAGACGTGCTTTATAACAAGAGATTTCACCTTATGACGCGCGCCAAGGAGTCACTGCGGAGACAAGAGCAGGGGCGCCCTAGATATGGCCAACCACCCAATTTCCACCGCAGGGAGTGGAAATAGGCCAAGAAGAGAGCAGCAGAGAAAAGGACAAGTCACTAGCATGCAGAGGTGCGACGTATCCAGATGGAAACCATGGGATTGTTGCATTATGGATCACGTGGCAGGGAGTCATGGGAGGCTGAGTTTGTAAGTATTATTTGATTTCTTTTTTAAAATTAAATTTTGTAATTTGTTTCTATTCATTATGTAGTGTGTTCTAATACGTTTCATGTTAAAATTGTTTTGCAGTATCATATCGTTGGTAGGATGCCTACTCCTAAAGAGGTAGGCTACCATTGAGGTCATAACCGGGCGTCCACTTGGCAGCATTTCTACAAGGAGGGATTGATCACGGAGGAGCAATACAATCGTGCCATGAGGATTTCATAACCAAAAGAGGTATGTTTTATTTTTTACATGAAAAGTATAGGTACTAACTCTAATTTATTATTTGTAATGGTATTTATATACCTTAATCCTTTGTGTAGGCGAACCTTGATGCAGTCCAGGATAGCGAAGGGGAGACTAGCAATAGCAATGGCGGCAGCAGCGACAGCAGCAGTGGTGGTAGCGACGATGATGCCTCTTCTGAGGAGATGTAGAGGAGCCCCGTGCATGCATGCCTCCCCTTGCCCTTGTAGTTTTCATTTTTGATATGTATTACTTTCAGCTGTCCTTGCGACCATGACTATGCTTAAGGTCACAAGCACTAGAACTCGTCATGTAAAAATGTTTCATCTTTATATATGAAATTTCGTGTTCTACATTGTTTTGTTTTCAGTACAAAAATCTTCGAAATATGTACAAATGTTTCAGCACAGTACGCTCAGCATGTGTTATTATCAATATATGGACTTTGGCTCTCCACATTCTTTTGCTTTCAGTATAATAATCTTTCTCTGTTTTCCCTAAGCATACAATTTGATGGGGGGGAAAAACCAGAGAGCATGTGGTTTGCAAAGCCACATGCTCTCTGGTTTTTTTTCCATACTCTTTTTTGTGCGTCTAAATTCAGAAAATATGCACATCTATAATCGTCAAAAAATTATAGAGTACACGCCTTTTTAGACGCGTAGTTACACGCCTCTATAGACGCAAAATTTGAATATATCTACTTTTTATAAATATGATTATATATTTAGAGAGTGCGTTAATAAACACATCTATATTTGTGTTTGTTTTCGCGTCTATATGCGCGTGTAGTTTTCACTATAAGCATGCTTGTAGACGCGAAATTTTAGACGTGCTAGTAGACGTGATAATAAACGCACCCAACATTTTTAAACACAACTCAAATATTGCGTCTACAAGCGCGTCTATGGAGCCTTTTTGTTGTAGTGAGCTTTTTCTATTGTGGACATTGGTAAATTTTCTATTATTCACTTTTACTCTATTAAAAACACTTTTTAAATCAAGTATTCTTCTATTATTATTTATCTTAGAGATATAAAAATGCCATACTATGAGATTTTATTATGTCACTATATGCTAAGTTGTATGATAAAGTTATTACATAGATGTTGTATGCTATAATTTCTTACATGATAACTTTTTCAATGAAGTTACTACATTGATCATGTCTATGTATGAAGTTACTATATACAAACATTTTTTATAAAGTTACTATATAGATAGTTATGATAATAAACTTCCTATATATTAAGTTAACCAAAAAAAGCTTACTATACTATTGTAAGTTAACTAGAAAAATATTTCTATATTGGAAATTATCTTTTAGATTGGCAATCTAGTAAAGTTTGATTTTTTTAATATTAGACTCTTTCTAGTTGTGTGGAAATGTAACTAGCAGATTCTCTTTTTTTTCCTACATAGAAAGTGGTTTAGAGTTTCTTGTGCATGCATATAGGGTGACACTAAAGGATAGATTATTTGAATATTTTATTAAAAAGAATATCATATGGCTCAATTGCTTAACTGAAAAAGCCTATAAGGTGAAAATGTTTGGTTCTACTAATGAAGAGTATAAAAATATTGAATCTATTGAAGTACGACTAGGATTACAATGATGGCGCATTTTTATACAAAGCTTAACTAACACTAAAAGATGCATGGTTTGAAGGTTATATGCAATTCAAGATTGATATTTGGCACATTGGACATGAAACTCTTGATATTTTGCGTTCGAAGCATGCAATTTCTTCTTTTCAAAGCTCACAAAAGCACAAAATGAATGAGCGAAACTTCATGAGCTTTGCAAGGTTGTGTATTGCGTAATGTGTGTGGTAAGCGGGGCTCAGACTATAAAGCTTTTGGGATTCCGGATTAAACGTCCTCCCTCTCTCACAACTAATTATTCACAAGGGGCCTGCACAGCTTAGAGAGCTGGCTTTACGTTCTGCTTCTTACTAGCATCCGAGTTTTTAACACTCATCAATGGCGCAACTGCCAAGCTTTACGTTCTGCTTCTTACTAACATCCGAGTCTTTAACACTCATCAATGGCGCAACTGCCAAGTATGAAGTTTGATAAGTCTGGTAAGTGCATACATTTGTTCAGTGCGTAGGTACATATACAAGAGCAAGCGCAATTCAATTAATGTAGGGACATGCGACATTCAATGAATGAAGAATATGGCAACAACACTGAAAAACAAATGAGACTGATCAGTGAGTGAGAGCGAAAGTGTACAGAGAGAGAGATCGGAGAGAGAGAGAGAGAGAGAATGTGTGTGTGTGTGTGTTATTGGATGCAAGGCAGCAGATTAATGACAGCAATCCTCTACCTGGTACTGACAGCTGTGATGATGGGACAATTCACAAGCCTTCCTCGCAGAATATACTGTTGCGACCTGGCGGCACATTGTAGTTAATAGAGTTGTCCATGACAAAACTGTGGTCATTATTGCAGTGCCAATCTGCGTAGTGTGCATCAATAGTACAAGCCGTACTATGAATTAATCCTATGCTGTCATTAGTAATCTGATCGTGACTCACCAGCTCCCATAATCCACTCTGCATGTTTGCGAGGTGATCTAGTGTATTATTATGATCCGGCGGATGACGATCCCGATCAGCTGCTACTGCAGTGATAGGTGCATGATGATCTGACGTTGTTTGGTTATGGACGATCTGCTGATGGTGATCACTGCAATAGGGACGGTGGTGGTGGTGTTGACGACGATGCAGGTGCTGCAGATCATGATCATGATCACGAGCTGGATGATCATCGTCATCGTCGTCCTCGTCAGTGGCGGAGCTAATGGCGGCCTTGCAGCCATGATTGTTGATCACTGTCAATGTGCTCACACAGTCCTGCTCCATCACTTGCTGATCTGCATCATCGGTACCGCTGAGGTTATAATTACCGAGTAAACCGCAGTTGGAATTAGACTCAACTGAGTAATTAGAACTGCATGAGTTTGCACAAGCTGCTGGTACAGCCGCTCCTGCAATACTGTCCTTCACCCGTCCAAACTGATCAGAATCAGTCATGATCAGCTGATCATGAGCGGATCGATTGATCTCCGTTCTTTCTAAGCAACAGCTCATCACCATATCCACTAGACTCGATCCGTCGCCTGCATCTGATTTATGATTGCTGAAGCGGCTACCATGAATTTTTCCCGTAGGAGGAGAGGCATTATTGTTGAGCACTAAGGGAGTATTGCTTATGCATTTGTTTGTGGACGAGTTGCCAGCTTGATCTGAAGCAATGTGCTTCAGACTAAAGGTCATTGGAAGATAATTAGGCTTATTTATCTCTCCAGCAGTACACTGTTCAGTTTTTACTGGCACTAAATCTACTCCATGTTCTGGACGAATGGAGTCCTGCCAGCTCTGATTTGTGAAGCTGGAGCCAGCTGTATTATTGGCAGTCTGCTGCTGATCAGTGCCTGTAATGGCCATGCTATAAGCTGTAGACGCACAATTGGACGAGCTGCCTATCATGACTGAGGCAAAATCAGCAGCTTGCTTACTTCCATGACCTGGAGATTGATTAATTATTTCATAGCCGTTATAGCCGTTGTAGCCGTTGTCATGATTATATCCTTGAATAAGCTGGGCTACAACATTACTGCTGGATATTAAGGGATCATGAATAACAAGTGCTGCATTGTCCCAATGGTTGGCTAGAAACTCTTCCTGAGCTGATGATCCATCACCCATTACTAGCTGTGTACTGAACATGGACGATTGACCTGATGCTTGATCAGTTATTCCGCCATGGCAGATGTCGATCATGTGGAAGGCTGATGCAGCTTGATCATTGAGGACTGCAGGAGAAGAGGTCTGCTCGTGGAGGTACTGATCAATATCATGGCTTCCGTGATGATGATGATCTGCAGCTAGCTGCAGTAGCTTGAACTGGCTCTTCAGCTGCGGCAGCCTCTTCTTAATCTGGGTGTTCCACAGGTTCTTCACATCGTTGTCGGTGCGTCCTTCCAGGTGGCTTGCAATGTCTGACCATCTGTGCATACAGTAATTACCAAATTAGTTCAGCTAATTGGTACTTAATGAACATGCAAGAGTCATGAATTGTAGATCCAGAATAAATAGAATAAATAGGTGACCAGTTGTCCTAATGTTGAGAGCTTAATTAACATCACTAGCTGAGAATAAAGAAGTTGAAATGCAGACTATTGCATGTGAGGTCGGGTCGTCATATTAATTACTACCCTTAATTAACATTTGAGACTAAAGAAGTTAAAATGCAAAATACATGTGAGGACTGGGTCATAATTATAGCTCCACGATGTAATGGATACCTGTTTCCAAGGACCTCTTGGAGCTGAATGATCAGATTGATCTCCTCCATGGAGAATCGTCCACGTTTAAGGTCGGGCCGAAGGTGGTTCATCCAACGTCGCCTGCAGCTTTTCCCACATCGGTCGAGCCCTTGTATAATAGAAGCAGCAGAACAAACACTGGATTAGGTTAGAACACATGTGATATGGATGGTTTCTTATAGGTGTACCCCATGAGGGTTTGAGGTTCGGGAACCTTTTAGGATTATCAAACCTAAGTGCTCTAATTCTCTACTAGTGCTATGTGTAAGAATGATACATCTACTTTGATTAGGGTAAGGATCGCAACCTTTTAGGACTACTGAAACTGTCTCTACTATGTGTCGGTATCTAATGAGCTTCATTGAGAGAGAGAGAGAGAGAGAGTAGAGGAGGGGGCGGCCTGCAGGCAAGCATGATGAGGCTGCAGACAGGCTTACCAGCTTTGCGAGCTATGTCGCTCCAGCTGCCATTCACGTACTTTGCGATGCATTGCACCAATCTTTCGTCCTCGTCCGGTGACCACAGGCCCTTCCTCATCATTACCTACCTCTCTCTCTCTCTCTCTCTCTCTCTCTCTCTCTCTCTCTCTCAGCCGCAGCTAGAGCTGGCTAGCTCCAGTGGAAGTAATGATTCAATCACACAGATCGAGAACGTCTGCCATTGACGACCTCACCAAATAGCCCGAATACGTGACATAAATAATTAAACCGGTGGTGGTGATGATGATGAGTGAGGAGTACTGGAAAAGCAGTAGGGGGTACGTATTCGGTGATGCTGATCAATGGCGGCAATGGGTCAGAGAAGAGACTGCAGCAGCAGCAGCAGCAGCAGTCCCTACACTGCCTAGCTTAGCTGCCACATACACAAGTACATTTTCCTCCTTTTGAAAAGCAACACTCTGTCCTGTTGCTCGTGCTTCGATGCCTAAAATGTGTGTGTGTGTGAGAGAGAGAGAGATGGATGGGTATCGTAGTATTTTATGAGTTCCATGCCCATTTTTGCTAGTCCTCAAGTCGCATAGATCACACACAGCACCGGGCACATGGAGACTTGATGGACGTGACAATCTTCTATCGAGCATTATGTAATCCTGTGAATCAGCTATAAAAATGGAGGAATTGTTGTTTAGTGGTACTAAAGGTCATTGGCATCTCTTTCTCTCTCTCTCTCACAGCCCAAGACGGAGGCTAGGTTTTACTATGTCGGTCTTGTTTCGTGACCCAAGCTTATGGGCAACTCTTTTTCTCATTCTTAATAGGCATTACGCGCCTCTGAGTCACACAAATCAAACTAAGTCGATAGAATATGTATATGGTGACATAATTTGGTTACTCGTCACAATCTATATAATTGGATTAGTCACAATCTATGTGCCCTCTCTCAATCAGCGATAGTCAGTCACATGGACAATTTGCCATTGGATTATACTATAATACATTTGTGCTCTCTCTCTCTCTCTCTCTCTCTCTCTGTCTGTATATATATATATATATATATATATATCAGTCCTAGATATTAATGAAGAGATGCCCTCTCTCTCTCTCTCTCTTTCATATATATCTCAGTCCTAGATAATGAAGAGATGCTCTCGAAGCTTACGTCAGGATCCGAACACAGTCTGGCCAGGTCGTCTTTCCGCCCCGGCCCTCAGTATGAGCGCCAGGTGTCATGTGCGTGCGATAGAAGCCAGCCATCTGGTGCTTGCCAGTGCCCACTCTTCTCTTTTCTTTTGTACACAGTCGCAGAGAGAGAGAGAGAGAGAGAGAGAGAGAGAGTATGATGAGAGGGTACTGAGAGACCACACAGCCTAATCGGGTGATCTTAAAAGAGGAAAGGTTATTATACGCATCAAAGTACGAGTTTCTTGAGGGCCCGAATCGAGCCGAAGCTTGATTTTAGGGTAGCAGAAGGAGGAGGAGGAGGAGGAGGAGGAGGACTCGAGACAATTTAGAAGGAGAAGAGGAAGAAGAAAGAAGCAGCATGTGCAGCAGCTTTTGGGTGGACGTCTGCTCTCATCCGATGACGACAGCCTACCTTTGATCCCAATACACTACCACGTTGTCGCTTTGCGTAGACTAGGAGGAAAAGGCCCGGTCCCCCTCGACCTTTCTATCGACACTCACATCAAAAGCAAAGAAAAAGAACACATATATAATGCCACCACCCTCAATTTATTCACAAGTTGAGCCCTAATTAATCCTTCCCCTTTGACATTCTTATTTTGATAATGTTTTTAGTGAATATATTCTGTCCATACCCACAATTTATTCACAAGTTGAGCTCTAATTAATCCTTAAACCCCCCCCACCCCTTTGACCTTGTTGTTTTGATAATGTCACTCATTTTTAAATATGGGACAATGTTTGCAAGGTACCAACCAAAAGATTTTACAATTTAACACGAGATTGTTTTGGTACCCCTCTGCATTTGACCATTCCAAGGTAATTGAAGACATGTGGCCAACAATGTAAACCGAATTGCCAAAAAGGACTTCATGTTTCGAAGAAGGAGATTTAGAACTTAATGTCAGAAAACTTTTACAATTAAAAATGGCAAATACATAATTTAAATGTAATTAGGGACCTTAAAATTAGACCCTTAGCACACATGACACAAAGGCTTTACATATAGTCCAACGTGGATAGCCATACAAGTCTACAATATTTTGTAGTATCTCATATTAAGTTTCTAATAATCAAATTTTCGTGTGAGCATGTTATCCACATGCTCAGTGGGTTGTATCATACAAGTGTTCCTCTTGTCAAATGGTAACTCCAAAATAGAATACAGCTCATGGGTTTGTGATTCCTCTTAGAAACATAGAACAATGCTACACTACTAATGCTTTTTTTCCCAATTATGTCCTAGCAAATGCACTTGAGATGCACCTATTATGGAAGGCTTTCATAAGGGGCTAATTCTCAAACAAGTGCATAGTTTCTTCTCCCTCCAAACTAATGTTCTATTCAAAGAGAGGCCTTGATTCTATTGGTTGTAGGTTGAGAGTAAAAATAGGGGCATTCGAATTACCAAAGTTATAGTAGAAGTAACCTTAGAGGAATGTCATTTGAGACTACTTTGAAGACTTAGAGGTCAAGAATTTGCGTGTGTTAACATCTTTAGCGTTTTAAAAAAAACTAAGTAATGATGACTGCTTTGAAGATCTAGAGGTCAAGAATTCCCTTGTGATAACATCTTTACTATTTTTAAAAAAGCTAAGTAATGATAATGTACACTTGATTATTGAGTCTTATAGATAGAGAAACATCCAGCATACATTATTAATGAGTGTGCTAATGTGTTAAGGAAATGGTAGGGGCCCTTAATTAGTTATCAATAGAAATCAAAGGGGCTTACACAAAGATGGTCAATTTATAAGGCTTCTTGATATTTTGATTGAGATCAGTGGGATTCTATAGATTAGATAGTCATTGAGCATGATGTGTTGTATAGTAAGTAGAATAAGCTTGGTTTTTTCATGACTTGAGGTCCCCATTTTTGAGAGGGATGTATATTACACAAAGATGGTCAATTTATAAGGCTTCTTGATATTTTGATTGAGATCAGTGGGATTCTATAGATTAGATAGTCATTGAGCATGATGTGTTGTATAGTAAGTAGAATAAGCTTGGTTTTTTCATGACTTGAGGTCCCAATTTTTGAGAGGGATGTATATTAGAAATACATACTTTGAACACATGAAGGTCAAGGATGCAACCATGACCTTGATTTCAATAAACTTGAGCTATCAAAGTAAGAGATAGAAGCCACAATAATCTAACAATTCTATATTCTAATTATTATAATTATAATATTGAGTCTAGAATGCAACATTTTATGTTAACTATATTGGACCAATACATATCATATCTTTAGATGGACGAGCTTTAACGAGAAGAGGTTTATTTATCTATACCTCTTTTATATAGAAGTTTTTATTGGAATACAAACAACTGATGCTATTGTTGTAGCCATGATTGTAATATTCTTGGTGATATGTAGTCCTCAACGGGTGCACCTAAAATATGCAAATGTATCACATGTGATCATACAATAACTAGGGCCATCGAGAATAACTCTTTTTTATATCAAGTTAGAAATGATATTCCTTCTCTAAGATGTTTTATAACATTTAATCATTATCAATTTTGCACTTTCACATCTTATAATATGTTTTTATCCATTTTTGTGTGTTTTCATATGATTGAGATCTTAAGATTTATGAAGAGAATACATATTTCATCCTAAATATTCTTTAGCATTAGAAGATATATCGTGTACTAGAAAATATAGTCTAGTACAAAAGACTATTGCTATTAAAAAATCCAAAAAGTATAGAGTATTATTTCATATAAAATTAAACTTGAAATATGTATGATATAGTTTATTTTATATGAAACTTGTTCCCTCTATGAAATAGGATTTTGACTTTATATGAAAGATTATTATTCTTGTGTACAAAAATAATCTTACGTTGTCGTACTACTGCGCATCCGAGGTGTGGAATCCACCAAAAAGTTGTGTGTGACATTTGTTACTTTGTACATACTTAGTCGTTGTATTTGCATTTTGTTCTGCGTGGGCAATATAGTGGAGAGGGGGGTTGGAGCAAGAGGAACTTATCTGTAATGCTATAGTTGGCATGTATGCCAAGTATGGAAACCTACCAGATGCTGATGCTTGCAAAAATATTCATCTAGACATGTTTATTGAGAATACCATGATCTCTATGTACGGCAAGTGTGAAAGCATTATGGAAGCAGAAAATTTGTTTCACAGGCTAGCTGAGTGCGACATCGTTCTTTGGAATTCATTACTGTGTGTTTACTTAGAGCGGGATTTGGAAGAAACCTTGTTTCAAGCTTACAAGAAAATGCATGAGGAAGATATTAGTCCAGATCATCAGACATTCTCCATAGCCCTTCAAGCTTGTGGTGCACTAGTACAGAGTGAAAAAAATTTGGTAGTTGTAAACAGCTGTCAACCCGATATGATGCCTTTGGACATTGGTAGAGCATTACAAGCTCATGCACAAAAGTGCAATTTTCTCTTACAGAAGTTTGGGCCAGAAAGGGTGCTTGATACACCCATTACTGAGGCATCCGAGGTGTGGAATCCACCAAAAAGTTGTGTGTGTGACATTTGTTACTTTGTACATACTTAGTCATTGTATTTGCATTTTGTTTTGCGTGGGCAATATAGTGGAGAGGGGGTTGGAGCAAGAGGAACTTATCTGTAATGCTCTAGTTAGCATGTATGCCAAGTATGAAAACCTACAAATATTCATCTAGACATGTTTATTGAGAATACCATGATCTCTATGTACGGCAAGTGTGAAAGCATTATGGAAGCTGAAAATTTGTTTCACAAGCTAGCTCAGTGCGACATCGTTCTTTGGAATTCATTACTGCCTATTTACTTAGAGCAGGATTTGGAAGAAACCTTGTTTCAAGCTTACAAGAAAATGCATGAGGAAGGTACTAGTCCAGATCATCAGACATTCTCCATTGCCCTTCAAGCTTGTGGTGCACTAGCTGTACAGAGTGAAAGAACTTTGGCAGTTATAAACAACTGTCAACGCGATATGATGCCTTTGGACATTGGTAGAGCATTACATGCTCATGCACAAAAGTGCAGTTTTCTCTTAGAGAAGTTTGGGCCAGAAAGGGTGCTTGATACACCCATTACTAAGGCAGGATTTGCAGGCATTGGTGTAGGGGCAGCTTTTCATGGCCGAAAACCAATTGTAGAGTTTATGACATTCAACTTTGCCATGGAGGCAATTGATCACATCATCAATTCTTTAGCCAAAACAAACTACATGTCTATAGGGCAAATTTCTATCCCTATTGTCTTCAGGGGTCCCAATGGAGCAGCAGCTAGTGTTGCTGCACAGCACTCACAATGCTTTGCTGCATGGTATGGATCTTGTCCAGGTCTTAAGGTTCTTAGCCTATACAACTCTGAAGATGCACGTGGTCTGTTGAAGGCAGTTATCAGGGATCCTGATCCAGTTATATTTCTAGAAAATGAGCTTATGTATGTGGGGGAGTGGCTGGGTCCGCTTTTCTAGTTAAAAAGGGGGGTTATTGTAGGCCACCTGGGGGGGAAGAAAAAGCAATGAACGGCTTTTTGGGACCTACTTTTTATCAGGGGGAAGGAAGTTGGAGGACAAGGTGCAAGAGATCTGAAGGTTAATCAAGAAATCGTTGGTGCAATGGCCACCATGGATTATGACAAGATGTGTGATTAATCAGGGGAGAGACGAGTGTCAAAGCTAGCACCAAAGCTTCCCAGTGCCCCGATGTTGGTTTTCCTGAGTTCGCACTTGTTGGCCGATCCAACATCGGCAAATCTTCACTTATCAATGCTATAGTCCACCAAAAGGAATTTGCAAAGACTTCCAAGAAGCTAGATATTCGAAGTGGATGGAGCAATTTTACGAAGGGGTTTTTCCTCCGTTCAAAAATTTTAGTTGGCGTGATGCTACTGATTGATGCAAGCATACCACCTCAATAGATGGATTTGGACTGTGATGATTGGCTGGGCCACAGCAAGATTCCATTAATAGTAGTTTTTACAAAGTGTGATAAATCAAGTAAAAGCAGAGGGAAGGATAAAGAAGACAGTGGCTTGTAAAGCTTCAAGATGAAGAAGGAGTGCAACTTAGCCACAAAGGACAGGCAGCGAGCTTTCAAGAGATCTGTTGAGCTCTTCTTGAATGCTTACAAACCTTATAAACTGAAGCTACATTCAACCAGAGAAGGAGAAACGCTTGGAAGAAGAGCAGAATATTCGTAAAAAGGAGATTGAAAGTTTTAAACAATGACTTCAAATGTTAATACAAAACTTAAAACAAATAGAAACCCAGAAGGCCCTGGATAGAGAGCTTGAGGCTATGCAGAAGAAAAAGATTTTTATGGCAAATATGGCAAAAGCTGAAGCATACATTAACAGGACAGCTATTTTACCATCACTGCATGTTGCTCATTGAGTTTTTTTTTTGGGTGAAGCCTACTACTGGGAATGGTGACTTATCACTGCGGTGGACTAGAGCAAGTGCTTCGCCAAGCCTCCCCAATCAAGAAGAAGATGGAGAAGCTCTCAACTGTCTTCAGTTGCCCTTCTGCAACCATGAGAGGAAATGACCAGCAATCAGATGGACTACTTTTCTGGTTGTAACTCACCCTGAGTGAGCTGCAGCCTTGTATATATTCAAGATTGGCTTAGTTGTCATTTTAAACCTTACGCATTGGATAGCAAAATTTATAACTGCTTTTGCTTAGGCAGACTTTATTGACTATGTTCTGAGATTGCCTTATGGTTGCCAAAATTATATGATTCAGAGTTTGTCTTTGATGAGGACTTGTATTGCATACATTCAAGTTTGAATGCCACATTTCAAGAAGCTGGAGGCCTGAACCAATTGATGATGAGACCAATCTCTGACATTGGATTATTCACATGATTGATCTTCTATCCTGAAATTAGTCAAGGTTCTCTTTGTGGTTGGGACTTTGCTTTCGAAAACCCTTCGACAACGTATGAAAGGTTGTTTCTATGAAAGATTGGTGTTTATAAATATTTACAATATTGTATAGATTATACAGTTGTATTAGACATAGAAAACTTATTTTATTTTATATCGATATATAAATGTATCTTATTTTAAATATATAAACAGATGTACCTGCTTTCATAAGTCAATCATCAAATGTAAAAGTTTTGGGAGAATAATAAACATAAAACTAAAGAGGCCAAAAGACCATGTACTCACAACCTTGACTGAGTGGAATCAACAATTGAATCTAGAGTTGAGGAGTTTGATGAGGCATAGTATTAGGGCTCAAATTACATCATCTACCTTAATACTTGTAAGGATATGAAATTAACATATATAAAGTGACCTTGGATATCATGAGACTTCAGTTGAAAAGGTGGTGCCTCTATTGGGTATTCCAGATGTAGCTTTTCAAATCTTTTTGGTCGTGAAGAATGACAGATTGTCAAGACAGCACCTATATAGGGCCATTCACTACAAGGATATGAGGCTATAGCGACGTCCATTTGTGACGAGAAATAGCGGCATCGCGATGGTACTCAGACAAAAAAAACGCGGGCCTGAGTACGTTATTTTGTGTGCATTCACAAAAGAGAGAGCGAAAGGAAGAGCGAGAGGGAGAGAAAACATCTTGCATTTGAGAGGGAGAGAAACTGACAAAGAGGGAGAAAGAAGGCTTCTCCCCACCGCCGCCACTGTTTGCGAAGAGGAGGTGTACGGAGGGCAAAGAGGAGCCGGCGTTGAGAAGAGGAGCTGCCAAACCCTTCTTCAAACCTTTACGGTGAGTGCATTGTCCATTCTTACTTTGCTTTTGTGCTTTCTAGTCTCTCTCTTTTACTTGTTTTTTGTATAGTTCGTGTGTATTGAGAGAGAGAGAGAGGAAATGAGAGAGAAAGAGAGGAAGAGGGAGAGGGAGAGGGAGGGAGAGAGAAACATTAAACATAATAGGGAAAGAGAGAAAGAGAGTAAGAGGGAGAGGTAGAGAGAGATAAAGAGAGGGGGAGGGAGAGGGAGAGGAAGAGGAAGAGAGAAAAAACATTAAACATAATAGGGAAAGGGAGGAAGAGAGAGAGAGGGAGGGAGAGAGGGAGGGAGAGGAAAGAGAGGGAAACATTCAACATAATAGGGTAAGAGAGAGGGAGAGGAAGAAAGAAAAAACATTAAACATAATAGGAAAAGAGAGAAAGGGAGGGAGAGGAAATGAGAGAGGGAGAGGAAGGAAAAAACATTAAACATAGGGAAAGAGAGAAAGAGAGGGAGAGGGAGAGGGAGGGAGAGGAAGAGAGAAAAGGAAATGAGAGAGGGAGAGGAGAAAAAAAACATTAAACATAATAGGGAAAGAGAGGAAGGGAGAAGAAATGAGGGAGGGAGAGTAGAGAGAAAAAGAAATGAGAGAGGGGGAGGAGAGAGAAAAAAGAGAGAAAAAACATTAAACATAGTAGGGAAAGAGAGAAAGAGAGGGAGAGGAAATGAGAGAGGAAAAGGAAGAGAGAAAAGGAAATGAGAGAGGAAGAGGAGAGAGAAAAAACATTAAACATAATAGGGAAAGAGAGAGGGAAAGAGAGAAAGAGAGGGTGAGGGTGAGAGAGGGAGAGGAAATGAGAGAGGAAGAGGAAGAGAGAAAAGGAAATGAGAGAGTGAGAGGAGAGAGAAAAAACATTAAACATAATAGGGAAAGAGAGAAAGAGAGGGCGAGGGTGAGGGAGGAAGAGGAAATGAGAGAGTGAGAGAAAGAGAGAAAAGGAAATGAGAGAGAGAGAGAGAGAGGAGAGAGAAAAAATGAGAGAGGGAGAGAAGAGAGAAAAAGAGAGAAAAAACATTGAACATGATAGGGAAAGAGAGAAAGAGAGGGAGAGAGTGAGGGAGGAAGAGGAAATGAGAGAGGGAGAGGAAGAGAGAAAATAAAATAAATTATTATTGTTTGTTGTATTAGTAGTAGTAGTTTTTTTAATTCTTTTTTTGTTTATTATTGTTTAGTTTTCTTGTTTTTTATAGTAGTAGTAATTTTTTCTTCTTTTCTTATTTATTGTAGTAGTAGTAGTTTTTTTTTCTTTTTTTCTTGTTTATTATAGTGGTAGTGGTAGTCGTGGTTGTGGCCATGGTCGTTGTTTTTTATTCTTTTCTTGTTTATTATATCGGTAGTGATAGTAGTAGTTGTGGTTGTGGTCATAGTCGTGGTCATCATTGTCGTTGTCATCATAGCCATAGTTGTAGTCGTACTCGTAGTCATAGTCGTGGTCGTGGTCGTAGTCATAGTCGTAGTTGTAGTCATAGTTGTGGTCGTGGTCGTAGTCGTAGTCGTCGTGTCGTGATCATGGTCATAGTCGTAGTCGTAGTTGTAGTTGTAGTTGTAGTCGTGGTCGTGGTTGTGGTCGTGGTCGTGGTCGTAGTTGTAGTCGTAGTTGTAGTCGTGGTCGTGGTCTTAGTCATAGTCGTAGTCTTGGTCATGATCATGGTCATAGTCATAGTCATAGTCGTGGTCATGGTCGTAGTCGTAGTCATAGTTGTGGTCGTGGTCGTGGTAGTGGTAGTGGTAGTGGTAGTGGTAGTGGTAGTGGTAGTGGTAGTGGTAGTGGTAGTGGTAATCGTGGTTGTGGTTGTGGTCGTTTTTCTTATTTTCTTGTTTATTATACTGGTAGTGGTAGTCATGGTCATGGTCATGGTTGTAGTCGTAGTTGTAGTCATCGCCGTTGTTGTCGCCATCTTTGTCGAAGTCAAAGTCATCATCGTAGTCATAGTCGTAGTCGTGTTCGTGGTCATGGTCGTGGTCATAGTCGTAGTTGTGGTCGTAGTTGTGGTCGTGGTCGTGATCATAGTCATAGTCGTAGTCGTAGTTGTGATCATGGTCTTGGTCATGGTAGTCGTAGTCGTAGTTGTAGTCGTAGTGGTAGTCGTGGTTGTGGTCGTGGTTATTTTTTCTTATTTTCTTGTTTATTATATTGGTAGTGGTAGTCATGGTCATGGTCGTGATCGTGGTCATAGTCGTAGTCGTGGTCTTTGTCGTCGCCATCTTTGTCGAAGTCGTAGTCGTCGTCGTAGTTGTAGTCATAGTCATAGTCGTGGTCGTGGTCGTGGTCGTGGTCGTGGTCATGGTCATAGTCGTGTTCGTCGTCATAGTGGTGGTCGTGGTCATGGCCATGGTCGTGATCGTTAAAGAAAATGAGATAGGGGGAGGAAGAGAAAAAATAAGAAGGAACGAGAGAGAGGGAATAAATATATAGCATAATAAAGAAAGAGAAAAAGAGAGAGAGATGAAAGGAGAGGAGATAATAAATGGATAAAAAATAAAAAGAGAGTGGTACAACACCACGAGACGGGAAACACTCCGATATATATACGTTAATTTGTGGGTGGATGAGTGAAGACTTTACATACATTAATTTTTGCTTCATTACAAGAGAAGAAATCCCTTCTCAAACAATTTAAAAAAGAAAAAAATGATGATAGCAGAAATAAATTTTTGCTTCATTACAAGAGAAGAAATCCCTTCTCAAACAATTTAAGAAAAAAAAAAGAATAATAACAAAAATAAATTATTTGTCGTAACATAGACAAAATGGAAAACGATGAAGATCTTGTTGTTCAAGATCGCAAGGCCTATCTTAATCACCATGTCCCATGTCCTTGCTCTTAATGCAAGCTGGCAATTAGACGAAAATGCCGATTGTCTATAGAATACGTACAACGCTTCGGCAAGTTTCAATTTGAGATCATTGATCAGGCGATCTTGGATTTTCAACAAACGGTAAGAAAAGTTAATATCAATCATCCATTGTATTCGCAAGCTAATTGAATACCATATACAAGAAGATTGGGTGTGGCTAGCAAATTTTCTATCCAGGGAGGTGATTTCTTGTTCCAAGGAGGAGTGCACCCTTTGCGGCCAATTAGAAGAGTTCGTGGGCATGCAATGGATGGAGTGCCTAAGCCAATCCACCACTTGGAAGGTACTACCCAATCTATACCGTCAATACCAGAGGAGACAAGCAGCCTTCCAGACCTACCTAAAATCTTGGAGCCTGAGATGGAGGCAATGATCAATGCATTGATTCCCATGGATGTCGAGACTTCTGATCCACTTACAGAGGAAGCATCCATACCATTATATGATGGGTGCCGAGTATCTCGCCTGAAAACATTGCTTGCACTCCTAAGTGTGCAAGCAAAATATGGGTGGAGTGATGTGAGTGTGACCGAGTTGTTCATGTACCTTGTACATACGCTGAGTTGATTTCTTTTCGATACTATTTTGAAAAACCTTTGTACTTTTTCAAGGTATTGTATGATTTTTTTCAAGTTACTGAAATATCATATATTACCACCTGTAAATACCATGCCTGAGTCTTGTGATAATGCACGACATGTTTTACAAAAGCTTGGTATGGACTACAATAGCATCCATGCATGTATCAACAATTGCATACTATTTTGAGGAGAATACGGGACTATGGAGACATTTCCAAAGTGTGATGCTCAAAGGTATCGGCAGGACTTACAAGGGAAAACCATCCCTTAAAAAGTTCTTAGACATTTTTCACTTATCCCCCGCATAAACCACATGTTTCATACGTCTGGCATGGCAAGCTTGACAATGTCGCATGCGCAGAATAGGTCCATAGATGGAGTTCAACGAATATCAATGGATACACATACATGGAGCCACATGGACTCTATCTTCCTAGACTTTTCTAAGAGCCAAGGAATCTTCGGCCTGGTCTTGCAATGGATGGCGTGAACACATTTGGTTTGCGCTCAACTGCTACAGTCTATGGCCTATAGTCCTTGTCAACTATAACATCCCTCCATGGCTTTCTACGAAGAAATGAAATCTCATCCTTAACACTACAAGAATTTGAGCTGGTAGCGATGACAATTAGCGACGACGAGTAGCGGCGTCACTATTTGCGTCACAAAAGTGTGTGACGCAAATACCGATACAAATAGCAACGCAAATAGCGATGGTCCACAGGGAAAAAAAACGGGCCGAAACTGAGCACAGCTTTATTTCGCGTTTTTGTGTTTTGCGCTTTGAGAGCGAGAGCGAGGGAGAGAGCGATCGTCGTGAGAGAATGAGAGGAAGAAGACTTGCCGCCGCCGCCGCCATTGTTCGCAAAGGAGAGGAGGAGCTTGCATCGCAAAGAGGAGCCGCCCCACACTCGCCATATCTTATCGGTGAGTCTCCCTCTCTCCTTCTTTTGCTTGTTTAAGGTTTAAATCACTTTCCCTTTTTCTTGTTTAGGAGATGAAATGAGAGAGAAAGAGAGGGAGAGGGAGAGAGAGGGAGAGAAAGAGAAAGAGAAAGAGAAAGAGAAAGAGAAAGAGAGGGAGAGGGAGAGGGAGAGGGAGAGAAAGAGAAAGAGAAAGAGAAAGAGAAAGAGAAAAAGAGGGAGAGGGAGAGGAAGAGGGAGGAAATGAGAGAGGGAGAGAAAGAGAAAGAGAGGGAGAGGGAGAGGGAGGGAGAGTGCATTCTCTCTCTCCCTCTCCCTTTTTCTTGTTTAAGGTTTAAATCACTTTCTCTTTTGCTTGTTTAGGAGAGAAAATAAGAGAGAAAGAGAGGGAGAGTGAGTGAGAGGGAGAGGGAGGGAGAGTGCATTCTCTCTCTCCCTCTTCCTTTTGCTTGTTTAAGATTTAAATCACTTTCTCTTTTGCTTGTTTAGAAAAGGAAATGAGAGAGAAAGAGAGAGAAAGAGAGGGAGAGGGAGAGAGAGAGAGAGGGAGAGAGAGAGAGAGGGAGAGGGAGAGGGAGGGGGAGGAAATGAGAGAGGGAGAGAAAGAGAAAGAGAGGGAGAGGGAGAGGGAGAGGGAGAGGGAGAGGGAGGGAGAGTGCATTCTCTCTCTCCCTCTCTCTTTTGCTTTTGGAGAGTGTTAGGATATATTGTGAGAGGGAGAGGAAATGTGAGAGAAAGAGAGGGAAAGGGAGAGAGGGAGAGAAAGAGAGAGAGAGAGGGAGAAAGAGAAAGAGAAAGAGAGGGAGAGGAAGAGGGAGGGGGAGGAAATGAGAGAGGGAGAGAAAGAGAAAGAGAGGGAGAGGGAGGGAGAGTGCATTTTCTCTCTCCCTCTCCCTTTTGCTTTTGGAGAGTGTTAGGATATATTGTGAGAATGAACCCAAAATTATTGCTATAGAAGAAGAATCCCTTAAATTGAGCATAGGATATTTTCTTCAAATGTTATGACTATGAGTAGAATTGATTGAAACAAATTTTATTACTATAGTTGATAAATTTCATAGATGGCATTAAATTTTACACATGGACCTAGGACAAAAAAACCACATTACTAAGATGCTTTTTGTTGAGATTGATTTATTATTAGACTAAGAGATCCTCAATGATGCTCATAAACGGATTACTTATACTCAAAGCCCTCCAGTGCAGCTGTATAAGTAATCCTAGTAGAGCCCCTCTAAGATACTCAAAGTACATAACCTAGAGACCGTAACTAGGTATATAAGGTATAATGGTTGCACAAGAAGACACCTCAATAATTGACTGATCACCACTAAATCCCAAAGAAGAATTGTGTTCCATTCCCTTTTACTCTATATTCACCTCGTGAAGAACTTCATTAACCATAGCATCCTTGTCACCAATCTTTTTGTTGCAATGATGAAGTAATATATTCATCACTTTTCCTTTTAGCATCTAAGGCATTATCCAATCTTTTAGTCAAGTCCAAACATTTAGTTTTCGACTCATGAACCTTATGAACCAATGCTTTTTTTTTTACAATAATGAATAATTATCTACCAATACAAACAAATCCTTGAGCATGGTATATGGCCGAGATATAACATCAATAAATCTCTCAACTACTATGTCCAATGCATTATTTACATCAATCAGTAAAGCATTTCTTATATCTTGAAGTTTAGATTTCAACACCATGGATGCATCAATATCAACCTCAATGTTTTACAAAATTTGCTTCTCAATCTCTTGCAGAGGCTAAAACCTCTCAAGCAAGAGCTTATGGTCAACTTGCAACTTGACATACATCTCCATAAAGCTATCCATTTGAGCCTCGTTTGTTGTAATGTAGATAAGATGGAAAACGAAGAAGGTATTATTGTTCAAGATCGTGAGGTGTATCTTAATCAGCGTATCCCATGTCATTGCTCTCAATGCAAGTTGGCAATTAGACGAAAACGCTGATTGAACACGTACGACGATTTGGCGAGTTTCAATCTGAGATCATTGATCAGGCGATTGCGGATTTTCAACAAACGGTAATTTGAAGTTAATATCAATCATGCATTGTACTCGCAAGCTAATTGAAAACCATACACAATAAGATTGGGTCTTGTTGGAAAATTTTCTATCCAGGGAGGTGATGTCTCGTCCCAAGGGGAAGTGCACCCTTTGCGGCCAATTATAAAAGTTCGTGGGTGTGCGATGGATGGAGTGCAGGAGCCAATCCACCACTCACAAGGCCAATCTATACCGTCAATGGCAGAGGAGACAAACAACCTTCCAAACCTACCTACAATCTTGGAGCCTGAGATGGAGGCAATGATCGATGCATTGATTCCCATGGATGTCGAGACATCTGATCCGCTTAGAGAGGAAGCATCCATACCATTATATGATGGGTGCCGAGTATCTCGGTTGAAGATACTGCTTGCACTCTTCAGTGTAAAAGCAAAATACAGGTGGAGCAATACGAGTGTGACCGAGTTATTCAGGTACCTTACACATAGGCTTCATTGATTTTTTTTTTGACACTATTATTACAAACATTTGTGCTTTTTCAAGGTGTTTTATGAATTTTTTCCAGGTTATTGAAATATCATATATTACCACCTGCAAATACCATGCCCGATTCTCGTGATGATGTACCACATGTTTTACGAAAGCTTGGCATAGACTACAATAACATCTTGCATACTGTTTCGAGAAGAATACGAGACTATGGAGACATGTCCAAAGTGTGGTGCTCACAGGTATCGACAGGACTTGCAAGGGTAAACCATCCCTCAAAAAGTTCTCAGACACTTTCCGCTCATCCCCGGCATAAACCATATGTTTCGTACGTCCGGCATGGCGAGCTTGACAACGTGGCATGTGCAAAATAGGTCCATGGATGGAGTTCAACGAATATCAACGGATTCGTGTGCATGGAGCCACATTGACTCTACCTTCCCAGGCTTTGCGCGAGAGCCAAGGAATCTTCAACTCGGTCTAACAATGGATAGCATGAACCTATTCGGTCTACGCTTAACTTCTTACAGTGTGTGGCCTATAGTCCTTGTCAACTACAACATCCCTCCATGGCTTTCTACGAAGAAATGACATCTCATCCTTAGATTGCTCGTCCTAGGCCGCTACAAAGTAAAAAATATGGATGTGTATCTTTGTCCATTAGTCGATGAGCTTAAGATTTTGTGGGAGGAGGGGGTCACTGTGCAAGATATGAGCAGGCGCGATGGTCGGCGGTCAGCCAATATTTGAGCCATTCTCATGTGGACGATGCATGACTTTTCGGGATTGGGAGAGTACTCAGGTGAGCAAGCCTCCGTTCTCACTGGTAATATCTATATTTTATCTCATTCAATCAAGTATTCACTAATTCGTGGTGTCGGAACAGGTCCGGTTACCTCAGGTTATCATGCATGTCCAATGTATGGGCCACAGTTAGACTCCCGAATGTCAAGAACCATGAAGAAGATGGTATATCAAGGATACGTTGCTTTCTTGCCGGAGGATCATGAACTGAGGGAAGGTTTCCTTGGATGACCTCCAACACGTATGAACGCCTAAGCTGGTACAAGCTAAAAATGGTCCATGCAGAATCACATCCAAATGGAATGCGACGGTTCTCAGTTTTCTACGAGTTGCCATATTGGACCCACTTACAGGTCAACCACTTGTTGGATCCCATGCATATTTTCAAGAATGTGGGCAGCTTGCTATGGGACCACATCAAAGGAAAGAGAGACACTGTAGGGGCATGAATGGATTTGAAGGAGGTAGGTAAGATGGAGGCGCTTTGGCGGCAGTCGAGTGCTGATGGTCGCGTGCAGCTTCCTCGTGCTCCTTGGGTTTTGTCCACTAAATAAGAGCGCATTGTGAAGCAACTAATCAAGTCTATCCGCACTCCGATGGGTATGATGCGTTCTCTCAAGTCCGCATTTTCTAAAGAGGACCAATTGTCGGGGCTAAAATCCCATGATTGGCATAAGATATGTCAGGTTTGTGCTACAAATGAATTGTAATTAGCGTGGGCATTTTGCAATTTGGAAAGTGGCCATTATTCATAATACTTTCTCATTTGTGGCAGTTTGTCCTACCAATCGCGATCGCAGGATGCCTTACTCTAGAAATTCGTGGGGCAATTTACAAGTTGTCGACTTTGGTGCAATGGATCTCACAGAAAGAGATTAAGACGTCCTCTATTGAATCCACGAGGCGGGGAGCAGTGGAGACGGTCTATCTCTTTGAGAAGTACCTGCCCACTAGCATGCTCACGATACAAATCCACCTTCTTGTGCATCTTGTGGACGAAGTGGAGATTGCTGGACCTGTCCATACGCGATGGATGTTCTTCCTGGAGCGCTTCATCAAAACCCTGAAAGGCTTTGTGCGACAACGAGCTCGGCCAGAAGGTAGCATGGCCAAAGGTTGGTTGGTGTCAGAGGCGTTAGTGTATATTTCACAATGGCTACCAACAGTGGAACCAGACAATGAAATGCTATGGACGTTGGAGGATGATCGACTGACTGGAGATGTAGTGGTTGGAAATGGGGTAAAAAAAAGAATGGATGCCTCAATGGAAGAGAAGGTGAATCGCTTTTGTATGTTGCACCATGCCTCCATGGAGACGTGGCTCGCCCAAGTACCAGATTACAAGGCAAGATCGAGAGGAAGCGCGAGCTAAATTCCGACGTAGTACGCGTCATTAACCGATTCGATATCCTGAAGGCATGGAGGAGATGCCGTGGTTTATGTCAATGCGATGGTTGTATAGAGCCTTGACCGTAGCATCCAACGAAGGGACTGAGGTCTCAATGGAGAAGTGGGAATTCTCAAGAGGATGTAGTCCAAAGGTGATGAGGGGTTTAGAATCTGTCATATATAAATTTCATATGCGACATCTAATTTGAGTGTTTCAATGTACAGTACAAAATATATAGTGCAACGTAGTCGCGTGGTTGGCATTTTCACGTGGAGCGTATTGACAAAATGCGCTCCACAATGGACTGTGGTGTCATGGCAAGGTTTGAGCAAGAGAGCCGGCAACGAGCAACGGATCCAAACACGGTTGTGGATGAGATGGAGTATTTTGGAAACTTGCAAAGTATTATTGCGATGGATTACCGTAGCTTCTCCATGATACTATTCATGTGCAATGGTTCAAAGTGGTACTTGGAGGAGCTAGAGCAACAGTTCGACGAGGTCCATCGGGATTTCTCGAAATAGATTTCAAAAAAAAATGAACAGATTTGCGCGACACCTTTGTGTTGCCGGCCCATTGTGAACAGGTACATGGAATCATTTGCTTGCTAATTGTAATATGACATGGTTTATGTCACAATGGTTTGAACTCGCTTTGTACGTGTTTGTGAACAGGTAATCTTCTATCCAAACCCCCAACAACCTCGATGGTGGTATATTATACCTTCAACTCCCCGAAGTGCGAGAGTATATGATCAAAGCGATGTTCGGAGCATAGATGAAGATAATATGCAAATAGAGGGGTCGATATTACAAGGAGTAGAGACCGTCGAAAGCTTGGAGCTAGCATCGGCTAATAATGATGGAAATACAAGAGTCCAATAGTTTTTTGAGAACAAGGCGGACTCATTCTTTTGTGGTGACATGTCTATCGACCTTCCAATGTATGCGGAGTTGTGTTAAGAGATTAATATGGAATCATAGGATACTTCATACTTGGAGCATCCACTTACTCAATTCATTGACCAATCTCTTATAAAGATACATAAGATATGCATTTTAAGAGAGATTTTTTTAAAATGATTTATATTACTGTGCTTTGTATAATTTAAATTGATTATTCTAACACCATTTTTTATCTGTGCAGGTGACATTTTCAGGATGAGTCGAGGGATGAGCGATGAGGAGTTGCAGGACATCTTCGCGCGCATGTCTCCAGACTAGCTCGTGAGATTCAGAGAGATGGTAGACCAGGAGCTGTCTCGTTCTTCGTCAGGGCGCTCTGCTAGATCTGCTTCAGTGCAATCGGATACTTCAGCTTTGAGCAAACGATATCGATGCTCACGACTTGGGCCAAAGGGAGGGAGTGCATCGGGATCAGGGGGATGCTGCTGTGGAGAGACGAATGTGGTGTCTCCATCTCCTCGTTCAGCTAGAGCTGCGTCACCTCCAGGATTTATCGCACCTGTGGGGACGTCTACTCCAGTTACTCCGGCTTTTGCGCAGCCGTCAACAGGTGGCACCCCTTTGGGTGCCACTCCGAGAGAGATTACCCCCATCAGTACATCGGATGTAGAGGGGTCTCCTGGATATACCCAGGAACATGGACGCAGATGGAAGAGGAACCATCTTAGGCACACTCCTAGGGGTTATGGATATCCAGTCGATAGTAGGTTAGGAGCCATCATCATGAATGATGAGGGGAGGAGGGTGATGGCTCGCATGAGAGAGTTGTACCAACAAGTTTTTCGGCACAACATCTTGGATCATTGGAAGAACATACCGGAGGGGAGCAAGGACTACATAGTAGCATCCTTGCACGAGGAGTTTTTGGTGCCAGCCGCAGCAGATAGATTCTCTACGGGCTGGATGATGGATTGCATGCGTGCATACATGTCACATAGACGATCCGACGCATGCAAGGCAATCAAGAGTGGGGCTACAAAGCCCGAGTGGTTAGATGCAGACGATTGGCACCGACTGACAGAGGAGGCTACAGATTTGCCAGGACGTTGGAGTCAGTCAGTGGGAGGCGGTGAGGGCACGACTCGAGGCCGGAGTGGTCCATCATCTTGGGAGTGGCGGCCACAGGACATATTTGGAGGACTTTGTAAGTTTCTCTTTTGTTTTGCTTGTTTGTTTTTTTTGAAATATTATTTGTACTGACAATCATGTTTCTAATAGCTAGCATTTTGTTTTCTTTGCAGCACTCCATTATAGATCGCGATCCGATAGGCCTTGAGACTCGATATGCAGAGAGGCACGGTCTCAATGCATTGATCAACCGATTGTATAGACACGGCGGCCCTATAAGTCACTCATCTTTCTTGTCCGTAGTTACCATGAGATATTTGAATGCATTATTATATGGTGGATTGATGTGTTGTTTCTTTTTCTGCAGAGTTCGTTCGATGCTCCTTTGCGGCAGGACGAGCTTTCAGGGGACAAGGATTTGCAGCTCGCCCTTGGATCCTTGGAGCTCACACACGTTTATTTTTTAGTCGTCTGATCTATGTAGATATTTTCTATGTATTAACGATATCATGTCATGATTGTACCAATCGCTTTTTATGCAATCATGTATTTATTTCATGTATCAATTTTATGATTTCAGTATATATTCTTTTTGTTTGCAAGCACTTTGTATACAATAGTGCAGAAACTATTTTGTATGGCTCCTGCCACAAAAAAAAAAATCCCTATTACCGTCGCTATTAGCGTTGCAAATTTACTGCTCGCGTCACTATTGCCATTGCTATGCGCGTCGCAAATTTACTGATTGCGTCGCTATTGGCATATGCCCATAGCGACGCTCATAGCGACGTTTCTATGGCGTTATTAATAACGACGCTTTTTGCGACGACGGGGGCAAATTTTGTTGTTTGTATTTTCGTCGCTTTAAACGTCAGTATAAGGTCTATATCTTGTAGTGTAACTTACTCGTCCTCGGCCGCTACAAAGTTAAAAATATGGATGTGTATCTTCATCCATTAGTCAATGAGCTTAAGATTTTGTGGGAGGAGGGGGTCATCGTGCAAGATATAAGCAAGCACAATGGTCGACAGTCCACCAATATTTGAGCCATTCTCATATGGACAATGCATGACTTTCCGGGATTCGGAGAGTGCTCAGGTAAATAGGCTTCCTTCTCATTGATAATATTTATCATAGCTCGTTCAAGTTTGTATTCACTGGATAGAGGTGTTAGAACGGTCTGGTTACCTCAGGTTATCATGCATGTCCATTGTGCAAGCCACAGTTAGACTCCCGAAGGTCACAAACCATGAAGAAGATGATATATCAAGGACATGCCGCTTTTTTGCCAGAGGGTCATGAACTCAGGGAAGGTTTTCTTGGACGACCTCCAACACGTATGAATGCCGAAAGCTGGTATGAGCTGAAAATGGTCCACGTGGAGTCACATCCAAACGGAATGCGATGGTTCTCAGTTTTCTACGAGTTGCCATATTGGACCCACTTACAAATCAACCACTTTTTGGATCCCATGCATATTTTCAAGAATGTGGGCAGCTTGCTATGGGACCACATCACAGGAAAGAGAGACACTATAGGGGCACGAATGGATTTGAAGGAGGTAGGCAAGATGGAGGTGCTTTGGCCACATTCGAGTGCTAATGGTCGCATGCAGCTACCTCACGCTCCTTGGATTTTGTCCACTAAAGAAGAGCGCATTGTGAAGAAAATACTCAAGTTTATCCGCACTCCAACAGGTATAATGCGTTCTCTCAGGTCTGCATTTTCTAAAGACAACCAATTATCATGGCTAAAATTCCATGACTAGCATAAGATATGTCAAGTTTGTACTACGAATGGATTGTAATTGACGTGCACATTTTGCTATTTGGAGTGTAGCCATTGTTCATAATACTTTCTCATTTGTGACAGTTTGTACTACCGATCGTAATCGCAGGATGCCTTACTCTAGAAATACGCGGGGCCATTTATAGGTTGTCGACTTTAGTGCAATGGATCTCACAAAAGAAGATTAAGACGTCCTCTATTGAATCCACGAGGCGGGGAGCAGTGGAGACGGTCTATCTCTTTGAGAAATACATGCCTACTAGCATGCTCACGATACAAATCCACCTCATTGTGCGTTTTGTAGATGAAGTGGAGATTGTTGGATCTGTCCATACGTGATGGATGTTCTTCTTGGAGTGCTTTATGAAAATCCTGAAAGGCTTTGTGTGACAACGAGCTCGGCCAGAAGGTAGCATGGCTGAAGGTTGATTGGTGTTTGAGGCGCTAGTGCATATTTCACAATGGCTACCAATGGTGGATCCAGACAACAAAATGCTATGGTCACTAAATGATGATGATAGACTGACTGGAGATGTGGTAGTTGGAAATGGGGTAGAAAAAGTAATGGATGTTGTAATGGAGGAGAAGGTGAATCGCTTTTGTATGTTGCACCATGCCTCTATGGAGACATGGCTCACCAGGTACCAGCAAGCTAGGCAAGATCAAGAGGAAGCGTGATCTGAATTTTGACATAGTACATACCATTGATCAATTCGATATCCCAAGAGCATGGAGGAGATGCCATGGTTCATGTCAACACAATGGTTGCATGGAGCCTTTGACCGCAGTGTCTCGCGAAAGGGCAGAGATCTCAATCGAGGAGTGGAAATTCTCAAGGGAATGTAGTCCAAAGGTGATGACGTGTTTAGGATTTGTCGTATCTATATTTTATATGTGACAACTAATTTGAGTATTTCAATGTATAGTACAAAATATATAGTGCATCGTGGTCACGTGGATGGTATTTTTGCGTGGAGCGTATTGACAAAATGTGCTCCATAATGGACTATTGTATCATGGCAAGGTTCGAGCAAGAGAGCCGATGACGAGCAATGGATTCAAACATGGTTATAGATGAGATGGAGTATTTTGGGAACTTGCAAAGTATTGTTATGGTGGATTACCGTAGCTTCTCCATGATACTATTCGATGTGCAGTGGTTCAAAGTGGTACTTGAAGGAGCTGGAGCAACAGTTCGACGAGGTCCATTTGGATTTCTCAAAATAGATTTCCAAAAAATATGGACAGATTTGTGCGACATCTTTGCGTTGCCTGCCCATTGTGAACAAGTGCATAAACTCATTTGTTTGTTGATTGTATTACGACATGGTACATGTCACAATAGTTTAATCTCTCTTGTACGTGTTTGTGAATAGGTATTCTTCTATCCAAACCCCCGACAACCTCGATGGTGGTATGTTATACCTTCAACTCCCCGAAGTGCAAGAGTATATGATCAAAGGGATGTTCCAAGCATAGATGAGGACAATATGCAAATAGAGGGGTCGATATTGCAAGGGGTGGAGGCCACTGAAATCTTGGAGCATGTAGAGGAGCTAGCATCAGGAAACAATGATGGAAATATATGAGTCCAAGAATTTAAGAACGAGATGGACTCATCCTTTTGTGGTGACATGTCTATCGACCTTTCAGTGTATGCGAAGTTATGTCAGGACATTGACATGGAACCATAGGATATTTCATACTTGGAGCATCCACTTACTCAATTCATTGACTAATTGCTTATAAGGGTACATAAGATATGCATTTTAAGTGAGATCATTTTTTTAGGATTTATATTACCGTTCTTTGTATGATTTAAATTGATTATGCTAATATCATTTTTTATCTGTGCAGGTGACCTTTTTGGATACTTAGATCATCAGGATGAATCAAGGGATGAGCGATGAGGAGTTGCAGGATATCTTTATGCACATGTCTCCAAATCAGATGGCGAGATTCAGAGACATGGTGGACCAAGAGCTGTCGTCAGACCACTCTATTAGATCTACTTCGACGCAATCAGATGCTTCAGCTTCGAGCAGACGAGATCGACGCTCAAGACTTGGGCCAAAGGGAGGGAGTGCTTCAGGGTCAGGGGGATGCTGTAGAGATACAGAGGCAGTGAACCCGAGGTCTGCCATGGGATACAAGTGCTACTCCTCGCTCTCGTGGCGGTTCCACGGAGCGTGGCTCAAGTGGTTGCTGTGGAGACACGGATATGGTGTCTTCAACTCATCCTTCTACTAGAGTTGTGTCACCTCTAGGATTTGTCACACCTGTGGGGACGTCTACTCCAGTTACTCTGGCTTTTTCTTAGCCATCTAAGGTGGCACCCTATGGGTGCTTATACTATCCCAGTCGATACACCAGATGTATAGAGGTCTCCTAGATATGCCCAGGAGCGTGGTTACATGTGGGAGAGGACCCATCTTAGGCATACCCCAGAGGGATATGCCTATCTTGTCAGTGATAGCTCAAGAGCCATCATCATGAATGATGAGGGGACGAGGGTGATGGCTCTCATGAGAGAGTTGTACCAACAAGTTTTTCGGCACAACGTCTTAGATCATTGGAAAAACATACCAGAGGGGAGAAATGACTACATAGTGGCATCACTACATGCGTGCATATATGTCACACAGACGATCACACACACGCAAGGCACTCAAGAGTGGGGTTGCAAAGCCTAAGTGGCTAGACGCGAATAACTGGTGCCGACTGAGGGAGGAGGCTACAGATTCTCCAGGATGTTGGAGTCGGCAGCTCGAGGTGGCGAGGGCACGACTAGAGGCTGGAGTGATCCATCATCTTGGGAGTGGTGGCCACATGACATATCTAGAGGACTTTGTAAGTTTTTCTTTTGTTTTTCTTGCTTTTTTTTTGCACTATTCTTTGTACTAACAATCATGTTTCTAACAGTTAGTATTTTGTTTTCTTTGCAGCACTCCATTACAAATCGTGATCCGACCGGCCTTGAGACTTGATATGCAGAGAGGCAAGGTCTCACTGCATTGATCAACCGATTGTATAAACGCGGTAACCCTGTAAGTCACTCATATTTCTTGTCCATAGTTACCATGCTTAATTAGAATGCATTATTGTATGGTGGACTAATATGTAGCTGTTTCTTTTTTTACAGAGTCCGTTCGATGCTCCTTTGCGGCGGTAGAAACTTTCGGATGGCGAGGATATATATCTCGCCCTTGGATCCATGGAGCTCACACACCCTTCTTTTTTGGTTGCCTGCTATGTGTAGACATTTTCTATGTAGTAGTGATATCTTGCCATGATTGTACCAGTTGGTTTCATTATGCGATCATGTATTTATTTCATGTATCAGTGTTATGATTTAAGTACACTTTGTTTTTGTTTACACGGGCATTGTACACGGTGCAGAAACTATTTTGTATGGACCAAATAAAACACATAGGCCACAAATTTTTTTTTCCCTGTTACCGTCGCTATTAGCGTTGCAAAATTACCTACATGGGTCATTATTGGCATCGTTATTAGCGTCGTAGAGCACCGTTATCAGTGTCATTATTTGCATCGCAAATAGCGACGCTGATAACGACACTAATACCGATTGTTCTATGGCATCACCAATAACGATGCTTTTTGCAATGATGGGAGCAAATTTATTTATTTACATTTTTGTCGCTTTTAATGTCAATATAAGGCCTATATCTTGTAGTGATTGATACTTGATATTACTACTCTAGTCTTGTTTATTGAACATTAATGACATCTGTAATAAGTTATATGTTCAGAAACGAACATATGGAGAGTATTCTAATTGATAATTTTCAAGAGAGCATTGCTTTATGAATTATTATCATGTATATTTTATGTGTGCATATTAGTTGTGAAGAGTATATGATTATTATGTCTTTAAATCAATTCAAGTAGTTATCTACAGTAGTAGGAATATTTTGGATAGAACTGGTGTTTTTGTATTTCTATTTTGGTCTTTTGAGGACATAAAATGTTGGTAATTTTGTTGGTTTCATGAACATATTTCTCATGATTTAGGCATTAGACCTGGAAGCAATTATTACACAAATTGGTTGCATGACTATAGGATATTAATGGAATTGATAATGCCTAAAGTGTTGTTGATGGGCAACATTTATGTCAGGGAGTCACACTCCACAAGAGAATTTGATTATCACGAGAGCCCAAGCAAGATAATTGAGAGAGGCCTTAAAAATAGTTTTGATTTGAGATAGAATTTGAAGTAGAGGTGGATGAAGAGATGCAGGATGACTCAATGTGATGTCTTCATCAATATCCTATTGAAGATCTATATGTGGAGGAATTTGAATCTGAAAATCTGGCACCGAAAGATGTTCCTTTTGCAAGTGCCTTTGGGGCAGCAGGAAATCATGAACCAAATCTAGATTCATACAATCATCATGACAACTTCAGAAGAAGAATACATGATATTCTTCAAGTAGGTACTGCATTGTTTAGTCCACTTGCACTCTGTACCCTAAGGTTTGAGCAGTAAGGTTTTCAGGGAAGAGAAAGGAGAACCTTGATGATCACATGGCCCAATTTGAGACAAGGTGGATAGCAAGTGGGTTCACTTTGTTATATGGAGATCAAGTCAAGAAGCAACAATTTGTAGCAACTTTGCAAAGTAAAGCCATGGACTGGTTTAGTAGTTATGGCATAGTAGCATTTAACACATATGATGCATTAAAGATAGCATTTTTAGGTAGGTCCATGAAGGATAAAAATCCAAGGAAATATTAATAAAGATTAAGAAGATAAGGCAGAAGGATATGCTAGTTGAGGATTATGCATAGAAGTTTAAGAACTTGCTTAAGAGGTTGAATCCTGCGAATGTACCATTAGTAGAAATATAGATCACTTATTTCACTAAGGGTTTGAGGGTAAAACTAGGAATCCAATTGCTAATGTGGAGATCAATTCGAATGATACTTTAGATACCATGATAAGAGCTACTATAAGGGTGGAGAGAAGTCTTGATTCTTCTCGAATATAGACCCACAATGATGAGGATTCATCAGATTTAGATTCTCACTTAGATGTAGACTTAGAATTAGATAGTGATAGTGAGGATGAGAGAGTGACTCAAGTCCAAGATCAAAATATGAATCCAATGATGAAGTTGATGAAGATCTAGTAGAAAGAAGCACAAAAAGAAATCATGTTTAGCAAATAACAAAAAGAATAAGCCAAATGATAGAGCTAAGAAGAAGACAAATAACAATAAATTGGATAAAAGGATTAAGCAAAAGCCAAAAGCCTTAGGTCTTTCTAAAACCAAGAGGAATGAGAAGTATTGTGGTATATGCCAGAGGTATGGTCATGAAACTAGAACTTATTGGTACCAACCCAATATCTGAATGACATAGCAAATGCTAGTGATGCAGCCTTCACCAAGAGATATGTAGCCAGCTATAGTTAATCATGTGATTACTGATTTAATGCCTTAGAGACCCTTCAGGGGGCCAAGAAGATTGCTGGCAAGACAACCATTAAAAATTTTCCAAGCACAGTAGCAAACTGCTCAAACAAGAGTATGCCATTATTGTGGAGGTTAATGACATTTTGTAGGACCAAACTACGAACTATGGGCAGCAAGGCATAGGACCAAGAGAGGAATGCCAATAACGAGAGTATACAATGTTATCACCAATTGTGGTAGTACCTAACAACAACAAGAATGGGAAACTCAAAGTATGTGTGGATTATAGAAGGTTGAATGCAGCCATGATTTCAAATCTTGAGGGATGCTTATCAATATTCTAAAGAGTGTGTGCAATGTTTGAAGGAGGGACAGCCTCTTGACAAAGGTAGGATGCAAGATCATCTTATATTACCACTTGAGCCATTTCAAAAATTGGGGATAGAATTTGCTAGACCTATGAAGCTGATTGCAAAGTGGATAAGTAATCAGTATATTTTGGTCTACAACACTGACTATTGTACGAGATGGGTTGAAGCTCAGGCCCTGAAAGATAATAAAGCAGTCAATGTAGCCAAGTTTTTATATTCCAATATTATGACTAGGTTTGGATGCTCTATAGAGTTGGTTAGTGATAGGAGCAAGCACTTTTTGAATCAGGTCATTCATATTTTGACAGCCAGGCACATGATTTAACACAAAAAGTCCACTCCCTGATATCTATAGGCTAATGGGTAGGCAGAGAGTTCTAATAAGATTTTGCTCTGTATCTTAAAGAAAATAGTTGAGGACAACAAGAGGGATTGGGATGCAAAGATGGATTGTACATTGTGGGTTTTTAGGAATACATTCAAGGTTGCAACAAGACTAACACATTTTAGGTTCGTATATGGGTTAGAGGCTGTGATGCCCATGGATTTTATGGTTCCAAGCTTGAGAATTGTTGTAGAGCACAAGCTAGATCATGAAAATTTAGTGCAATACAAATTGGAAGAGCTCGTGAAGTTGGAAGAAGACTAGTTGTTAGCCACATATATATCGGGAGTTACACAGTCACAAAGGTAGGCTGAGGGTAGGCTTGGTGAACAAACATGTCAAGAAGAAGATTTTTGAACAGCGGGATTGGGTTGTAGTGTAGAATTCAAGATGTGGAAGGTCTCCAAGAAAATGGAAACGCAAGTATGCCAAGCCATTCATTATTTGGAAGGACATTGGACAAGGCACATTTTTATTAAAGAATCTAAAAGGTAATATATTGAAACTTGCAGTGAATGGTTTAGGGCTAAAAATATTGGTCCAACCTTATTATACTTCTACTAAACTTATTATTCCTAGTTGGGAAAATCAATTTCTCAAGGATAGTTAATTGTGTGAAGTATCTCAACATCATGAAGATAACTTGACATTTGGCACAAAAGAAAGAAAGCTTCACTTGGACTTGGACTTGGGAAGGAAAATGGAGCATGAGAGTGGTCACTTCTCTTTTTCACCATCACCCTTGCAGGACCGAACCACTGCAAATGCAATGACACACACTTGAAGGTCATCTGCACACAAGTTGACACTCTCAAAACATGTGGGGACAGACATTGATGATGACGATGATGTTGAGTATGGCAAGGATGATAGGCTCAAATAGCCCAAAGATGGTGAGGTAACTCCTAAGCATTCTACCATTCATGCAAGTACTATTGCTACTCCATTTGTGGATTTAGCCCTATTTTTGGTTATTGATGAGGTTGTACATTGAGCACGATTGGAAAAAATGGGGCTTTTGGCACATGCATCTTTGCCATGGGAGAAGTGGTCTTCAAATGTCCATGCTTCAATTGGATTGGACATAGGCAAACAAATGGTTGTGTTGCAAGGAAAATGAACTTGACTGTTGAAATGGTCAATCCAATATCTTGGAGATGTTTAGAGGAGCTATGTGCTGAAAAAGCTTGATACAATCTGAAAATTGCACTTGCACTAGTTTATGGAAAAATTCATGATGTTCATCAGGACCAACAACATTGCATAGGAGACATATGGCATCATCTGCTATGTAGAGAATGTTGGGGTACTGAATTGGGCTGGACTCATGTATGAGAGGATCATGGCCAAAGTTTGATTTTCTAAGTCAAGGAAAGTGTTTCATAAATCTCGAATGGGTTGTTTTTTAAATGTTATTTATGAGTATACTCAAACTTGGCATCCAAAATTGACCCCAAAATATTTGTTGAAGGTGAATCCAAATATTTGGCAGGATGATGTAATTGATGTAGATGCCACATCTGATGGGGCTATGAGCAGCCTCAACATGTTGATGCTACTGATGTCATGTTTGGTGGTGATCAAAATAAACAAACTATTTACAAGGTTTTGGTGCAAGTTGGATATGATGAGCAGTATGCTAAATAGGTTTCCTTTGGATTTTTTCAAAAAAGATAATAGTGATGTTAATTTTGATTCTTTAGTGAGTTTAGAGAAAGAGGGGATTTTGCAGGTACCTAAGCCTCTAAAGGCCAAATTCATCCTAAGAAGAAGATGAGAATTGGGAAATTTTGGTTAAGAAGTATGCATATGTCAGATGGAAAAAAGTAGGATGTTTCTTGTGAACCTAAACTTCATGCCATGGATCAAGCTATGGATTGAACATGTGGATGTTCATGCAGCTAATGTTCCTTGTACTTCTATGCATTCTATGGCTAATAGTTTGATAGTAACTAGTATGAAAAATGTTTTTGACGTCATGTAGAAACTTATGGGTTATCTACAATAGTATGATAAGGAGAGTACTTGAACAATGGCATTGGTTAGGTTTAGCTTCACATGATGGCCAATTGAAGTCTAAATATTTGGCTCAATAGTTACATGCAAAGTAGCATGAGTGTGATACATTGAAATTAAAGCATGTTGAGAATATTGCCAAGATGCAGTAGGTGATTGACAAGGGCAAGATGTCAACAACTCTATTTGAGAAATGGACTCAAGAACTTAGAAGTAAATGCATTGCTAAAATGGATAGCTTTATAGAGATGTATGTCAAAAGTTAGATGTTGACCATAAGCTCTTACTTGAGAGGTTTCATCCTCTATGAGAGATTGAGAAGAAAATATTGGAAAACATTGAGGTTGATGTTGATGCATCAGTGGTGTTGAAATATGAATTTCAAGAAATAAGAAATGCTTTACTAATTTGATGTCAAAATGCATGGAACTCGGTAGTTCAGAGACTTATTGGTGTTATAACTGGGCCATATACCATGGTCAAGGATTTGTTTGTCTAAGTGGATAATGATTCATTATCATAGAAAAAGTAGGCATTTGTTCATAAGGTGCATGAGTTGGAGAGTAAATGTTTGGACTTGATTGAAATATTTGATAATGCTTTAGATTCTAAAAGTAAAAGTGATGAATATGTTGCTTCTCTATTGTAGCAAAAACAATGTCAAACTAGTGACAAGGATGCTATGCTTAATGAAGTTTTTCATGAGGTGAATATAGAGTTGCAAGGGATGGAATATGATTCTTCTTGGGGATTTAGTGGTAATAATTTAGCTATTGAGGTGTATTCTTATATGGCCATTATACCTTATATGCCTAGCTACAATCTCTAGTTTTTGTTTCTGTTGTACTTTTTGCTTTGTTTCATCACAATTATTAGTCTCATTTTGTTGACACTTAGGACTAGTTATACAACTACACTAGAGGGCTTTGAGTATCCTAGAGGGGCTCTACTCACTACTGATCAGTGTGTCTTGTTAAGGTGTGCAAGGACTCTACCAAGGTAAAACTATGTTCTATGAGTTAATCTTCATGCTACTTAGTTTTCATGTTTTATACCACTTAGCTGCATGTTGGTGGGTGTCGTAATGGGCAGTGCCATGTGTTAGGACTCAAATCGCATCATCTACCATAGTACTTTGAAGCATGCAAGTGCATGAAATCAACATATGTAAGGTGACCTTGAATGTCATGAGAATTCATCTAAAAAGGTGGCACCTATCTTGGATATTTTAGTTGTATCTTTTCAAATATTTTTGGTCCTAGGAAGAATGAAAGGTCTTTAGGGCAACACCTATATAGGGTCATTGATGCTTGATTCTATGACTTTGTTCTTGTTTCTTGAAAATTAGTGATGTCTATAAATAAGTATTTGTTCATGAATGATCATGCTGAGAGTATTCTAATTGATAATTTTCTAGAGAGTAGTGCTCTATGAATGATTATAATCTATATTTTATATCTACATGTCATTCCTAAGAGTAAATGATTAATATGACTGTAAATCAATTTAGAAATATATTTGCAGCAATAAAAATATTTCATGCAAAATTGGTATTTATATGTCTTTATTTTGGTCCTCTGAGGCCATAATAAGAGGAGTGCTCCATATATTCAAGTTAACTAATCTTTAATAGATGTATATTGCATATGAGCATCTCATGAAGGATAGATGTAATGCACCCATTACACTAAAACTTTTTTAATAAAAATATGAGATATTTTAATTAAATCTCAAGTACTATAATAGAATGGAAACAAAGATACGATTATTAGAATACACATTTAGAGGTGCATCTAAAATTGCATAGAAGCTAGGATTTATTCATGTGGCTACTAGGGGAAACATCTCATACATAGTTAAAAGCAAGAATAAATATAAAAAAAAGTTTCACATAAATGCATGTTTAAATAAAATTATAATGCAGTCTTGAATTAATACCAATGGAATCTAGGCATTCTTCAAAGAATAAAAAGAAAAGAATGAACAAAACCAAACAGTAAAACAAGCATAGAACATGTATACACATGCATGCATGCACATACACACACATACACATACAGAGAGATCCAAGTTACATGATACACTATAAGATATGGGCCATATACCGACATTTAAAGTGACCCTTATCATCATTAAAATTGTTGGTATACACATCTCTACAAAACCGTCACTATGCACATCACTATATGCATCGCTATCTGCATTGTTATTTGCATCACACATAGCAATGCAAATAGTGACATGTGTATGTTTATTTCTAATGATAATAGCAACAATTTCTAAGAAAATAAAAAAATTGGGTGATCAGGATGCATGCTGCCCCGCCTTCTAGCCACATATGTTGAATAATGTTCCATAAATCATTTATAAATTGAGTATATAGTTATTATCGAAACACACACATTGTTAGATGCAAGAAAGAGAGGGTTACTTAATTAATTTCCAAATAAGTACAATATCACCAATGACATCTCATAAAACTATACAAAGTGATAGGGAGAAGAATCCACAATAGACAACTGTATCTATAAATATTGCAAAATACGAATCCATACAAAGGATGAGAAATATATATAAGGAAGCCTATATAGAAAAAGCATGCATAGACCATACAGTGAAAAGATAATTTAGGGATGCATGCATCATAAACCCAAGTGACTACTATAGCTGCTCACCATCTAAGAGCTCGTTCAAATGCAATAATGCATTGAACAGACTCTCCAATATAAAACAAACAAAGATTAATCCACATTACATAATGCATAACAAAAAAAATAAAAATTGAAAACAAGAAAGAGACATGACTTACTCGACCGCCGCACACATATAATCTATCGATGAGAGCAATGAGACCATGTCTATTTGCATATCGAGTCTCCAAACCCATGGATCATAGTCTGTGATCGAATGCTGCAAGGAAAGAATTGTTAGAAATAAGGTTATTACTACTATCAATATATCAAATATATAATTCAATATAAGAAAAAGAAAACTTACAGAATTCTCAAAATAAATTCTATGTCTACCACTTCCAAGATGATGTGTGACCTTTGCCTCCAACCGTGCCCTCGCTACCTCCCATTGATGTCACCATCATCTTGGAGAGCCTATGGCCTCTTTTGTGACTCCTGTCAGAAGTGGAGCAGCGGTGGAAGCATAAACATGTGCTGAAATAAACTGTTGAAACACAAGACAAAAAGAGAAAAGAAAAGAACACGATACAGATGAGAACTCAGATGTATGCACGGGAAATGGAATCCATATATCTGAACACGAGACAGTCGCATACAACAGTGAGTTACTGGCTGCGTGGGCACTGGCACTGGCTCCTCTCTCCACAGAGTCTGCAGATGGTGAAGATGATCATAATGACTGAGGAGGAGCCACTGAGTATATATAGATTGAAAAAGTGGGGAGCAATAATGCTGGTCGGACAGCATTAAAGCTGGCCGACTGGTGCATAAAATGCTCCACTTGCATAAAATGCCACACCAGAAAAAAACTTAAAATACCTAATAAAAATGCCCAGCCCAGATCAAGCTCAGAATCACACATGAGCTGACAAATACTCTGCTAACAACTCCCTACTATCCTCTATATCCAACCATTTAGGCCATCCAATGGAAAATCAATCAACCACTATAGGTACTGAGAACTCCTCGTGTGTAAGGACACTACCACATAGTCCTTACTCCGCTCAAATATTTTTTATTTTTGGTTTAAAATATTGTGCCTAAATACTTGTTACACAAACACATTTTGTCAATGTGCTTAACTCGAAATTAGCACCTACGTGACCATACTACACTATAGATTTTGTATTGTACATTGAAATGCCTAAGTTAGTTGTTGCATACAATTGCTAGATATAAAAACAGAGGAAGCATATTGTTACCTTTGAAGTACATTTTGTTGAAAACTCCTACTCCTTCCTAGAGACTTCCACCCCTTGGTGTAAAGCTACAGTCAAGGCATCATGCAACCATCTCATAGGCATGAGCCATTTGTGCCTCTATAGTATCTATCTTTCCTGTGATATGGTTCCACAACAAGGTACCAACATTCTTGAAAATGTACATGGAATCTAGAAACTGGCTAATTTATAAATGGATCAAACATGGAAACTCATAGAAAACTAAGAACCGTCACATTCTACTTGGAAGAAACTACTCGTGGACCATTTTCTACTCATACTAGCTTTGGGCATTCATTTGTGCAGGGGTTACCCAAGGAATCCTGCTCTTAAATCATGGCTCTATGGTAAGAATTTAGCATGCCCCTAATAGACCATATTCTTCATCATTTTCGACCTTCGAGAGTCCAACACAATGGACATGTATGATAACTTGAGATGACCAGGCCTCTCACAATATCTATATCTAGTTAACACAAATATAAATGAGCCATATTAGATACCAACAATGAAAATGGAAGCTCATTTTCCTAAGCACTTTTCAAATGTTGAAAAGTCATACATGGTCCACAGAAGTATGGCTTGTATGTTAACGGGCTACCTCCCAATATACTTGCTCATGTCTTCCATAATAATCCCCTCCCCCCATAAAATCATGGGCTCCTCAACTAATGGAAAGAGATAGATGTCAATATTCTTCTCTTAATAGCGCCTAGAAATGAGCAAGCTAAGGATCAAGTGTCCTTTCTTTATAGAAAGCCATGGTAGGATATTGTACTTCACAAGGACTATTGGCCACACACTATAAGAAATCAAGTAGATTCCAAATAGATTCGGATTATCTATAGCAAAACCAAGCTACAGATTCCTTGGCTCCTGCTTGGCTCATGTGCAAAGCCTGAAAAGATGGAGTCAATGTGACCCTATGCTCGTGAGTTTATTGGTATTCACTAGATTCCATTTGTGGACCTATTTTGTGTATGTTACATTGTCAAGCTCACCATACTTGATGTGTAAAATATTTCTTTTTCTCTATCCATTTTTTTTAATATCCATATCTTTATTTCTCTTCTTTTCTCTCTCCATATATATATATATATATATATTTTTCACTCTCTCCATTTGAGAGAGGAATGAAAAGACAACACACACACACACACACTGTGCACACACACACGTGTGTGTGTCTCCCTCTTATTACTCTATTTCTCTTTATATTTATTTGTCTTTTTCCCCCCTTCCTCCCTCTATTTCTATGTTTCTCTCTCCCTCCCTCCCTCTCTTTATCTCTCTCTTCCCCTTCTTTTTTTGTTTCTCTCCCTCTCTCTATTGTTCTCTCTCTTGGTCCCCCTCTCTCTCCCTTTGCATCTTAATTTCTCTCTCTCTCTCTCTCTCTCTCTCTCTCTCTCTCTCTCTCTCTCTCTCTCTCTCTCTCTATGTTTCTCTACCTCTCCCTCCCTCCATCTCTCTATTTTTCTCTCTCATCCCTCTCTCCCTACACATATTTAGTTCTCTCTCCCCTATCTCTCTTTGTTTCTTTCCCTCTCTCTCCCTCCATCTCTCTATTTCTCTCTCTCCCCCCCTCTCTCCCTCTCTTTGTTTCTCTACCTTTCTATCCCTCTCTTCATTTCTCTCTCCACCCCTCTCTCTCTCTCTATTTTTCTCTCTCCCTCTTTGTTTCTCTCCCTCCATTGCTCTCTCTATTTTTCTTTCCCTCCCTCCCTCTCATTATCTCTCTCTTCCCCCTCTTTCTTTGTTTTCCCCTTCCTCTCTTTATTTTTCTCTCTTTCCCCCCTCTCTCCCTCTTTTTTCTATCTTCTATTTCTCTTCCTCCCTTTCTCTCTCTCTTTCCCTCCTTCTCTCCCTCTCTCTCAATGTATCTCCCTACAAATAAAAAGATAGAGAGAAGAAAACAAAGTAGGAAAGCAAAGAGAGAAGAGACAATGTACCTACCTCGAAGGCTTAAAGAAGAATCCCTTTGCCTCGCAACTTGTCTCCCTTTTCTCCTTTGCACTCCTCTCCTCCTTCATAGATGGCAGTGACAACTCTCTCTCTCTCTCTCTCTCTCTCTCTCTCTCTCTCTCTCTCTCTCTCTCTCTCTCTCTCTCTCTCTCTCTCTCTCTCTCTCTCTCTCTCTCTCTCTGTGCTTTGAGCTTTGAGCTCTCTCCCTCTCTCTTTTGTTATCTTTTGTTCGTTTACTCTCAAGTTTTGTCTCAGGTTTTTGCCATTTTTTCTCAATATGCGATCACTATTAAGATCATTATTTTCATTACTAATAGCGTTGCTATTTACGTCGTTATTCACATGGCTATTTCCAACTGCACCAATTCGTGTCAAAAATGATTGTTGATATATCTTTATTTCCTTCTAGTTATACTAAAACACAAAGTTAAGGTGTAAGTCACAGTACAATGAGAGAAGGCTCTTCTTAAAAGATTCAAGGTATGCTTCACTTACTATATTCTCATAATCAATTGTTTGTGTAGACTTCTTTGGAGCTTGTTATTTTGCTTATATAATTATATTTAGAGATCGGGTTATATGTTCCTATTTGTTTCTCTCCTCAATTAGATTTTTTTCCTTATTTTTTGTGTCAATTGGTTATATAAATGCAATAATCTACAAATTAAAAGTAATCATGAATGTGCCCATAGGGCCCTACTTCTATTCTTGTTATTGGGTTTCAATTTTGCTTCTACTTATGGTTTGTGTTTTTTCGGAGTAGAAACATGTGATCAAGTGCCTACATAAATGTAATCATCTTCATAATAAACATATCATTAAACATGGATTAGCCACCATGTTAAACATTGTTTTCCTATTGACATAAACTCATTCTTCATCTAATGCAAACTTTGGAAGAGTTGTAATAAACATATTGGCTTGCAATTTCTAGTGAAGCAAGCCAATAGACTATGAGGTTTGATTCTAGCATTGTTTTGTTTAAGTTCGAATGATTATATTTTGAAATTACAAAATACTTTTTCTTTTTTAGATGGACAAAAGAATAGAGGAAATTATATAATATGAAGTTCTTTGCAACAAGTCAGAATTAGTTTTGAGATGGAAGATGTTATCTGAAATTTACTATGAAAAGATTGAGGGTTTTTATTTTTTATTTTTTAATACATATTTTTGGTTTTTTAACATTGTATACTTTATATTTAGTTTATTTACTTCATAAAAAATTTGTTAATTATAGATTTACAAAATTTTGTATTCAATACATTGCATATATAAACTAATAACTTTCCCTCATTTTCACTTTCTAAGTCTCCAACTACTTGTCCTCTATATAACAATCCATGCGCTTGCCTCCTACCTTCCTTATCATAATGGATCGCACTTTTGTTAATTGCATGCAATTTCTCTAAAACAAAAACTTTGTAAGGAGCTTAGATATGTATCAAGTCTTTTCTCCTAACATCAATTATTATGATACCATCTTATGACATGCTCTAAGCTTGGAATACCCTCTCACATACATGAATGGCCAGCTTTGAAATTTTTTGGTGCTCTTTCAAGATTTAATGAGGAGATTGTGTTCCCTGTGACCTACTTCAGTACATTAACATCATTCGAGCCTTTTACAAATGACTAAGTCATTTTTTTACAAATCTCACATGTTCCTTCTTTAGGAGTTTCACTTCTCAAAAGGCTAGGGAATACACATATGATTTATGTGGTCGTAAGTTCCTCTCTTGGACTGCCACCTTTGCCTTACTGATTAACAGATGTAAGAACCATCCTCCAATTACAATGAATGCTAAAGGGCAAATGAGAGGGTTGTTGAAAGATACCATAGACCTAAATTCTTTACCATTGAACAAGGCAAAAGCTCGAGGGGGGTCACTAGTGCGTAGATCGAATGTTGTATGTGCACATAGTGAATGCCGGAAGGTCCCCAAAAACAAAGAACTCTACAAAACCTTCATAAAAGCAAAAAGCGATTTTGCACAACATGAAACAAAAGAAAAATTGGGTGCAATCTCCCCCATGCCTTGTGTGAGCACTTCATAAGGCATGTATTTATAGATTTATTTATATCCAAGCTCAATAATCACTCACTTTACAAATAGCATGCTTTTGGCTTTAGGCATCCAAAAGTTGGGTTGTGCCCAAATACAATGTCCAATAATGAAATATTAAATCGAGTGCCTATATGCATACAAAATAATAAATGTTTTTCCAGGTGCTTTAATAAATAAGAGCGCTTAAATAAATATTGACAGTACCACACCTTTAGTAATAAGGCATGTACCCATCAAAAATAGTAAATTTTCTAGGCATTTTGAATTCATGCCACTGCCCGGTGCTACCCAACGCCATTATAATAGGCTCCCATCATATAATGTCGTCCCCCCCCCTTTTTAATCCCATAGCCGTCGTTGTCAATCCCCCCTTTTATTAGAAAAAAAAAAATCTTCAAATTTCTTTCATCACCTCTCCCTGTCCATGCCATATGGTTGGTGGAGGGAGAGGGAGTTCAACTACATGTCAACGAGGGCAGGAAGAGTTGAACCACGGAATGGAGGAGGAGTTAAACTATGAGATGAGGGAGGGAGTTGGACATAACTGGCAAATGCATGGTAGAAAGGCCATTTTGGCCATCCGAACAGAGGAAGAGGAAGGGGGCCTCGTGTCACACCCCATCCCCGTAATACCCTTCTCCCCCTCCCTATAAAAATCCCCCCCTTTGACAAGGGGGATAATCTTCTTCTTTCGTCCCCCTTAACCAACACCCCCCTCTATTATAGCTCGTTTTCCTCCCCTTTTTCTTCAGGAGACCCATTATTCCTCTTTTTCCCCCCCATTTGTCACCAAAATTTTGAGAAAGAGAAGGAGAGGGAGAGATAGTGAAGGAGAGAATGAGAGATAGAGGAGAGAGAAGGGAAATCTAGACTAAAGAATGGCAAGAGAGGGAGGGAAGTGGTTCAAGAATAAATCCCTTATTGGGCAAAGGCCCGAGAACTGCATCTCCTCACTGCAAGTCCCATAGTGACTCCATCGACTGCCTCCAAAGACCGTGAGAGTCAAGGCAAGCGTAGAGAACTCTGGCACCAAGGAGTCCTTAGAAGGAAGTGAAGGTCGCTTCCAACTCCAAAATGGCCCCAAAACATAAGCTCTCCCAAGTAAATGGAAAAGCCACGAACGGTTTATTAGGTGGAAACGCTAACTCAACTCTCTAAAACAAGGTATTGCTACCATGTCTAGAAAAGTGAAATCGAATATTTAAGCATAGGCATCATTAGGAAAAAGTCATACCTTGCATCGGGTAATTTGCATATTTTGAAAGGTAGCTGAAAAGGGTTTAATAATCATGAGTCATCGCAAATAGATCGAGTAAGCTTTCGCAAATGCATCATAGATTGTCGGGGCAAATAAATATTTCTTATAGGTCAATTGTACTCCATAGACCATCTAGAGAATTAACTTGCATCTACAATGAATGCATGTATACTCGCATTTGAGTAGATAGGTCATGCCTTTTGAGTTACATAAATGTATTGAAAGGGATTTCTATGAATAGGAACCTCGCATCGCATCAACAACTCAGGGAAGACTTGCATTAGGACTTGCATGGCATTATGAATAGCCTCAATTGCACCACATAATGGGACATGCATGTAAAAAGGTAGATTAAGATGCACATGTGAAATGTTGAGCTTATTTGAAAGGAATGGTTTGGTAAATGAAGTCCTGGTTGATAAGTGAATCCAATATTTATCTTGACCTAGCTAGGACCTTGGTCGCAAATAAATCCATTTGTCCTTACAACCATATTTTGACTTGGAGTCAATATGCTCTTTGGTCTCTACCCCAATAGCCAACTGTGATGAACCCAAAACATGCTTAGGTATATCATTTTCAGAATTTGAAACATCCTGAAGCTATCACAAGAAATCTCGAATGTAGTACCCACAAGGATAATGACTATTTGCCAAGCTACATTTGATGCTCAAACTATTTTGGAATTGTAAATAAACTTGGTTTATGCTTGACTTGCAAGAGGAGTAAATACAAGTTCATGTTATCTTGAAGGGAGGACACCCTAGGGTGAGCTTAGAACCCGATAGAGTTCTAAGATGGAAAAGATGATTACAGTTTGACCAAACAAAATCCTAGACCAACATCTTAAGATAGGGGACCAAAGGATAGTAACCGAGGGGAGCCGTCATCTGAAACTATAGTGTAATTGCTATACCCTAATACATAGTAGTGAGGTCAAGAATAGGCTATTCTCTATCCCTTGGAAAATAATGAAAAATGATACCTAGGCAGGAAAGATCAAGAAGGGTGACACCAACATCAAAGATTAGGACTCCACCTTAGCAGATGTCCCGAGCACTCATCTTCATTGATTGTTTGTGCCTGTAAATCTAGACTCGATGTCTGCAAAAGGAATATATGACTCAAGCTCACAAAAGAAAATTTGATTAATGATTCAGGTTGAATTCAAGGAGAGCATGCCAAGCTACCCCTAGCTGGCCACCAACCCTAGCCAAGGGGGTTCCAAATAACTTTGACAAAAACGTGGACCGAATCTACCATGAGAGGTCTCTCCATGGGTTAGTTTGAATGTAGGAGGATGCTTGGATGCCAGGGGGGCTCTGGCTGTAAATTACCTGCCTCCGAGTCCTACTCAAATGATCTATGTGACTCGAGATGGATTCTGAAGGCCTTGTTACTAGTGCAAGGGCAAAAACTTCGAAGAAATAAGACACATCCCCACAGATTGCAAAATCTGTCATTTTTTGGGCCGAGACTTGTATTTCAATTAAAATGATAATATAAAGTTTACTTCCAAAGAACTTGCATGGATTGTATTTGTGTCAATGCCATAAGTTACGCAAACGAACCATGTTCCTAAAAGGCTAAATTAAGGAAGTAGTTTTTAAATGTCCCAGATAAATCTAATAGGACCTAATTGGGTAATTAAGGAATGCCCATTGAGGGAAGCGGATGGGCAGAACCTTGACAGGTCCGTCCTACAATAGGGTGGCCCTAGAGAACTAGGAGGCTTCTCACAGGTTGTTATCGACATTCGAGCTTTATGAATCGTTAAGTTGAAACCTGCTGGAACCCGACTCATGCCGTTTTAGGGGACCGGAATGGGATTGTGCCCTACGGGCAGGGAGGTTGAGTGATGCATCCCTCTCGTTTTCCATTCTCTTTGAACCAAGTGTGGCCTGAGTTTGCTTCGATGTGGGTATATCTGCGTAAAGTAGGATATCCAAGATCCGACGCTAAAATGCTGTTAGGAGACCTTAGCCTCTAGGAACCCAGATTTCAAGTCGATCCCAATGGGTTCAGCCGCGAATGTTCCATTGCAAAGCGGACTCGGGAAACCCTAGGCGACAACTCCCAGAACATTTCATGGGAGTAGCGGGAAACAATGCTTAGATTCCTTTCTCAATGGACCGCTAAGACGTACTTGGACATCCATTAGGCGCACATGTTACAATTGGTATCAGAGCCAACCAATGAATAAAACAACCAAGACATGATAAAATTGGGAAGAAGTGATGTTTTTCACTAGGACAATAATTTTTCTGTTACTCATTCATGGTCTATTGTTGCTTCCAAACTTACGAGACATGGACCAGGTTTCTCCTATTTCACATCATGTTCAAGATGGCTATGAACTCTTCAAGTTATCGTTGACGATATGCCATGATGGGGATTCTAGTTCGACTCTACAACCCTTCACCACTGTATGTGGAAAGTCATTGGACCTTGAGCGCGGGATACTGCTATATAAATGCCAACCAGCTCGCCTGTCTTCATGAAGAGGCTAAAATGGTTGGAGGACTTGAAGGTCATCAAGTTGTTCGTCTTCCATGAGGCGTATGTAAATTCAATCCTACACATCGAATGTTGGCAAATAGAACAAAATCGCTATATTTATGATGAGGTCGTCAAAGTCTTGCCAGTTGACAAAATTAAAGCAATGGGACACAACGAACTTCATGGCTATCGAAAATGGGGACTTCCTGAGATTCCCATGACTTACCACTTTCTGAGAATCCATTCTCCCAGCTCATTTTACTATTTTGTCCTTGTAGCTGAATCCAATAGGGAATTATTAACTAGGCATTGATGTATCTATTGAAAAGAAAAATCATACTAGTCAATGTCTATCTATTCCCAAATAATTGTACTCGAGGCTTATGCTTCTTTATGAATAAATAAGAATTTTATGTTCATTTAAATTGTTGTACAGTATTGATAAAAAATAATTTTGCGCATTGATTCAAGAGGTGTAAAGAAATGTAAATGCTATCTTAACACAAAGGTTTTAATGTAAAACCAAATACAACCCCAAGTGCAGAACCAGAGTCTTGTGTCCGCACTAAGCCCAGTGGAGGTGCAAGAGAAGAAGTTTCTTCTCAAATAAATTAAACCACCAAAATTCGATGGAAAGGGGAAGACTGTTGAAGCTGATGTCGAAGTATGGATTGAATCCATGGAGGATTACTTTAATATAGCAAGAACAACACCTGTGAACGAGGCCATGATTGTCAAGCTCAAACTTATCGGAGAAGCTAGGCTCTAGTGGAAGAAATAGTGTAAGGAACAAGCAGTCTCTGAAAACACAATAACTTGGGATAAACTAAAGGAAGTAGTGAAGGAAAGATACATGCTGCCTACATATAGAACTCAAAAGATGAATAAGTTATTCAAATTGAAATAGTTGGGTCTCTCTTTGGAGGCGTACTACTTGAGATTTGTCTCCTTGTTGAAATACACTCCAACCATGAGCATTCCCTAACAAGTTTCAAAGTTCTGTGATGGGCAAGACGCACCATTGAACACACGGTTGGAATCAATGCATCCTTCAGATTTGCAAGATACATTGTTAAGAGCAAGACCTATTGCCCAAGAAGTCCATCCAAAGCCCATAAATAATAAACCACCTTGGTCTTACAAAGACCAGAATCCAAGAATGTTGAAAGCTCAATTCAATAGGGCACAAGGACAGAGTCAAGGTCAACAGAAGAAGCCGAGGGAAAATGCAATCAGTGACTTTGTCCCTACTCAACGAAGTGATCAAAGCCTACGATGTTTTCACTATAATAAACCTAGACATTTCAAAAGGGAATGTCTCAAACTTGGTGGAGATCATCGCCAAGGAAAATTCAGTGGCCAAGTCAAAGCTACCCATGGCCGTGGTCATGCAGCAATGGGAAGGGCAAAAACTTCCAATATCTTCACTAAGGGAATCAATGAAGAAGAAGACCCATCCATGGAAGCTGAGATTGAGAGGGCATCCATTCATGCTTCTCTCCATAAAAAGGGACCAAACTACTAGTTCTCAGTAATCCAAACGCCATCAGATTACCAAGGTAAGAAATTCAAAACCTTGATTGACTGTGGTAGCACTCATTCCTTCATTTCACCAACTTGTGCAACAAGGTTAGGAATTGCCACTATAGCTGTATCTACCTTACTTATTGAACTAGCAAATGAGTAAGAAATCACTTGCACTAGACAGACTACTAAGGTAGAATTCCTACTCACAAATGAGCCCACATATGTTAAATTCAAGGTAATGAGTCTAGGTAACCATGAGTGCCCACTCGGGATGGATTGGCTAATCACCAATGATGCTCACATTCATTGTGGGGAAGGACAAGTCTCCTTTTGTAATCCTAAAGGTGAGCAAGTGACAACACAAGGAGAAGCAAGTAAACCAAAAATCCATCTAGCTAAGGCAATGCGAATTGTTCAAGGGATAAGGAAGGGATTACCCGTCTACCTGATCAAGCTAAACAAACCAGAACAGGTAGAGGAAACCAATGGAGAATGATATTGTAATATTTTCGCAAGAAATATTAATGAATTTTGACCACTATACGGCCCGCTCAAGAGCAGCTTAAAATAATCTCCCCACGACTAGAAGAACCCTAGGCTAAATGCTCCTTGCTCACACGTTAATAAACTCCACCCGTATGGTGCATAAGAGGCCGCGGCTTGAAAACCGCAAGCCCTTATGAGAACACCTCTTCTAAAGGGAAAAAGGGATAATTGTTTGAATTTTGACAAAAAAATTATTGATTACCCCTCCCCTCAGCCGATGCATGGCAGGAGGAGAGGGAGTGTGAGAGGAATGGCATAGTGGTGGAGTGCATGGGGGAGGGGAGGAGGCATGCAAACAATCCACGTGTGTGGACACCCCCCCCCCCTTCAAAGCCTATAAGACTCCCCCCCTTGGAGCTTGGGGAGGGAAGCGCCACGCTGACAAGGGAGAAAAGGAAGGAAGAGAGAGAGAGAGAGGACAGATGTGAAGCCACTGTGCTGCCCAGGCCATCGCCATTAGCCGCCACGCCATGCCACGCTGTCGTATTGCTGCGCATTCGAGGTGTGAAAACCACCCAAAAATTGTGTGTGTGATTTGATACTTTGTATATACTTAGTTGTTGTGATTACATTTATTTTCTGCGCATGAGTATAGTGAGGAGGAGTTAGAGGCATAGTGGTGAACATGATGAGATGCTTTCAGCCTACGTTGATACATGTTGCTGCAAAAAGGTCTGGAACCATTGCTTGCCAAAATCCATCAGCACTATTGCTCGTAGACTCAGCAGAGGGGAGCCATTGACAGTAGGACGGATTCACAGTTTGAGCTCAATGACTGAGGCTGCTCCATCTGTGGCAAGACATGTTGTGGCAGGGCTGAATTACTTGATGACATTGTTCAAAGTTGCTTTCCTGTTGCTAATTGAGCTTGGAGTGTTTCCTTTGATGTGCGGGTGGTGGTTGGACATATGTACTCTAAGCCTGTGGGACGGGATTTAAGGAACACATTGTGTCAATTTCAGATTGTGGTTATTCTGTTCAGTATTTTCATGGTGACCTTTTGGTGTTGCATTGTAACAGAAACCGATTGTGTTGTTGTGGATGATAAGGATCTTATTCCATGGCAGGCGGTATGAGGAATTCAGGAGTCTTATTAAATTTGCTCCATTGAGCTATGCCTATATTGGGCTGTCTTGGAATAGGCAAAAGTAGCTTACTCTGCGCTGGACGGAAGGAAGGGAGAAGAGCTTTTTCAATGGAAAGGAAAGGAGGAGACTAAAAAAAGAAAAGGGTTTTTCAAAAGAAAAATAAGGAGGGAATTACGGAAAGAAAGGGGGAACGAGAAGGAAATAGAGGAGGGGAGAGTGCGGGACGAACAGAGGATACGGGGGAAAAAGAGGAAGGGAACACAGAAAACAGGGGAGAACAGAGGAGCTTTTGTGTTTTTGAATCGAGCTTGGGGGATTTTTCCAAGATTTATTGATCTTGCATATGACATGTTTAAAGACGAATCAGAAGGCGAAAGGAGATGATTATGGCTGCAAATTATATTTTCTTGTGCTCCATCTGGATGACTGTCGTTGAGATGACAATTGACGTTTCAATGCTGGAAGCCGTTTCGATAATTGGACAGCTTTTCGGATAATGCCTGGAGCGATTGGGAAGACGGCACAGATCGAAACGGAAGGAAACAAGAGCGATGGAAGAGCCAATTGGAAGGGTGTTAAAGCGACTTGCAAGGCCAGCTGAAGGAGTTGAAGGCAGAGCTTGCTCTGCTGAAGGTCGCTAAAGTCACCGGTGATGCTCCTAACAAGCTATCCAAAATCAAAGTAGTTAGGCTTTCTATTGCCCAGGTTCTTCCAGTCTTGTCCTAGAATCAGAAAGCTGCACTTCGTGCTGCTTACAAAAAGGCAAAGCGATTGTCTCTTGAACTGCGCCCCAAGAAGACTCGGCTATTCGGCACAGGCTTACCTGATGCATACGGCATAATAGGGGAAAAGGCTCCATCTTCGTAAAGTCATGGAGGAAGATCGCTTCAAATTGTCTGGAAGTCAATTGTTTACTGCCTGATCTCTTATTGAACGTGCAAGGATTGTATGGTATACGCCCTGTTTGTGGAGTCTGGATCACTACAAGCAAGTGCCGCTTTTCCCCTTGTGCTTCTTCTGGGCAATCACATCATCAGCCAGAAATGATGAGTGATTACAGCGGCAGGAATAGTGTTTTTTTTTTTCACACGCAGTTGATGATCTGATTCTGGAGGGAGCGATACTACACACGCCACCGCCCATGCAAATTGCCAATGTCTGGAGCTTTCTTGATGGCTCAAATCGAAATGAAAAACAATTAAAAACCGATATCTGATAACGTCCTCTTGCTACTGTGTCTAAACTTCCATATCTGTCTACCTTCAAATTCCTCTTAGCAAGTGGCCTGCTTCTGGAGCCAGTATCTATCTCGGGAAAACGCAAGAACATACACAGAGAAATCATGGCAATGACTATACCCAGCAAGCGTAAACAGCATGAACAATTGTTACATTGAAGAAGACATCTGAGGACTGAGATTCCTTGCGAGGTCTACGAACAATTTCTGCTACAGGGATCTTGGAATGTTGCAAGGCGAGGATCACCAGTGAACAGATTGAAAGCAACACCACATCACTGCTGTTCTAAATGCATCAGAAACATGTGGAAGCATTGATTTTGATGATCTCTTGGAGCACCATAAAAAAATGATGTTCAGCAATCTGAAGAGAAATCCAAATCTGTCTTCATTGATTGAGTCTTAGCATATCTGAATGACAAAGAATACTTTCATAAACACTTTTTCTTTGGATATCTATACTCTTGCTAAAATTGGGAATTGAATAGGTTGTTTCCTTTCTTTCTTCATGCAAAGCTTTGTATCTATGATAGTGAAGACAGTAAAACAGTCTATGATAGAGGAAACAGATTTGTGACCTTATGAGGATGTTTGTGATAAACACGAAGGATTGAATTCATAAAAGATCATTGACAATTCAGAGATTGATCCATCGAGCCACTGTAATTAAAACTTGTGGAAAAAGCAACTCTCCTTTTGTTCTTAAAGACTTTATTGAAGCAACTATGGAGCTGAACAAGAGGGTGGAGTCCCTTTTAAATGCTCAAAAGAATGCAAGGTGTCTTGAAATTATAACAGATTTTACTTCATTTTTCTTGTTGGATCTTCTAGCCTGAAATTATCAAGGACTTCTGAAGTTGTGACATTGCTTTCCAAACCCTTCAACATCTTTGGTGAACCCGACGTGAAAGCGTCGCAGAAATTTCAGGATGGGAGATACTTCAGCCTCTATTTCAGCTTCCTCTACAACTCCAGCTGCGTCTACTTCAGCTCCATCAATGACTGCTGCGTCAAGTACTTCAACGGAGGATCTAAAACAGATTTTGCAGAATATGTCCATGTATATGTAGCTCCAAAATCAGCAAACACAATTGTATATGCAGCAGCAACAACAATTGCATCAACAGTAGTTGTCTCAGCAAAGGCAACTCTATTCAGAGCAGGAGAATGCAAACAGCGCGACTAAGGCTATTGAAGCAGTTGAGAGTGAGAAGAAGCTATTTGACGGATGTAATGTTTCAGCATATTTGAAGACATATGAGATCAAGATGGGGTTTTTTGGAGTTCCTGCTGGACTTATGAGTAAGTACTTCCTTCGTCTTGTCACACCTGCTTTGAGGACAAAAGTGACTGATCTTTTTATTCAAAATACACATTGGCAAGTTTTTAAGAAGGCCTTGAAAGAAGAATACTTCCTTGAGGACTTTGGTATGGCTACTCGACGGTCATTCCGAGAGTGGGTCTACATGCCAAACAAAGGTCTCACTGCTTCGGAGTTGATTCGAGAATTCGAAGAGAGGTATAGTCAGCTTGATGCCATTGAACAAAGAGCATTGGATGTTGAAAAAGTTGAGCTTTTCTTGCAAGCTGCAGATCCTACTCTTCAAGAAGAATTGGGTGAGCTTCTTGAAGATCGTACGAAGCCTATGGGTCTTAAAACTGATTGGCAGGATGCTCAGGATGCAGTTTCGACTTTGACCAAGAGGAGGATATGGAAGACTCGCCTACAGAATGGTTCCATGACACCTACACCATCATCAGCTCCTATGCCTACTTCTATCCCTGTTATTTCTTCTTCTCCTCAGCCAGTTTCTTGGCCTATGCCAGTGCCTACTGTTTCTACTCCACCTATTCCTCCGGTTCCACGACCGATGCCTACACCTTCTGCTCCAAAACCATCCGCTCCATCGGTGCCTACCTCTATTGATGACATAATCAAAGGCATCACAGATTTGACACTTGAGTCAGTCAAAGCGGAGTTAGTGGGAAAGTTGAAGGAGCAGTTTGCTTCAACTGTGCCTACTACTTCTTCTAGTGCTCCTACTGCACCTAGGAGTGCTCCTAGTGCACCTAGGAGAGATCGAAGATGTATTTGGTGTGATAGTACGGACCATCAGCATTGCAGGGATTGTGACTCTTTCCAGGATGCAAGGAGGCATAATTTGGTATATTGGGGGCAAGATGGTAAGATTTGGTTGACTGAGACAGGAGCTCCACTTGCTACCAACTTTGGTAAAGGTGGAATGAAGAAGTTAGTGGAGGACATGGCTGCGCGTACTTCTTATGTGACAACTAGAGGTGATGCTTCTACATATGGAGTCCAGATTGAGAAGGGATCAGAGACTCAGTCAGCGCTATGGACTTATGCTATGGAGACTGCAAACAAGGGGAAAATTCAGCAAACTGTTTTGACTAGTGCAGGCTCTAGCATCAGATCAGAGACAGGTTGGGACTCGCCTGTTGACAGGTATTCTATTTATGCTTATTTGGCTAAGTCTCATGGTGCAGATGTACTTGTTGAGGAGAAGCGTAAGAGGGATGAAGAAAATCCAAGTGCAGCTAAGAAGACTAGAGGGGGTGAGTTTGTTACTCCACCTACTGCAGGACCGTCTTCAAGACCAGGGCCAGATCGACAGATGGAGGATGCTCAAAAGAGAGAAAAGAGGCAAGAGCCTAGAGAGAGAAAGCAGCCAGGATTCAGATTGATGTCCGATATTGAGACATCTACAGACATGAAGAAAATCTTTAATGATAAGATACTTGGCAGTGAGGTGACTTTCACTATTTCTGAGATTTTGGGCATCTCAAAAAGAGAGTTTCAGGATCAGTTTCAGGAGGTCCTGAAGAGGAAAAGACATGCATTGGCTACCACTAATACACAGGGAGTTTTGATTGGAGAGTTGGATGAGGATGATGATGAGGTTATGGTTGATAATGCTTCTGTTTTGCCGCAGGTAGAGAAGAGGGTTCAGCCTATGCATTATGCTGAAATTGATGAGCCTGTCATGATACCGCGTAGTCATTTTTTGCGGAGTCATTGGGCTAGGGCAACTACAGAGACGATGGTAAAGATTGGAGAGAAACAGGTGCCTTATGTTGCATTGGTTGATCATGGTTCAGAGATTAATCTCATAGTTCGTGGAGTTTATGAGAGCAACAGATGGCCTATGGATGTAGAGCATGGATGGCGTATGAGAGCCGCCAATAACACTACAGGTGATTTGTATGCTGCCTGTCCTAGTGTCAGGGTATCTATTGGTGATGTAGAGGAGGATTTTCATTTCTTTGTGCAGGATTCATGCTCTTATCCCATAATTCTTGGTCAGCCATTCATTACAGAGATGCGCATGGAAACAAAGGTCATGGATGATGGATCTGCTTATGCACGGATTCGCAGTAAAGATGGTATGAGAGCAGTTCAGTTTATGACTGTATGTGTGAACCATGTTAGAAACAGGGATACTCTCAGAGATGCACCCTTACCCACTGTGAGGGATTCGGGTTTTCATTAGGTACCGTCGTTTCGAGGGACGACGGTGGTACAGAGGAGAGGAGATTGGAGTTCTCGCCTCCTGGCAGCAGCAGTGTTTTCTCCTCCGGTTATGTTGGGATTTCAGCAAACAGTTCGATGAGCTATCAGAAGACTTCTAGGTTGCCTAGAGCTGCCAGGCAATATATATGCAGGAAGGAGAAAAATTTGAAAAATGCAGGAATTTTGGAGGATGATGAGCACATAGATGGGATGTATGACAGTGTGATTTGTGCAGATACGATGATAGAGATGAGAGATATGCTGAAAACTGATATGCTGAATTGTCATGGTAATGTATTAGTGCAGTCCCTGGACATGTTTCATGAAATTGCAGATTTTATGTCACAGATTGAGTCAGAGGCTGAGGTAACTCAGCAAAGAGTGTTGAGTGCTGAAGAAATTCAGTAAACACAGTTTCCAGCTGGTTATGATCAGCTTTCAGAGAGACAGAGGGTTGAAAATTTTCAGCCAACAGAGTTTACTGCTGAAATATTTCAGCATTCAGAGTTTGGGGCTGTTCCTATGCAGTCCATAGAGCAGAGGGCTGAGAATATTCAGCCATTGGAGTGCAGAATTGTTGATTTACAGCAAGGTTTATGTAATGCAGAAGAGTATAATGAAGCCAGGGTTGACACGAAATACAAAACTGTGGATAAGAAGGTGAAGCCGGTTGTTGTACCGCTTCCACCTGACAGTGATCAGCAAATAGAGAGGGCTGCTAAACAGCAAATTTTGAGGAATCCGGAGCATATTGGTCATAAGTTTTCAGCAGAGACTCTTGCTGAATTGAAAATTGGAAATGGTGATTTCTTGCTACCCATAGAAAAGCAATGCTTTCAGGATATGCTTGAGCGTCATGGAAGGGGATTTGCTTTTGTCCCACATGAGATTGGATGTGTGAATCCTGATATTGTTGCACCTATGGTCATTTTTACTATTCCTCATGTCCCATGGAATCTCCAACCTATTCCAGTGCCTAAAGCACACTTGCCAAAGCTGATTGATTTATTAAATGAGAAAATCAGGATGGGAATCCTTGAGCCTTCATCTGCACCATACTCAAACAGGTGGTTTACAGTTCCAAAGAAGAATGGTACTCTCCGATTTATTCAGGACATGTAGCCAGTGAACAGAGTTACTATCAGGAATGTTGGTATAGGTCCAGTTGTGGATGAGTTTGCAAAGGCATTTGCTGGACGTGCCATCTATTCTTTGGGTGATTTGTATTCAGGATATGATCAGTTTCAGCTGGCTTTGGAAAGCAGGGACATAACCACCATGAGAACTCCTATTGGGCTTGTCAGGATGTGTACCTTGCCTCAAGGTGCCACTAATTCTGTTGCGCATATGATGAATGCCATGCATAAGGTCCTTCGTGATTACATACCTCAGCTTACTATGCCTTTCTTGGATGATGTGCCCATTAAGGGGTGTGCAGAAGAAGAGAAGAATGAGAGCCTAAATGAGCAGGGATGCAGATACTTTGTGGCTGATCATATTTCAGCATGTGAGAAGATTTTGGCCAGGTTAGAAGAAGTAAACTTGACACTTTCAGGGCAAAAATCTATTTTTGGAGTGAATGAGGTTGTCATTGTTGGCCATATGTGTGGATATTATGGCAGGAAACCCTCACCTGATAAGGTGAATGCTATAGGCAAGATTGCAGAGTATTGTTCTACTACTTCAGAGGTACGGAGATTCATTGGTGCTTGTGTGTTTTATATGATTTGGATACCTCATTTTGCACACATTGCAGATTGTTTGTATCAGCTGCTTCGAAAGAGGCAGAAATTCTATTGGGATGAGAGCCACACTAAAGCCATGCGGAAATTGAAGAAGTTATTGCAGAATGCTCCTACTCTCAGGAAAGCGGATTATAATTGTGATAGGCCTATTGTATTGATAGTTGACACTAGTCCAATTGGCATAGGTTGGGCTGTGGGTCAAGATGATGCAAATGGAAATAGGTATGCTATTCGATTTGGGGCGAAAGTCCTAAACGAGAGACAGAGGAGATATCCGCAAATCAAGAGGGAGTTACTGGGGATTGTCACGGCTCTCAAATGTGACAAGGAGTACTTTATTGGAGCTTCAGTTGTGGTAGAGACAGATTGCTTGCCATTGATTGGTATGATCACGAGTTGCTCTACTCCGGATATAGCCATGTTGAGATGGATTGCATACATCAAGTCATTAAATCCGGAATTTAAACACATAGCAGGGAAGGATAATCCAGTGGCAGATATGTTGTCTAGAGCTAGATATGATGATGAGGAGACTCTACTTGCAGAAGAGGAAGATGCATAAATTTCAGCCACTATGGTTGATCATGTTTGTCATGTCTATGATATTGTGGCTTTCACAGAAGAACTCTATGTTGGAGATTGGTTGCAGATTGGCAGGTACCTTAGTACACTAAGCAAAAGAGATGAATGGACAGATGAAGAGTTCAAGAAGATCAGAAGGAAAGCTTATGGTTATTTTCTCAAGGATGGATTTCTTTGGAAGCATCCGAAGAAAAGAGGTGGATTACCTTTGCGGGTTGTCTGCGATAGAGAGACACAGTTACAAGTGATGAGGGAGTTTCATGAGAGTCCTTGGGCTGGTCATAGAGGAGTATGGGCTACTTATGAGAAAATCAAGGAGAAATATTGGTGGAAATGAATGTACAGATATGTTTCTCACTTTGTTGAGACTTGCAGAGACTGCCAGGTGTATTCAGTAGTGCGTCACCGAGATGCGCTTCATCCGACCTATCCACTATGCATTCATTATAAGTGGGTAGTTGATTTGGTTACCATGCCTATGGGTCTATGGCAGATGAGATACATTGTTTTGGCTAGAGAGGATCTTACTAATCATGTTGAGGGCAGATCTTTGAGAACGAAGACCACTAGTGCAGTGTGTAAGTTCTTATTGGAGGAAATTTTCTGCAGGTATGGTTGTGTGGGTAAGATCACTGCGGATCGTGGTGAATTGGATGCAGATGAAGCTAGGGAGTTTTTCTCTCAGCTAGGAATCAAGTTGGCTCTAACCACAGCATATAATCCAGAGGGAAATGGGAAAAGTAAAAGAGGGCATCCGCCGATAGTGAAAGCATTAGCCAAAGCATACAGAGGACGGATTGGAGAATGGCCAAGACTTCTACCATTTGCTTTGTGGGCTGATCGTACGACTCATAGTGTTACCACAGGATATATGCCTGCAGAGTTGATGTATGGTCAGAAACCTGTTATGCCAATTGAGACTTGTGCTTTGACTTGGTCAGTTTTACCTTGGCAGGAGGATTTGACGAGAGAGGAGCTCTTAGCTCTTCGGATTCGACAGTTGGAGAGGAGACCTGAGGATATTCAGCTAGCTATTGACAGGTTGAAGGTTGCTAGACTAAGAAATAAGGACAGGTTTGACAGCAGGCATCGCTTGCGGCCTAGAGCAATAGAAGAGGGAGATTGGGTTTTGGTCTTTGATAGCAGCCTTGAAAATCAGCATACTACACTTCGGAAGATGGTGAAAAGATGGTTTGGGCCGTACATAGTCAGACATGTCTTTGATAATGCAACATATGAGCTGACTGAATTGGATGGGATAGTGCTTAGAGTGCCTATTGCTGGAAAAAGAATCAAGATTTTCAAGAAAAGAGATGATGAGGATTATGCTTTGGAAGAATTTTCAAGAGAAGAGCAACGACAAGAAACTCCAATGGAAGAGACAGATGATATGACAGATAATCTTGTTGATCTACCGGAAATGCATAACGAAGAGATTGATCTGTTTGTGGATCTTCATGATAATGATCATGGGTAGTTGGCCCATCCGGAGGATGCGCAGGATTAGAGGGGGTGGATGTCATATTGCTGCACATTCGAGGTGTGAAAACCACCCAAAAATTGTGTGTGTGATTTGATACTTTGTATATACTTAGTTGTTGTGATTACATTTATTTTCTGCGCATGAGTATAGTGAGGAGGAGTTAGAGGCATAGTGGTGAACATGATGAGATGCTTTCAGCCTATGTTGATACATGTTGCTGCAAAAAGGTCTAGAACCATTGCTTGCCAAAATCCATCAGCACTATTGCTCGTAGACTCAGCAGAGGGGAGCCATTGACAGTAGGACGGATTCACGGTTTGAGCTCAATGACTGAGGCTGCTCCATCTGTGGCAAGACATGTTGTGGCAGGGATGAATTACTTGATGACATTGTTCAAAGTTGCTTTCCTGTTGCTAATTGAGCTTGGAGTGTTTCCTTTGATGTGTGGGTGGTGGTTGGACATATGTACTCTAAGCCTGTGGGACGGGATTTAAGGAAGACATTGTGTCAATTTCAGATTGTGGTTATTCTGTTCAGTATTTTCATGGTGACCTTTTGGCGTTGCATTGTAACAGAAACCGATTGTGTTGTTGTGGATGATAAGGATCTTATTCCATGGCAGGCGGTATGAGGAATTCAGGAGTCTTATTAAATTTGCTCCATTGAGCTATGCCTATATTGGGCTGTCTCGGAATAGGCAAAAGTAGCTTACTCTGCGCTGGACGGAAGGAAGGGAGAAGAGCTTTTTCAATGGAAAGGAAAGGAGGAGACTAAAAAAAGAAAAGGGTTTTTCAAAAGAAAAAGAAGAAGGGAATTACGGAAAGAAAGCGGGAACGAGAAGGAAATAGAGGAGGGGAGAGTGCGGGACGAACAGAGGATACGGGGGAAAAAGAGGAAGGGAACACAGAAAACAGGGGAGAACAGAGGAGCTTTTGTGTTTTTGAATCGAGCTTGGGGGATTTTTCCAAGATTTATTGATCTTGCATATGACATGTTTAAAGACGAATCAGAAGGCGAAAGGAGATGATTATGGCTGCAAATTATATTTTCTTGTGCTCCATCTGGATGACTGTCGTTGAGATGACAATTGACGTTTCAATGCTGGAAGCCGTTTCGATAATTGGACAGCTTTTCGGATAATGCCTGGAGCGATTGGGAAGACGGCACAGATCGAAACGGAAGGAAACAAGAGCGATGGAAGAGCCAATTGGAAGGGTGTTAAAGCGACTTGCAAGGCCAGCTGAAGGAGTTGAAGGCAGAGCTTGCTCTGCTGAAGGTCGCTAAAGTCACCGGTGATGCTCCTAACAAGCTATCCAAAATCAAAGTAGTTAGGCTTTCTATTGCCCAGGTTCTTCCAGTCTTGTCCTAGAATCAGAAAGCTGCACTTCGTGCTGCTTACAAAAAGGCAAAGCGATTGTCTCTTGAACTGCGCCCCAAGAAGACTCGGCTATTCGGCACAGGCTTACCTGATGCATACGGCATAATAGGGGAAAAGGCTCCATCTTCGTAAAGTCATGGAGGAAGATCGCTTCAAATTGTCTGGAAGTCAATTGTTTACTGCCTGATCTCTTATTGAACGTGCAAGGATTGTATGGTATACGCCCTGTTTGTGGAGTCTGGATCACTACAAGCAAGTGCCGCTTTTCCCCTTGTGCTTCTTCTGGGCAATCACATCATCAGCCAGAAATGATGAGTGATTACAGCGGCAGGAATAGTGTTTTTTTTTTTCACACGCAGTTGATGATCTGATTCTGGAGGGAGCGATACTACACACGCCACCGCCCATGCAAATTGCCAATGTCTGGAGCTTTCTTGATGGCTCAAATCGAAATGAAAAACAATTAAAAACCGATATCTGATAACGTCCTCTTGCTACTGTGTCTAAACTTCCATATCTGTCTACCTTCAAATTCCTCTTAGCAAGTGGCCTGCTTCTGGAGCCAGTATCTATCTCGGGAAAACGCAAGAACATACACAGAGAAATCATGGCAATGACTATACCCAGCAAGCGTAAACAGCATGAACAATTGTTACATTGAAGAAGACATCTGAGGACTGAGATTCCTTGCGAGGTCTACGAACAATTTCTGCTACAGGGATCTTGGAATGTTGCAAGGCGAGGATCACCAGTGAACAGATTGAAAGCAACACCACATCACTGCTGTTCTAAATGCATCAGAAACATGTGGAAGCATTGATTTTGATGATCTCTTGGAGCACCATAAAAAAATGATGTTCAGCAATCTGAAGAGAAATCCAAATCTGTCTTCATTGATTGAGTCTTAGCATATCTGAATGACAAAGAATACTTTCATAAACACTTTTTCTTTGGATATCTATACTCTTGCTAAAATTGGGAATTGAATAGGTTGTTTCCTTTCTTTCTTCATGCAAAGCTTTGTATCTATGATAGTGAAGACAGTAAAACAGTCTATGATAGAGGAAACAGATTTGTGACCTTATGAGGATGTTTGTGATAAACACGAAGGATTGAATTCATAAAAGATCATTGACAATTCAGAGATTGATCCATCGAGCCACTGTAATTAAAACTTGTGGAAAAAGCAACTCTCCTTTTGTTCTTAAAGACTTTATTGAAGCAACTATGGAGCTGAACAAGAGGGTGGAGTCCCTTTTAAATGCTCAAAAGAATGCAAGGTGTCTTGAAATTATAACAGATTTTACTTCATTTTTCTTGTTGGATCTTCTAGCCTGAAATTATCAAGGACTTCTGAAGTTGTGACATTGCTTTCCAAACCCTTCAACATCTTTGGTGAACCCGACGTGAAAGCGTCGCAGAAATTTCAGGATGGGAGATACTTCAGCCTCTATTTCAGCTTCCTCTACAACTCCAGCTGCGTCTACTTCAGCTCCATCAATGACTGCTGCGTCAAGTACTTCAACGGAGGATCTAAAACAGATTTTGCAGAATATGTCCATGTATATGTAGCTCCAAAATCAGCAAACACAATTGTATATGCAGCAGCAACAACAATTGCATCAACAGTAGTTGTCTCAGCAAAGGCAACTCTATTCAGAGCAGGAGAATGCAAACAGCGCGACTAAGGCTATTGAAGCAGTTGAGAGTGAGAAGAAGCTATTTGACGGATGTAATGTTTCAGCATATTTGAAGACATATGAGATCAAGATGGGGTTTTTTGGAGTTCCTGCTGGACTTATGAGTAAGTACTTCCTTCGTCTTGTCACACCTGCTTTGAGGACAAAAGTGACTGATCTTTTTATTCAAAATACACATTGGCAAGTTTTTAAGAAGGCCTTGAAAGAAGAATACTTCCTTGAGGACTTTGGTATGGCTACTCGACGGTCATTCCGAGAGTGGGTCTACATGCCAAACAAAGGTCTCACTGCTTCGGAGTTGATTCGAGAATTCGAAGAGAGGTATAGTCAGCTTGATGCCATTGAACAAAGAGCATTGGATGTTGAAAAAGTTGAGCTTTTCTTGCAAGCTGCAGATCCTACTCTTCAAGAAGAATTGGGTGAGCTTCTTGAAGATCGTACGAAGCCTATGGGTCTTAAAACTGATTGGCAGGATGCTCAGGATGCAGTTTCGACTTTGACCAAGAGGAGGATATGGAAGACTCGCCTACAGAATGGTTCCATGACACCTACACCATCATCAGCTCCTATGCCTACTTCTATCCCTGTTATTTCTTCTTCTCCTCAGCCAGTTTCTTGGCCTATGCCAGTGCCTACTGTTTCTACTCCACCTATTCCTCCGGTTCCACGACCGATGCCTACACCTTCTGCTCCAAAACCATCCGCTCCATCGGTGCCTACCTCTATTGATGACATAATCAAAGGCATCACAGATTTGACACTTGAGTCAGTCAAAGCGGAGTTAGTGGGAAAGTTGAAGGAGCAGTTTGCTTCAACTGTGCCTACTACTTCTTCTAGTGCTCCTACTGCACCTAGGAGTGCTCCTAGTGCACCTAGGAGAGATCGAAGATGTATTTGGTGTGATAGTACGGACCATCAGCATTGCAGGGATTGTGACTCTTTCCAGGATGCAAGGAGGCATAATTTGGTATATTGGGGGCAAGATGGTAAGATTTGGTTGACTGAGACAGGAGCTCCACTTGCTACCAACTTTGGTAAAGGTGGAATGAAGAAGTTAGTGGAGGACATGGCTGCGCGTACTTCTTATGTGACAACTAGAGGTGATGCTTCTACATATGGAGTCCAGATTGAGAAGGGATCAGAGACTCAGTCAGCGCTATGGACTTATGCTATGGAGACTGCAAACAAGGGGAAAATTCAGCAAACTGTTTTGACTAGTGCAGGCTCTAGCATCAGATCAGAGACAGGTTGGGACTCGCCTGTTGACAGGTATTCTATTTATGCTTATTTGGCTAAGTCTCATGGTGCAGATGTACTTGTTGAGGAGAAGCGTAAGAGGGATGAAGAAAATCCAAGTGCAGCTAAGAAGACTAGAGGGGGTGAGTTTGTTACTCCACCTACTGCAGGACCGTCTTCAAGACCAGGGCCAGATCGACAGATGGAGGATGCTCAAAAGAGAGAAAAGAGGCAAGAGCCTAGAGAGAGAAAGCAGCCAGGATTCAGATTGATGTCCGATATTGAGACATCTACAGACATGAAGAAAATCTTTAATGATAAGATACTTGGCAGTGAGGTGACTTTCACTATTTCTGAGATTTTGGGCATCTCAAAAAGAGAGTTTCAGGATCAGTTTCAGGAGGTCCTGAAGAGGAAAAGACATGCATTGGCTACCACTAATACACAGGGAGTTTTGATTGGAGAGTTGGATGAGGATGATGATGAGGTTATGGTTGATAATGCTTCTGTTTTGCCGCAGGTAGAGAAGAGGGTTCAGCCTATGCATTATGCTGAAATTGATGAGCCTGTCATGATACCGCGTAGTCATTTTTTGCGGAGTCATTGGGCTAGGGCAACTACAGAGACGATGGTAAAGATTGGAGAGAAACAGGTGCCTTATGTTGCATTGGTTGATCATGGTTCAGAGATTAATCTCATAGTTCGTGGAGTTTATGAGAGCAACAGATGGCCTATGGATGTAGAGCATGGATGGCGTATGAGAGCCGCCAATAACACTACAGGTGATTTGTATGCTGCCTGTCCTAGTGTCAGGGTATCTATTGGTGATGTAGAGGAGGATTTTCATTTCTTTGTGCAGGATTCATGCTCTTATCCCATAATTCTTGGTCAGCCATTCATTACAGAGATGCGCATGGAAACAAAGGTCATGGATGATGGATCTGCTTATGCACGGATTCGCAGTAAAGATGGTATGAGAGCAGTTCAGTTTATGACTGTATGTGTGAACCATGTTAGAAACAGGGATACTCTCAGAGATGCACCCTTACCCACTGTGAGGGATTCGGGTTTTCATTAGGTACCGTCGTTTCGAGGGACGACGGTGGTACAGAGGAGAGGAGATTGGAGTTCTCGCCTCCTGGCAGCAGCAGTGTTTTCTCCTCCGGTTATGTTGGGATTTCAGCAAACAGTTCGATGAGCTATCAGAAGACTTCTAGGTTGCCTAGAGCTGCCAGGCAATATATATGCAGGAAGGAGAAAAATTTGAAAAATGCAGGAATTTTGGAGGATGATGAGCACATAGATGGGATGTATGACAGTGTGATTTGTGCAGATACGATGATAGAGATGAGAGATATGCTGAAAACTGATATGCTGAATTGTCATGGTAATGTATTAGTGCAGTCCCTGGACATGTTTCATGAAATTGCAGATTTTATGTCACAGATTGAGTCAGAGGCTGAGGTAACTCAGCAAAGAGTGTTGAGTGCTGAAGAAATTCAGTAAACACAGTTTCCAGCTGGTTATGATCAGCTTTCAGAGAGACAGAGGGTTGAAAATTTTCAGCCAACAGAGTTTACTGCTGAAATATTTCAGCATTCAGAGTTTGGGGCTGTTCCTATGCAGTCCATAGAGCAGAGGGCTGAGAATATTCAGCCATTGGAGTGCAGAATTGTTGATTTACAGCAAGGTTTATGTAATGCAGAAGAGTATAATGAAGCCAGGGTTGACACGAAATACAAAACTGTGGATAAGAAGGTGAAGCCGGTTGTTGTACCGCTTCCACCTGACAGTGATCAGCAAATAGAGAGGGCTGCTAAACAGCAAATTTTGAGGAATCCGGAGCATATTGGTCATAAGTTTTCAGCAGAGACTCTTGCTGAATTGAAAATTGGAAATGGTGATTTCTTGCTACCCATAGAAAAGCAATGCTTTCAGGATATGCTTGAGCGTCATGGAAGGGGATTTGCTTTTGTCCCACATGAGATTGGATGTGTGAATCCTGATATTGTTGCACCTATGGTCATTTTTACTATTCCTCATGTCCCATGGAATCTCCAACCTATTCCAGTGCCTAAAGCACACTTGCCAAAGCTGATTGATTTATTAAATGAGAAAATTAGGATGGGAATCCTTGAGCCTTCATCTGCACCATACTCAAACAGGTGGTTTACAGTTCCAAAGAAGAATGGTACTCTCCGATTTATTCAGGACATGTAGCCAGTGAACAGAGTTACTATCAGGAATGTTGGTATAGGTCCAGTTGTGGATGAGTTTGCAAAGGCATTTGCTAGACGTGCCATCTATTCTTTGGGTGATTTGTATTCAGGATATGATCAGTTTCAGCTGGCTTTGGAAAGCAGGGACATAACCACCATGAGAACTCCTATTGGGCTTGTCAGGATGTGTACCTTGCCTCAAGGTGCCACTAATTCTGTTGCGCATATGATGAATGCCATGCATAAGGTCCTTCGTGATTACATACCTCAGCTTACTATGCCTTTCTTGGATGATGTGCCCATTAAGGGGTGTGCAGAAGAAGAGAAGAATGAGAGCCTAAATGAGCAGGGATGCAGATACTTTGTGGCTGATCATATTTCAGCATGTGAGAAGATTTTGGCCAGGTTAGAAGAAGTAAACTTGACACTTTCAGGGCAAAAATCTGTTTTTGGAGTGAATGAGGTTGTCATTGTTGGGCATATGTGTGGATATTATGGCAGGAAACCCTCACCTGATAAGGTGAATGCTATAGGCAAGATTGCAGAGTATTGTTCTACTACTTCAGAGGTACGGAGATTCATTGGTGCTTGTGTGTTTTATATGATTTGGATACCTCATTTTGCACACATTGCAGATTGTTTGTATCAGCTGCTTCGAAAGAGGCAGAAATTCTATTGGGATGAGAGCCACACTAAAGCCATGCGGAAATTGAAGAAGTTATTGCAGAATGCTCCTACTCTCAGGAAAGCGGATTATAATTGTGATAGGCCTATTGTATTGACAGTTGACACTAGTCCAATTGGCATAGGTTGGGCTGTGGGTCAAGATGATGCAAATGGAAATAGGTATGCTATTCGATTTGGGGCGAAAGTCCTAAACGAGAGACAGAGGAGATATCCGCAAATCAAGAGGGAGTTACTGGGGATTGTCACGGCTCTCAAATGTGACAAGGAGTACTTTATTGGAGCTTCAGTTGTGGTAGAGACAGATTGCTTGCCATTGATTGGTATGATCACGAGTTGCTCTACTCCGGATATAGCCATGTTGAGATGGATTGCATACATCAAGTCATTAAATCCGGAATTTAAACACATAGCAGGGAAGGATAATCCAGTGGCAGATATGTTGTCTAGAGCTAGATATGATGATGAGGAGACTCTACTTGCAGAAGAGGAAGATGCATAAATTTCAGCCACTATGGTTGATCATGTTTGTCATGTCTATGATATTGTGGCTTTCACAGAAGAACTCTATGTTGGAGATTGGTTGCAGATTGGCAGGTACCTTAGTACACTAAGCAAAAGAGATGAATGGACAGATGAAGAGTTCAAGAAGATCAGAAGGAAAGCTTATGGTTATTTTCTCAAGGATGGATTTCTTTGGAAGCATCCGAAGAAAAGAGGTGGATTACCTTTGCGGGTTGTCTGCGATAGAGAGACACAGTTACAGGTGATGAGGGAGTTTCATGAGAGTCCTTGGGCTGGTCATAGAGGAGTATGGGCTACTTATGAGAAAATCAAGGAGAAATATTGGTGGAAATGAATGTACAGATATGTTTCTCACTTTGTTGAGACTTGCAGAGACTGCCAGGTGTATTCAGTAGTGCGTCATCGAGATGCGCTTCATCCGACCTATCCACTATGCATTCATTATAAGTGGGTAGTTGATTTGGTTACCATGCCTATGGGTCTATGGCAGATTAGATACATTGTTTTGGCTAGAGAGGATCTTACTAATCATGTTGAGGGCAGATCTTTGAGAACGAAGACCACTAGTGCAGTGTGTAAGTTCTTATTGGAGGAAATTTTCTGCAGGTATGGTTGTGTGGGTAAGATCACTGCGGATCGTGGTGAATTGGATGCAGATGAAGCTAGGGAGTTTTTCTCTCAGCTAGGAATCAAGTTGGCTCTAACCACAGCATATAATCCAGAGGGAAATGGGAAAAGTAAAAGAGCGCATCCGCCGATAGTGAAAGCATTAGCCAAAGCATACAGAGGACGGATTGGAGAATGGCCAAGACTTCTACCATTTGCTTTGTGGGCTGATCGTACGACTCATAGTGTAACCACAGGATATATGCCTGCAGAGTTGATGTATGGTCAGAAACCTGTTATGCCAATTGAGACTTGTGCTTTGACTTGGTCAGTTTTACCTTGGCAGGAGGATTTGACGAGAGAGGAGCTCTTAGCTCTTCGGATTCGACAGTTGGAGAGGAGACCTGAGGATATTCAGCTAGCTATTGACAGGTTGAAGGTTGCTAGACTAAGAAATAAGGACAGGTTTGACAGCAGGCATCGCTTGCGGCCTAGAGCAATAGAAGAGGGAGATTGGGTTTTGGTCTTTGATAGCAGCCTTGAAAATCAGCATACTACACTTCGGAAGATGGTGAAAAGATGGTTTGGGCCGTACATAGTCAGACATGTCTTTGATAATGCAACATATGAGCTGACTGAATTGGATGGGATAGTGCTTAGAGTGCCTATTGCTGGAAAAAGAATCAAGATTTTCAAGAAAAGAGATGATGAGGATTATGCTTTGGAAGAATTTTCAAGAGAAGAGCAACGACAAGAAACTCCAATGGAAGAGACAGATGATATGACAGATAATCTTGTTGATCTACCGGAAATGCATAACGAAGAGATTGATCTGTTTGTGGATCTTCATGATAATGATCATGGGTAGTTGGCCCATCCGGAGGATGCGCAGGATTAGAGGGGGTGGATGTCGTATTGCTGCACATTCGAGGTGTGAAAACCACCCAAAAATTGTGTGTGTGATTTGATACTTTGTATATACTTAGTTGTTGTGATTACATTTATTTTCTGCGCATGAGTATAGTGAGGAGGAGTTAGAGGCATAGTGGTGAACATGATGAGATGCTTTCAGCCTATGTTGATACATGTTGCTGCAAAAAGGTCTAGAACCATTGCTTGCCAAAATCCATCAGCACTATTGCTCGTAGACTCAGCAGAGGGGAGCCATTGACAGTAGGACGGATTCACGGTTTGAGCTCAATGACTGAGGCTGCTCCATCTGTGGCAAGACATGTTGTGGCAGGGATGAATTACTTGATGACATTGTTCAAAGTTGCTTTCCTGTTGCTAATTGAGCTTGGAGTGTTTCCTTTGATGTGCGGGTGGTGGTTGGACATATGTACTCTAAGCCTGTGGGACGGGATTTAAGGAACACATTGTGTCAATTTCAGATTGTGGTTATTCTGTTCAGTATTTTCATGGTGACCTTTTGGTGTTGCATTGTAACAGAAACCGATTGTGTTGTTGTGGATGATAAGGATCTTATTCCATGGCAGGCGGTATGAGGAATTCAGGAGTCTTATTAAATTTGCTCCATTGAGCTATGCCTATATTGGGCTGTCTCGGAATAGGCAAAAGTAGCTTACTCTGCGCTGGACGGAAGGAAGGGAGAAGAGCTTTTTCAATGGAAAGGAAAGGAGGAGACTAAAAAAAGAAAAGGGTTTTTCAAAAGAAAAAGAAGAAGGGAATTACGGAAAGAAAGGGGGAACGAGAAGGAAATAGAGGAGGGGAGAGTGCGGGACGAACAGAGGATACGGGGGAAAAAGAGGAAGGGAACACAGAAAACAGGGGAGAACAGAGGAGCTTTTGTGTTTTTGAATCGAGCTTGGGGGATTTTTCCAAGATTTATTGATCTTGCATATGACATGTTTAAAGACGAATCAAAAGGCGAAAGGAGATGATTATGGCTGCAAATTATATTTTCTTGTGCTCCATCTGGATGACTGTCGTTGAGATGACAATTGACGTTTCAATGCTGGAAGCCGTTTCGATAATTGGACAGCTTTTCGGATAATGCCTGGAGCGATTGGGAAGACGGCACAGATCGAAACGGAAGGAAACAAGAGCGATGGAAGAGCCAATTGGAAGGGTGTTAAAGCGACTTGCAAGGCCAGCTGAAGGAGTTGAAGGCAGAGCTTGCTCTGCTGAAGGTCGCTAAAGTCACCGGTGATGCTCCTAACAAGCTATCCAAAATCAAAGTAGTTAGGATTTCTATTGCCCAGGTTCTTCCAGTCTTGTCCTAGAATCAGAAAGCTGCACTTCGTGCTGCTTACAAAAAGGCAAAGCGATTGTCTCTTGAACTGTGCCCCAAGAAGACTCGGCTATTCGACACAGGCTTACCTGATGCATACGGCATAATAGGGGAAAAGGCTCCATCTTCGTAAAGTCATGGAGGAAGATCGCTTCAAATTGTCTGGAAGTCAATTGTTTACTGCCTGATCTCTTATTGAACGTGCAAGGATTGTATGGTATACGCCCTGTTTGTGGAGTCTAGATCACTACAAGCAAGTGCTGCTTTTCCCCTTGTGCTTCTTCTGGGCAATCACATCATCAGCCAGAAATGATGAGTGATTACAGCGGCAGGAATAGTGTTTTTTTTTTTCACACGCAGTTGATGATCTGATTCTGGAGGGAGCGATACTACACACGCCACCGCCCATGCAAATTGCCAATGTCTGGAGCTTTCTTGATGGCTCAAATCGAAATGAAAAACAATTAAAAACCGATATCTGATAACGTCCTCTTGCTACTGTGTCTAAACTTCCATATCTGTCTACCTTCAAATTCCTCTTAGCAAGTGGCCTGCTACTGGAGCCAGTATCTATCTCGGGAAAACGCAAGAACATACACAGAGAAATCATGGCAATGACTATACCCAGCAAGCGTAAACAGCATGAACAATTGTTACATTGAAGAAGACATCTGAGGACTGAGATTCCTTGCGAGGTCTACGAACAATTTCTGCTACAGGGATCTTGGAATGTTGCAAGGCGAGGATCACCAGTGAACAGATTGAAAGCAACACCACATCACTGCTGTTCTAAATGCATCAGAAACATGTGGAAGCATTGATTTTGATGATCTCTTGGAGCACCATAAAAAAATGATGTTCAGCAATCTGAAGAGAAATCCAAATCTGTCTTCATTGATTGAGTCTTAGCATATCTGAATGACAAAGAATACTTTCATAAACACTTTTTCTTTGGATATCTATACTCTTGCTAAAATTGGGAATTGAATAGGTTGTTTCCTTTCTTTCTTCATGCAAAGCTTTGTATCTATGATAATGAAGACAGTAAAACAGTCTATGATAGAGGAAACAGATTTGTGACCTTATGAGGATGTTTGTGATAAACACGAAGGATTGAATTCATAAAAGATCATTGACAATTCAGAGATTGATCCATCGAGCCACTGTAATTAAAACTTGTGGAAAAAGCAACTCTCCTTTTGTTCTTAAAGACTTTATTGAAGCAACTATGGAGCTGAACAAGAGGGTGGAGTCCCTTTTAAATGCTCAAAAGAATGCAGGGTGTCTTGAAATTATAACAGATTTTACTTCATTTTTCTTGCTGGATCTTCTAGCCTAAAATTATCAAGGACTTCTGAAGTTGCAACATTGCTTTCCAAACCCTTCGACAACGCTGGCCTACTGCGGCTTGCATTATCGCCATCGCCATCATCATTATCATCATCTCCATCTCCCTCAATCGTCACCTTCATCCCTCCTCCCCAATCATTTCCCCTCCACGTCATTCTGTTTCACACAAAAGCTTCTTGAAGGCTTCTTTAGAAGCTTCTAAAGACAAAGCTTCTACCATAAGCCTTGTACACACGGCTTATCCCCGGGTTTTTTTTTAACCACGCCTTGTAAGGATAATTTCTGCGCAAGGGAGGGAGTAGGCAGATTTGGAGACTAATTTTCCAATGGTTGGAGGAAATTCATAAATCGAATAAAGGCAAGGACGAGTTGCAGACTCAAGAGTCTACGTCATCGATGGCCCCCAAACAAAAGACGCAAGGTGCTCACGTGGGAGCCTCCAACCCAAGTTTACACGTGGACATCATTGCGAGCCCTCATGCCCAAGTCCTTAGAAGTTTAATTCCGCATAAAAGAAATGCATTGGGCACATTTAATTTTCATGGGGAAGTTATGAATGCAAATTACTCATTCGTCTTACGAGTTTTAGTTGCATGTTGCTCTTTGCTTACATTTCCAAAGTGACAATCCTAAACGCATATTGCATAGGTTAAAAGGATGAAAATGTATTTAAATGCATCCTTGTCTTCCTCACAAGAAACAACAAGTGCATGATGGATTTAGGCAATGATTTCCTAGATATGATTCGTAGGAAATAATCGTTAACATCCATTAGAATATTGTCCAAAGAATTGCATTGCATGAAAAAGATACCATGAACTTACCTATTGCATGCGAGGATTATTGCATTTTTAAGTCAGGTTAAGTGCTGCTGAATGGATTAAGTCAACAATAGTCTTATGACATTCGTCATGCATGAACTTCTTTATCAAAGTTGTTTTAGAAAAAGATGCATTTCATATTAAATCATGAATTCAATGCATCGGACAAGGGTTATAGATATAATTCTTGTTGAAACTGAATGTAGGTTTTTATATGAGTTAGCCGTGAATTGTCTATCATTATAACTTTAGCGCAAGGGAAAAGAAATGATCATTGAAATCTTTTAGCTGCATAGAAGGGAAAATCTATGAATCGCATATTTGCATGGAATGTTATGTTTTGCAATTATTTACATCTCTTAGGAAAATGATTTTTGCATCTCTTCTAACGAAAGAGCACATCTTGTCACAAGACAATTGGATCAGTTAGGTAATTCATTGTAAGGGTGTAACTCAAATGATGACCACTTCAATGCGCTAGATAGAGTTTAGTACACTAAAAATTCTGCCTAGTATCGCACTTGGGATGCCAAGTCAAGACTTTCAATTCCCAAGGATCCTACCCACATTCACAGAATGTTACGGTTAATTGAACACCGTAAAATAATGATCTAGGGTTTTTACCCTAGGTAAATTGGCCTAATACTGGACTTTCGATTGAGATTCGAAACCCTAGGGCCAAACGTTGTCGGTCTAGTATGGTTAGGGTTGGGTCGAGTCAAGAAGACTCCCAAACCCTACATCTTGACCAAACGTATTTCTTAACCAAGGAATTCCGTTTGATGGGAGAAATGATCCCACAAGTTAGGTGCGACACTTGTCTCGTACAACAAGTTGCAACGTCGCATGGCTTTGTGTTTAAGTCACAAGATAGATTTTCCACTCTTTAGAAAAAGGGTTGGCAAGTTCCAAGTACAAGCTTAATTTGCAAGAGGATGAGTAGTCATCCTGCTACTAAGTTACCAAGTTAGGGTAACGAGCAATTGAGCAATCAAGTTAGGGCGACATGGTTACCCAGGATTTACTATCTTAATTTAAGGAACCTAAGGTGTTTGTTAATTTGGGTTAATAGGGTTTAAACCCTAACCCAAGGATAAAAGGGAAAATAAAAACAAAACCCTTGGGATCTTGCCAAGTCACAATTGATCCTGGATCGAATGTGCAAGTAGAGAGCTCAAGGGATTGAGAAGATCAAGTCACATTGAGAGACCACTAGTCCTCTGAAAGAAGGCTAGGTTATCGATCAATATAAGTGACTAATGGAACTTATGTCCTATATAGTGTTAAAACCCCTAACAAATGCCTTAGCTAAAAGAAGGGTGTGTTAAATCATTTTTATATGGAATCACTCTTGATCCCAAGGGGGAGAGCGAATATGTGATGGATAGTTATCGTGACTATCCTTGCAATGTTTGGAAAAGGACACCATTGTTTTTGTTGATTGATCGGATAACGTTCTAAATGCTTTTGCATTAAGCTCATTGTTGGAATGTGATCTAGATGATTATTTCGAGTGCTTGTGTTTGATGGTAAATGCATGGCAAGGGTCTATGACAAGTGCCATGGGAATAAAGGAATGTTCTTTTTGGAAGATGATATTAGGGTGATTGCCTTGATTGTGCTTGATTCTTAATTGGAATAATTAAGGAAGGATATTTTGCATGGGTGGATCGTCTCCAAGGTCACACTACATTTCAACCCGAGAGGATATTGCTCGATTCACAGGCCAAAGGTCGAGTGGTGAAAAGGCCAACCAACAGAAAGTGTGTTTCACTCTGAGGTCGCTTGGGGTTAGTGGAGCTCTGGACATCCATTTTCGAGTCTGGAATGCGAGTCCGGAATGGAGTTTTAGACTGCCATGAGCCCAACGTCTAGGGCATTGGAAGATCCTATTCTAGATACTAAATGAAATATATGGTGCCATGTGATTGGGACCGGGACTTTTGTTGGATAGAAGGGATACATAGTTTTCCTATATGGGCAGGAGACAAAGATCAACTTGAAGATAAGTTAAGGAACTTGTTTGTAAAAAGGGCTACTTATTTTTGTTTTCGTGTTGGTGATGTAAATTACGCGAAAAAACCATGTTCCCTAAAAGGGTTAATTAAGGAAGCTGATTTTAAGTGTTGCACATAAATGTGGTAGGACCTAATTAGAAAACTAAAGCCATCAAGGAAAGCGGGTGGGTAGAACCCCAACAATTTTTCCTATGACAAGATGGTCCCAGAGAACTAGGAGGCTTCTCACAAGGTTTTACCATTGTTCAACCCTTAGATATGATTAAGTTAGAACTCGATTCATGCCGTTTTAGGGGACCAGAATGGGACTATGCCTTATGGGTAGAGAGGTTGAGTGGCGCATCCCTCTCATTTCCCATTCTCTTTGAACTAAGTGTGGTATGGATCTACTTCAGATTGGGTATCTCTGCATAAAGTAGGATGTCCAAAACCGGACGCTAGAATGTTGTTAGGAGACCTTGATCCTAGAAGCCCATATTTTAGGTCGATCCTAGTGGGTTCGGCCATGAACATTCTGTTGCAAGGTGGACTCGAGAAACCCTAGGCAACAAACCCCGGAACATTCCATGGGAGTTCCGAGCAGTATCACTTAGACTTGTCTCTCGAATGGACCGCTAAAAGCATGCCTTAACAGCCGATAGACAGGCACATTACAAATAGCAACGGTTACAAAGTTTTTTTTTTTTTGTGGCAAGATAGTAAGCTGCCCTCCTACCACAAATAGCACTATGTGCTTTATTTCGGCCATACAAAAGAGTTATAGTAAAGTGTACAATGCTCGTCAAAATGAATGCAAATTATACTTGAATCCATAAGACTAATACATAAACTAAATACAAGATCGCGTAATGAAAGTGATGGTAGAATCATGGCAAGATACAAAGGATGATAATAACATAGTGCATAGAAAATGCCTACATAAATCAGATGACCAAAAAAGAAGAGGATGTGTGCTCCACAGATCCAAGGGCAAGCTATAGATCCTCACCATCCAAAAGCTCGTCCCACCGTAAAGGAGCATCGAATGGACTCTACAAAGTAAAAAACTACACATCACTCCACTATAAAATAATGCATTTTAATTAAAATTAGTAACTACGAACAAGAAAGATGAGTGACTTACTGGGGTGCCGCATGCATACAATCTGTTGATCAATGTAGTGAGACTATGTTTCTCTGCATATTGAGTCTCTAGGCCAGTGGGATTGCAGTTTGTAATGGAGTGCTGCAAAGAAAATAGAATACAATTGTTAGAAACACAATTGTCAGTGCAAGGGATATTGCAAAAAAATAATCGGAAAAAACAAAAGAAAAACTTACAAAGTCCTCCAAATAAGTCCTGTGGCCGCACTCCCAAGATGATGGACAACTCGTGCCTCCAATCGTGCCCTCGCTACCTTGCGCTACTGTCTCCAACATCCTCGAGAATATGTAGCTTCCTCCTTGAGTCAACGCCAGTCATGTGCGTCTAGCCACTCGGGCTTTGAGGCTCCACTCTTAAGTACCTTCCATGCGTCCGATCGTTTGTGTGACATGTACGCACACATGCACTCCATCATCTAGCCTATGGAAAACCTATCTACTGCAGTGGGTACCAGAAACTCCTCATACAGGAATGCTACTATGTAGTTCTTGCTCCCCTCCGGTATGTTCTTTCAATGATCTGAGACATTGTGTCGAAAAACTTGTTGGCACAACTGTCTCATACGAGCCATCACCATCCTCCCCTCATCATTCATGATGATAGTTCATGCCCTATCATCTACAAGGTATCCATACAACTCTGGGTTATGTCTAAGATGTGTCATCTCCCACCTGCGACCATGCTCCTAGGCATATCCAAGAGACCCATGTACATCTAGTGTATCTACGGGGTGGTATCTCTCAGAGTAGCACCCATAGGGGTGTCCCCTACAGACAGTTGAGTAAAAGCTAAAGTGATTGGAGTAGATGTCTCCACAAGTGTGAAAATTTCCACAGGTGGTGACACAACTCCAGAAGAACGATCAGATGGAGATAATGCATCAGTACCTTCACAATAATCACATGAACCATGCTCTCTCAAACCTGCACGAAAGCGAGGAGTAGCACCTATATCCCTAGCCGACCACAGGCTCACTGCATCCACGTCTCTACAACATTTCCTAGAACCAATCCCTCTGTTTGGCCCAAGTCTAGAGCGTGGACCTCATCTATTGGAAAAACCAAAGCATCAGAGTGCACCAAAGTAGATCTAATAGAATAGCCTGATGGTGTCCGAGACAACTGCCATATCTATGAATCAAGCCATCTGATCTCATGACATAAATGTGAAGATCTCTTGTAGCTCCTCGTTGCTCATCCCTCAACTTATTGTGCGGATCCAAATATCCACAAAGGTCACCTACACATACAAAAATTGATGTTAGCATAATCAATACAAATCAATCAAAAAGCAATAATATAAATCTTTAAAAAATGATCTTACTTCAAACACATATCTTATGTATCCTTATAAGCGATTCATCAATGAATTGAGTAGCGGATGCTCTAAGTATGGCGTACCCTACGGTCCCATGTCAATGTCCTGATATAAATCCGCATACACTGGAAGGGTGAGATAGAAAGGTCACCACAAACGGATGAGTCCACCTCGTTCTCAAAGAATTCTTGGTCTCTTGTCTTTCCATCATTGTTACCCGATTATGGCTCCTCTACATGCTCCAAGCTTTTGGCGGCCTCCACCCCTTGCAATATCGGCCCCTCTATTTGCATATTTTCCTCATCTACGCTGGGAACATTTCTTTCATCATATAATCTTGCACTTCAGGGAGTTGAAGGTACAACATACCACCATTGAGGTTGTCGGGGGTTCCGATCACGTACAAGAGAGATTTAACTTTTATGACATGTACCATGTATAGTAATAAAATTTAAAAAAACATGAGTTCATGCACCTGTTTACAATGGATTGGCAATATAAATGTGTTGCACAAATTCGTCCATCTTTTTTCACAATGTATTTTGAAAAATCCAAATAGACCTCATCGAGCTGTTGTTGCCCCAGCTCCTTCAAGTACCACTTTGAATCACTGCACATTGAACAGGATCATGGAGAAGCTACGGTAATTCACCATGATAATACTTTACAAGTTTCTAAAATACTCCATCTCATCTATAACAGTGTTTAGATCCGTTGCTCGAACTTTGCCATGATACCATAATCCGTTGTGGAGCGCATTTGTCGATACACTCCACGTGGAAATGATATTTGTGCAACCACGTCGCACTGTATATTTTGTACTATACATTGAAACAATTACTTAGTTGTCACATATAAAATCTAGATACAATAAACCCTAAACACGTCGTCACCTTTAAACTACATCCCCTCGAGAATTCCCTCTCCTCAGTTGAGACCTCTGTCCCTTCGTGAGATGCTGCGGTCAAAGCTTCATGCAACCATCACATTGACATAAACTACGGCATCTCGTACATGCCCTTGGGATATTGAATTGATGGATGGCACGTACTACGTCAAAATTCAGATTGCGCTTCTGTAACAAGCGGGATACACACTGACTAGGGTTTAGACACCCCGTCACACTAATCAGGGTATTTAAGGTGTAAGAGCCCCAGATTAGAGCAACGAGTTATATCAAGATCACACTCTTCACCTTCATCTCTAGCTTCCATGGCTTCCTTCTCCTTTCTCTCCTCTTTCCTCTCTTTCTCTCTCCTCTACTAGTCTTCTTCCTTCTTCTTCTTGTTCTCTTTCTCTCTCCTCAGCTCTCTTTCTCTCTCCCCTCAGCTTCTTTCATTATAAGTGGTATCAGAGCTTCAGGCTTTGGTCCTTTTCCTCTTTCCCCTTTCTCCCTTTTCAAATCCCAAAAACCCTATTTAGATTATAGGTATAGGTACAGCAAGAAGGACTGCAGTTAACTCTAGCTTTTTAGAGCAAGCAGGAGCTATGGCTAGAGACTCGGACATATCTGGAGGTAAAACGGTTAAAATAGCAGGTCATCACTTCTTTTCATGCAAATTTTAAGGTTTCTAGGCCAAGTTTAGGGTCCCAAGAGTTAGAAGAGGATAAAACCCCAGTTACTTTTTGCTCTAGCCCCCTTTCTCTCTCTTCCCAAGCAAGTTGCCATCACGGAATCCACCATGAAATATGCCTCCTAGCATCAACTTCTACGGAGGTTCTATCCCAACAGCCAATGGGGGTGGCACATACAAATGCTCCATTCCAAAAGTCCCGTCAAAGTAGATGCATTCCTCTAGCGTCGTGAACACAAAGGGCACCCTAAGTATCTCATCAACTATGACGACGACGACGACAACCATGACCACGACCACGATGACCACGACGACCACGACTACGACCACGACTACAACTATGACTACAGCCACGACCACGACCACGACCATGACTACTTATATAGAGATGAAGAGAGAGACAAGAGTTAGGGAGAGAGTAAAGTTAGAGAAAAAGAGGAGAGAAGTGAGAGAGGTAGAAATAGAAAGAGAGATAGAGAGAGAAAAGAGATAGGGGGAGATAGAAGGATTTAGGGAGAGTATAGGAAGAGAGAAAGAGGGAAGATTGAGGAAGAGAGAAGGGTTGAGAGAAGAGAGAGGAGAAAGAGAGAGAGATCCGACTAGAGCATTTGACACCCATAGTCAACACACTGTGGAAAACACAAGCACAAATTGACATTGAATTATGGCAGGAAAATCCATCACAAAACAATAGTTATAATAATCGAGGTAGGATTTCAAGGTCTTACTGATTTCAATCGGTCATGGATGCCATACTATGGGTAGATTGCACTCACTGAGAGTAGAATTGGCGATTCACCTCATCTTCTCTCCATCATCAATAGAATTCTCCTTTACCATTTACAACTCACCCACCTTCTCTCCACACTATTGCACACTATCTCTAGCTTGATGGTTGCATATATACTACTACTACTCATGGAATAAACCTTAAAATAGTTATTATGCTCAAATATATGCTTGTTAGAGTAGAAATTTGTTCCGATACGTTATTGGGCTTATGATGAGGGCCATTCTTGGGATAATTCAAGGGATATTGGAAGAGTTTGTGGGATTCTCCTTGAGCTAGATGGCAAAGGTGTCTTTGCCATGTTCGCACGCCTCTACTTCCAAAATCCAAGTGGCTTCCCTTGAGAGGACTCCTAGCCATGGTCATGGTCGTGGTCGTGGTCGTGGTCGTGGTCGTGGTCATAGTCGTAGTCATAATCGTGGTCATAGTCATAGTCGTATTCGTAGTCGTAGTCATAGTCGTGGTCCTGGTGGCCGTGGTCGTGGTCGTGGTCGTGGTCATGGTCATGGTCGCAGTCGTGGTCGTGGTTGTCGTAGTTGTGGTTGTGATCGTGGGTCGTGATCATGGTCATTGTAGTCGTAGTCGTCGTCGTCGTCATCGTCATTGTAGTCATGGTCGTCATGGTCATGGTGGTCGTCATCATGGTCATGGTCGTGGACATTGTCATGGTCGTGGTCGTAGTCATGGTCGTGGTCATAATCATAACGTAGAAAAAGAGAGAGAGATGGAAGGAGAGGATAACAATTTAAGAAAGAAAAAAAAGAGAGATATGGAAGGAGAGGAGAACAATTTAAGAAAGAAAAAAAGAATGATAACAAAAATAAATTGTTTGTTGTAATGTAGAAAAAATGAAAAATGATGAAGGTCATATTGTTCAAGATCGTGAAGCATATATTAATCAGCGTGTCCCATGTCCTTGCTCTCAATGTAAGTTGGCAATTAGACGAAAATATCAATTGTCTATAGAACACGTACCGAGTTTCAATCTAAGATCATTGATCAGGCGATTGTGAATTTTCAACAAACAGTAAGAAAAGTTAATATCAATCATGCATTGTATTCCCAAGCTAATTGAATACCATATACAATAAGATTAGATATGGCTGGCAAATTTTCTTTCCAGGGAGGTGACGTAGGATATCTTCATGCGCATGTCTCCAGACCAAATCGTGAGATTCAAAGACATGGCAAACCAGGAGCTATCTCAGACATCGTCAAGCCACTCTACTAGATCTACTTTGGCCCGATCGGATGCTTTGGCTTCAAGAAGACAAGGTCTACGCTCTAGGCTTGGGCCAGAGGGAGGGAGTGCTTCATGGTCAGGGAGATGGTGCAGAGATACATAGACAGTGAGCCCGCGATCAGTACAGGATACAGGTGTGACTCCTCACTCTTGTGGTGGTTCCAAGGAGCGTGGCTCAGGCTCAAGTGGATGATGTGGAGGCATGGACACAGTGTCTCCGTCTCGTCATTCTGCTAGATTTGCGTCACCTCCAAGATTTGCCATACTTGTGGGGATGTCTAATCTAGTTACTCTAGCTTTTGCTCAGCCGTCTGCAGGTGGCACCCCTATGGGTACCACTTCGACAAATATTTCCCCGATTGGTACACCGGATGCACAGGGATCTCTTGGATATGCCCAGGAGTGTGGACGCATATGAGAGAGGACCCATCCTAGGCATACCCCGGGGGGATATGCCTATTTAGTCGATGATAGGTCGGGAGCCATCATCATGAATGATGAGGGGAGAAGAGTGATGGCTCGCATGAGAGAGATATGTCAACAAGTTTTTCAGCACAATGTCTTAGATCATTGGAAGAACATACCGCAGGGAAGCAAGGACTACATAGTAGCATCCTTGCATGAGGAGTTTCCAGTTCTAGCCTCAGTAGATAGATTTTCTACGAGCTGGATGATGGATTGCATGCATGCATATATATCACATAGACGATTGGACGCACGCAAGGCACTCAAGAGTGGGGCTGCAAAGCCCGAGTGGCTAGAAGTGGACAGTTGGCGCCGACTGAGGGAGGAGGCTACTGATTCTCCAGGACGTTGGAGTCAGCAGCGCGAGGTGGCGAGGGCATGACTAGAGGCCGGAGTGGTCCATCATCTTGGGAGTGGCGGCCATAAGACATATTTGGAGGACTTTGTAAGTTTTTCTTTTGTTTTGCTTGTTTATTTTTTTACAATATTCTTTGTACTGACAATCATGTTTCTGACAGTTAGTATTTTGTTTTCTTTGCAACACTCCATTACAAATCACGATCCGACCAACCTTGAGACTCAATATGCAGAGAGGCACGGTCTCACTACATTGATCGACCAATTGTATAGACATGGTGGCTCTGTAAGTCACTTATCTTTCTTGTCCATAGTTACCATGTTTAATTAGAATGCATTATTATATGGTGGACTGATGTGTTGTTGTTTCTTTTTTTACAGAGTCTGTTCGATGCTCCTTTGTGACGGGATGAGCTTTCGGATAGCAAGGATATGTAGCTCACCCTTGGATCCCTAGAGCTCACACATCTTTCTTTCTTGGTCGCTTGATCTATGTAGACATTTTCTATGTAGTACTGATATCTTGTCATGATTGTATCAATCACTTTCATTATGCGATCATGTATTTTTTTCGTGTATCAGTATTATGATTTCAGTATACTTTGTTTTTGTTTACACGAGTATTGTACACAGTGCAGAAACTATTTTGTATGGCCCAAATAAAGCACACAGTGCTATATGTGGCAGGGCAGTTTGCTACCCTGCCATTTTAAAAAAAAATTCCATGCTACAGTCACTATTAGTGTCACAAATTTACTACTCACGTCATTATTGGCATCGTTATTAGCGTTGTAGAGCGTCGGTATCAGCGTCATTATCGGCTCAATATCAACGTAGCTGGTTATTGGTGTCAATATCAGTAGCGACGCCAATAACGACACTGATATTGATACTGATACTGATTATTCTATGGCATCGCCAATAATGACGCTTTTTACGATGACAGGAATAAATTTTGTTATTTACATTTTCGTCGCTTTTAACGTCGATATAAGGCCTATATCTTATAGTGTTGGGTGGTTCATTTCTTAGTTAGGTAACCTCTTTTTGTGTTGGACAACCATAGTTCAATCCTGGGTGACAAATTTTAGACTTAGGCAACATTCTTCTTCACTAAACAAGTGAACAATTTCGTTGTGTTTCACACTGGATAGCTTTTCTTGACCTGGGTTATGCAATCATGTATCTAGGCCTTATACTGACGTTAAAAGCGACGAAAATGTAAATAACAAAATTTTCCCCCGTCGTCGCAAAAAGCATCGTTATTGGCGATGCCATAGAGCAGTCGGTATCAGTGTCGGTAATTGTGACGCTGATATCGACATTAATAAGGACGCTGATACCAATGCTTTGTGACTCCAATAACGAAGCGAGCATTAAATTTGCTACACTAATAGCGACGGTAACAGGGAAAAAAATTTGTGGTAGGGCAGCGTGATATAGCACTGTGTGCTTTATTTGGGCCATACAAAATAGTTTTTGCATTGTGTACAATGCTCGTGTAAACAAAAACAAAGTATACTGAAATCATAACACTAATACATGAAAAAAATACATGATCGCATAATGAAAGTGGTTGATACAATCATGACAAGATATCACTACTATATAGAAAATGTCTACATAGATCACGCGACCAAGAAAGAAAGATGTGTGAGCTCCAAGGATCCAAGGGCAAGCTACATATCCTTGCCATCCGAAAGCTCATCCCGCCGCAAAGGAGCATCGAACGGACTCTGCAAAAAAAGAAACAACAACACATCAATCCACCATACAATAATACATTCTAATCAAACATGGTAACTACGCACAAGAAAGATGAGTGACTTACAGGGCCCCCGCGTCTATACAATCGGTCGATCAATGTAGTGAGACCATGCCTCTCTGCATATCGAGTCTCAAGGCCAGTCGGATCGAGTCTCAAGGCCAGTTGGATCGCAATTTGTAATGGAGTGCTACAAAGAAAACAAAATACTAATTGTTACAAACATGATTATTAGTACAAAGGATATACAGAAAAATAAACAAGAAAAACAAAAGAAAAACTTACAAAGTCCTCCATATATGTCTTGTGGCCACCACTCCCAAGATGATGGACCACTCCGGTCTCTAGTCATGCCCTCGCGCCCTCGGGTTGCTAACTCCAACGTCTTGGAGAATCTGTAGCCTCCTCCCTCAGTCGGCGCCAGTCATCCACGTCTAGCCACTCGGGCTTTGCAGCCCCACTCTTGAGTACCTTACATGCGTCCGATCGTCTATGTGACATATATGCACGCATGCAATCCATCATCCAGCCCGTAGAAAATCTATTTACTGAGGCTGGAACCGAAAACTCCTCATGCAAGGATGCTACTATGTAGTCCTTGCTCCCCTCTAGTATGTTCTTCCAATGATCTAAGACATGCTGAAAAAATTATTGGCACAACTCTCTCATGCGAGCCATCACCCTCCTCCCCTCATCATTCATGATGATGGCTCCTGACCTATCATCGACTAGATAGGCATATCCCCCTGGGGTATGCCTAAGATGGGTCCTCTCCTACTTGCGTCCACGCTCCTGGGCATATCCAGAAGACCCCTATGCATCCGGTGTACTAACCAATGTAATATCTGTCAGAGTGGCACCCATAGGGGTGCCACCTATAGACGACTAAGTAAAAGTCGGAGTAACTGAAGTAGATGTCCCCACAGGTGTGACAAATCCTGGAGGTGACGCAAATCTAATAGAATGACGAGATGGAGACATCGCTTCCGTGCCTCCACAACATCCATCTAAGCTTGAGCCACGCTCCCTGGAACCGCCATGAAAGCAAGGAGTCACACTTGTATCTCGTGCCGACCGTGGGCTCATTGCCTCCATATCTCTTCAGCATCCCCCTGACCCTGAAGCACTCCTCCCTCTGGCCCAAGCCTGGAGCGTGGACCTCATCTGCTCGAAGCTGAAGCATCTGATCATGCCGAAGTAGATCTAGCAAAGCAGCCTGACGATATTCGAGACAGCTCCTAGTCTGCCATGTCTCTGAATCTCGCAATCTAGTCTGGAGACATGCGCGTGAAGATATCCTGTAACTCCTCATCGCTCATCCCTCGATTCATCCTGAAAATGTCACCTTCACAGACAAAAAATAATGTTAGCATAATCAATTTAAATCATACAAAGCACGGTAATATAAATCCTAAAAAATTATCTCACTTAAAATGCATATCTTATGTACCCTTATAAGCGATTGGTCAATGAATTGAGTAAGTGGATGCTCCAATTATGAAGTATCCTATGGTCCCATGTCAATCTCCTTACATAACTCCATATACACTAGAAGGTCGATAGACATGTCACCACAAAAGGATAAGTACACCTCGTTCTCAAAGATTTCTTGGACTCTTGTATTTCCATCATTATTAGCCGATGTTGGCTCCAAGCTTTCAGTGGCCTCCAACCCTTGCAATATCAACCCCTCTATTTGCATATTGTCTTCATCTATGCTCGGAACATTGCTTTGATCATATACTCTCGCACTTAGGGGAGCTGAAGGTATAACATACCACCATTGAGATTGTTGAGGGTTTGGATAGAAGATTACATGTTCACAAACACGTACAAGAGAGTTTAAACTATTGTGACATGTACCATGTCGTAATACAATTAACAAACAAATGAGTTCATGCACATGTTCACAATGGGCCAGCAACACAAAGGTGTCGTGCAAATCCGTCTATTTTTTTTTGGAATCTATTTCAAAAAATCCAGATGGAGCTCGTCGAACTATTGCTCCAGCTTCTTCAAGTACCACTTTGAACCACTGCACATCAAATAGTATCATGGAGAAGCTACGGTAATCCACCATAACAATCCTTTGCAAGTTCCCAAAATACTCCATCTCATCTATAATCGTGTTTGGATCCGTTGCTCATCGTCGGATCTCCTGCTTGAACCTTGCCATGATACCACAGTCCATTATGGAGCACATTTTCTCAATACGCTCCATGCAAAAATGCCGTTCGCGTGACCATGTTGCACTATATATTTTGTATTATACATTGAAAACACTGAAATTAGATGTCGCATATAAAATATAGATACGACAAATCCTAAACACCTCATCACCTTTGGACTGCATCCCCTCGAGAATTCCCACTCCTCCATTGAGACCTCTGCCCCTTCGCGAGACACTGTGGTCAAAGCTCCATGCAACCATCGCATTGACATGAACCACGGCATCTCCTCCATGCCCTTGGGATATCGAATCGGTCGATGGCACGTACTATGTCGAAATTCAAATTGTGCTTCCTCTCAATCTTGCCTAGCGATCTGGTACTTGGCGAGCCACGTCTCCATAGAGGCATGGTGCAATATACAAAAGCGATTCACCTTCTCCTCCATTGTAGCATCCATTCTTTTTTCTACCCCATTTCCAAACACCACATCTCCAGTCAGTCTATCATCATCCTTCAACGACCATAGTATTTTGTTGTCTCGATCCATCATTGGTAGCCATTGTGAAATATGCACTAGCGCCTCAGAAACCAACCAATCTTCAGCCATGCTACCTTCTGGCCAAGCTCGTCATCATACAAAGCCTTTCAAGGTTTTCATGAAGCGCTCCAAGAAGAACATCCATCGCGTATGGACAGGTCCAACAATCTCCACTTCATCTACAAGATGCACAAGAAGGTGGCCTCCTTTTCTTTCTGCTTGACATTCATCAAGCGTACTAGCAGGTTATCGGAGTATCTGGGCTCGGCGAACCTCTTGACGAAGAGATCATTGAGATTATTGAAGTTGGCTCGTTCCATGGCATCCAGGCTTGTATACCATGTCCTATCCTTGTCGCCTAAGCAAAGCCCGAATGCTTGCTGATCTGAGAAAATCACAAAAAAATATTTTTCTAACATTTTGTTAATTTTTTGTACATTTGGAGCTTTGAAATAAAGAAGAGGGTGGGAAGAACCTCTTGGGAAATCCAAGAAATCACTAGATGAAAATATTTCATGGATCGGTTTACCAAGGGGAGGTGAAGAGTAAACATCAATGGAGGAAGGTGAAGGGAAAACTTGCGAACATTGAGTCTAGTTGTTAAGGCCGTTGGCTTCGCAGAGTTGCTCAAACTGCTCAACAAAGCTATACTGATCGTCATGCGGTTGGTACTTGTCGAGTTGCTTGGAAACAATCAGTATTTTGGCCTAGCTCTTTGAGCCCTGTTTTGCCCCTAATCCTACAAGCAGAGACATCGCTAGTGTGGTGGTACTCTGCTCTACTGTGGTGTTATCAAGTAGCCGTTTCATGAGAAGCTCGCCTAGTGTCAGGTCTCCCTCTAGTGCTCTCTCATGGTCTGCTCGGTTTCGGCCAGCCAAGTTCAGCACTCGTTGCACCTCATGCTCCATGCTTTGCCTTTGTCTCCTAGCCTGTTGATCCCTATTATAATCAGCTATGCCTTGCGGGCTAGCATTCTCTCCTCCTCTAGGTCTGCAATGATTGCATCCGATGTCCTGCTATGGTGCTCGTACCAGGCGTGCGCGTCGTAACTACTCACCATCTGCTGTATAGCATCTGGGAATACACTCAAATTGAGCTCCTCATTAGACCGATGGTCTGAGCTTTCTTCCATCTCATGGTCGAATTCTTGCACCCCACTGCGCTATCGATTAGGTTGAATAGTCGTGACAGATCCTCGTCGTTGGCGCTCCTTGCTTGGTTCTACCCTGCACTTCACGTGTTTGTCTATGTCTTGGGTCCTCTCCTATTGGTGGGTTGCTTGGCTTTATCTGAGTGAGTTCCTTTGATTATTGAATACAAACCTCAATTTATGGTCACTCGGTGAGTGTGTTGTTCCTCGTGCACTTGTGCCCAATTAGGCTTTCAGCTTTCTTAAGTGTACTTCAAGTGCGGAAATTCAATGTGAGTGTCGCAAGCAATTCCTCGACGTCTTACTCACTCTCGCTCGTTTCGAGCCTGATAGGCTTGTAGGTCCATTTTTCAGTCGTTTAGTCAGGGTTTACGATTTCCTTGTATGTTGCCTTGTTCGCTTCTAATCGATCAGGTCTTACAGTTCAGTGGCTCGCGTCCAAGTCCTTGGGCCCCTCAATTGTCTATTGCCAACCGCTAAGCGGCTATGTACTACAATTTCTCTTATCACGTGTGCAAGAATCAAGTTCTGAGCACCCGAAGGATTTCGACAAGTTGCGCTAATGCGTATTTGCTGGGTTGGGTCAAATTTCTGACGGATTTGACAAAAAATTATACTCGAACCAATCGGTTCGAATTGCAGGGTCCGAGTAAGTCACTCGGACCGGCCGAATGGCAGGTTCGGATAGGGTAATTCGAACGGGCCGAATGGCAGGTTCGGATAGGTTAATTCGGACAACCCGAACGGCGCTGGGCCGAGGGCCGAATCCAAGGTGTGGCCAAGTGCCGAGTTTGAGGCTCAGATAGGTCGTTCGGACGGGTCGAGGGCTGGATGTGCCACGTGGCAAAGAGCTTGGACTCTGACGGCCGAGTGGATTGACTCGGACAATTGCCTCAGAGACTAGGGTTTCGGGCCGAGTGGCCGAATGGTAAGGGGCCGAGGGCCGATTCTGGGACTCGGCCCAAAAGCGATCGCTCAGACAGGCCGAACGCAGCGCGACGGAAACAACGCATTGTCAATCTCGCTCGATTCTTGGGATTCACCAAATCATACCAAGCACAACCCTCCAGATCCTATCTAGGGGAATAGAGGAAGGGATTCATATACTTGAATGGGTTGGTAAGTGCGTCGGTGATGCGATCGAATCACACGGGCTGGGGCTCTCTAGCTCTCTCTCTCATTGAAATGGCACAAATGAGCTCTCTTTTGGCCTCCTGGCTCTTATATGCCTTCCCAAATGTGGCATTGACGCCCCCAATCACTCTCTTGTCGATCTTAGGCCTCATTAGCGAGCATTTTGCACGATTTTTTTCATGTTTTTCCCTGTTTTGAAACAGTAAACCCTACCCTTTTCCGGTTCGATTTCCTAACTCTAACCTACGCTAAATGCAATGAAAATCGAAGGCAAAAAGCTGAAATAGATCCTCCATGCTTTCCAATCATCAACCAACCAAAATATCCCAAAATACTTACTTGTTTTGAAGATTAAAAGCACCTAACTTCCTACCTATCTCAAGCTCCATTTCGGGGATGAGTACCCTACTTCGATGCTCGATGTGAGGCGCACAAGTGCTCAAGCTTGAATCCGTTGGTCCCGGCAATGAAACCAAAATGTGGGAGCTTTCACTCAACCGCAAAGACCCATGAACCGCTTATTGTTTCAAGCATTCCAAGCGAGCTCTAATGGCTATCTCTCACCTAGCCGACGCGCCATCGATCCTACGAGTGTAGTGAGCTTACCTTGATGCTCGATCGAGTACCCTCCTCTCTCTTGCACTCTGGTAGCTCCATGATTCTTGATGCTAGCTCAAGCATCCTCAAGCCTCCTCCATCTCCAAGCTCCATCCTCCATAGCCGCACGCGCGAGAGAAGAGAAGAGAAGAGAAGAGAAGAAGAGAAGAGGAGATGGTGAAGAGCTTCACCCTCTTGATCCCTCACTCTCACACGCACTCCCTCACACTCTCACACTCCCTCTCTCAAGAGCACACACAATCAAGAAGGTGAGAAGAAGAGAGGAAGGAGAAGACTCTTTTTGCCACACAACAAAGAATGAGCTTCTCATTCACTTTTCAACTTTATATACAAAGCCCTAAATCCTTTTTGGGCGGTCATCCCCTTTTCCCTCTTTTACATGGCCGGCCATAGCCTAGGCCATTTTTCCCATTTCCCACCATTCTAATTTATCCTATTCCCAACTGATGCGTACACTTTGCACAGGAGCGAGCCTGGCACTCTTTTACAAAGATTCGGGGAGCGCTTCCGCATTTTAATTATTTTGTTACCTCGGGCCGACACCGAAGCTTCCTGAGGGTCATGCCCGAACATTTGAATTTTTCAGCGCCCTTTTTTGCTTTTTCCATTTTCCACTCCTCTATGTTGCAGAAACACGGTAACACAAGCTCGCCATGCCAGACATACAAAACATGTGGTTTATGCAGGAGGATAAGCAGAAAGTGTCTGAGAACTTTTTGAGGGATGGATTGCCCTTGCAAGTCCTATCAATACCTATAAGCACCACACTTTGGCCATGTCTCCATAGTCTCATATCCTCCTCGAAATAGTATGCAATTGTTGATACATGCATGGATGTTGTTGTAGTCCATGCCAAGCTTTCGTAAAACATGTCGTACATCATCACGAGACTCAGGTATGGTATTTGTAAGTGGTAATATATGATATTTCAATAACTTGAAAAAAATCATAAAACACCTTGAAAAAGCACAAATATTTTTAATAATAGTGTCGAAAAAAAATCAACGAAGCATATGTACAAGTTACCTGAACAACTCGGTCACACTCGCATCACTCCACCCGTATTTTGCTTGCACACTTAAGAGTGCAAGCACTATCTTCAGGCGAGATACTTGGAACCCATCATATAATGATATGGATGCTCCCTCTCTAAGCGGATCAGAAGTCTCGACATCCATGGGAATCAATGCATCGATCATTGCCTCCATCTCAAGCTCCAAGATTGTAGGTAGATCTGGAAGGTTGTCTGTCTCCTCTGGCATTAACGGTATAGATTGGCCTTGCAAGTGGTGGATTGGCTCATGCACTCCATCTATCGCATGCCCATGAACTCTTCTAATTGGCCGCAAAGAATGCACTCCTCCTTGGGACGAGACGTCACCTCCCTGGATAGAAAATTTTCTAGCCATACCCAATCTTATTATATATGGTATTCAATTAGCTTGCAAGTACAATGCATGATTGATATTAACTTTTCTTACCGTTTGCTAAAAATCCGCAATCGCCTGATTAATGATCTTAGATTGAAACTGGCCAAATCGCCATAGGTGTTCTATAAACAATCGAGGTTTTCATCTAATTGCCAGCTTACATTGAGAGCAAGGACATGGGACATGCTTATTAAGATACGCCTCGCGATCTTGAACAACAGGACCTTCATTGTTTTCCATTTTGTCTACGTTACGACAAACAATTTGTTTTTGTTATCATTCTTTTTTTCTTTCTTAAATTGTTCTCCTCTCCTTCCATCTCTCTCTTTTTTTTTCTTTCTTAAATTGTTATCCTCTCCTTCCATCTCTCTCTCTTTTTCTATGTTACGACTATGACCACAACCACGACTACAACCACGACCATGACCACGATCACGACCACAACCACCACCACCACCATGACTATGACCACGACTACGACCACAACTACGACGACCACAACCACGACCATGACCATGACCACGACTACAACGACCACGACCATGACCACGACCACAACTACGACGACCACAACCACGACTACAACCATGACCACGACCATGACCACAACCACAACTACGACTACGACTACAAATACGACTACAACTATGACTACGACTACGACCACAACTACGACTATGACTACGACTATGACTACGACTACGACTACGACTACGACTACGACCACGACCATAACCACAACTACGACGACCACGACCAGACCATGACTACAACTACGACCATGACTACCACGACCACGACCACGACTACGACCATGACCATGACCACAATCACAACCACGATGACCACGACTACGACCATGACCATGACCACAATCACAACCACGATGACCACGACTACGACCATGACTACGACTACGACTACGACCACAACCACAACCATGACCACGACCACGACCATGACCACAACCACGACTACGACTACGACTACAACTACTTATATAGATATGAAGACAGAGACAAGAGTTAGGGAGAGAGTAAAGTTAGAGAAGAAGAGGAGAGAAGTAAGAGAGGTAGAAATAGAAAGAGAGATAGAGAGAGAAAAGAGATAGGGGGAGATAGAAGGATTTAGGGAGAGTATAGGAAGAGAGAAAGAGGAAAGATTGAGGGAAAGAGAAGGGTTGAGAGAAGAGAGAGGAGAAAGAGAGAGAGATCCGACTAGAGCATTTGACACCCATAGTCAACACATCGTGGAAAACACAAGCACAAATTGACATTGAATTATGGCAAGAAAATCCACCACAAAACAATAGTTATAATACTCGAGGTAGGATCTCAAAGTCTTACTGGTTTCAATCGGTCATGAATGCCATACTATGGGTAGATTGCACTCACTAAGAATAGAATTGGCAATTCATCTCATCTTCTCTCCATCATCAATAGAATTCTCTTTTACCATTTACAACTCACCCACCTTCTCTCCACACTATTGCACACTACAATCGCTATGAGGGCATGAGATTCGGATCTCCACAGATACCAAAGCATGATCTCTAGCTTGATGGTTGCATATATACTACTACTACTCATGGAATAAACCTTAAAATAGTTATTATGCTCAAATATATACTTATTAGAGAAGAAATTTGTTCCTAAGACTATTCTAAGAAAGAAAGAGGGTTAATAATACAAGATTGTCCTTCCTTGCAAGTGATTTTATATTATATTTTAAAATTAGAATTAATAGTTGAGGATGAGTTTCCTAAGAGATCTTGTGATGATGTTGTTTTAGTTTTGTGAAGCATATGAATGATGTTGTTTTAGTTTTTTGTATTTATCTTTTTAAGAAGAGATTGATTTTTATGAAATATTCAAAGTTATTTTTGGATTTACGTTATGAAAAATGAATGTTTTCTAATTGATACGTTGATTGCCTTCGTTGTATACTTCCGTGGTGGAGGCTAGGACAAGCCCCATGTATGAGAGGTCTCTTTGTAGGAAGAACATTATGCTAGGAGGCACAAGTGTGCTAGGGTTCTCTAGCCATATATCCCTTAGGTTTGTTGAGGACCGGCCTAACCCCTATGAGCCTAGGATGAGCTTATTGTAAGGTCTTATTTCATTTTCTCTCTTTCTCTCCCTCTCTCATTTCCTCTCCCTCCCTCACCCTCACCCTCACCCTCTCTCATTTCCTCTCCCTCACCCTCACCCTCTCTTTCTCTCTTTCTCTATTAGGTTTAATGATTTTTTTCTCTTTTTCTCTCTCCTCTCCCTCTCTCATTTCCTTTTCTCTCTTTCTCTCCCTCTCTCATTTTCTCTCCCTCCCTCACCCTCTCTTTCTCTCTTTCTCTATTAGGTTTAATGATTTTTTTCTATTTTTCTCTCTCCTCTCTCTCTCATTTCCTTTTCTCTCTCCTCTCCCTCTCTCATTTCCTCACCCTCACCCTCACCCTCTCTTTCTCTCTTTCCCTATTATGTTTAACATCTTTTCTCTCTTTTTCTCTCTCCTCTCCCTCTCTCATTTCATTTTTCTCTCTTCCTCTCCCTCTCTCATTTCTTCTCCCTCCCTCTCCCTCTCTCATTTCCCTATTATGTTTAATGTCCCTCTCCCTCTCCCTCTCCCTCTCTCATTTTCCTATTATGTTTAATGTCTCCATATTATGTTTAATGTCTCCCTTCCTCTCCCTCTCTCATTTCCCTATTATGTTTAATATCTCCCTCTCCCTCTCTCATTTCCTCTCCCTCCCTCTCCCTCTCCCTCTCCCTCTCTCTTCCTTTCCCATTTCCTCCCCCTCTCCCTCTCCCTCTCCCTCTCTTTGTCTCTCTCTCCCTCCCTCTCCCTCTCTCATTTCCTCCCCCTCCCTCTCCCATTTCCTCCCTCTCCCTCTCCCTCACTTTCTCTCTCATTTCCTCTCCCTCTCTCAATATACACAAATTATACAAAAAACAAGTAAAAGAGAGAGAGAGAGAATGCACTCTCATTCCCTCTCCCTCTCTCATTTCCTCTCCCTCCCTCTCCCATTTCCTCCCTCTCCCTCTCTTTCTCTCTCCCTCCCTCCCTCTCCCTCTCTCATTTCCTCCCCCTCCCTCTCTCTCTGTTTCTCTCTCATTTCCTCTCCCTCTCTCAATATACACAAATTAAACCCTAAACAAGTAAAAGAGAGAGAGAATGCACTCACCATAAAGAAGAAGGGTTTGGCAACTCCTCTTCGCAAAACGACGGCGGCGGCGGCGGCGAGAAGCCTTCTTTCTCTCTTTCTCTCCCTCTAAGCAAAACGGTTTCTCTCTCTCTCGCTCTCCCTCTCGAAAACTTTCATGAATACGCAAAATGAAATGCGCTCAGGTTTTAGCCCGCGTTTTTTTTCTCTGGGTACCGTCGCTATTTATTGTCGCTAATCAACGTCGCTATGGCCTGATATCCTTGAGGTGCAACCTAGCTTCCTAGTGTGGAAGATTATCTAGAAGCCAAAATGTAAATTATGAGGGGGGTCACCTGTAGAAAACATAGATCAAAACTTGCATAAAGGACCGTTCAGTAGATAGGAGGTGTAGCCTAATAGAAAAAACTACCACCTAGCACAAGAAGCTACCACCCAGTAAAGAAAAACAATTGCTCAACAAAGAAAACATGTTGCGCAGCAAGAGTAGGGTGTTGCATACCTAAAATGTAGGTTTAAACTTACAGCATGTGTATACGAGGAGGGCTACCTCCAAAAACACAAATTTGAAAATAGATAGTCCATCTTGTCAAAGGGAAAATGCAAGTTTGTTTCCCCAAACTAGTGATAAAGATGATTGGAACTGTGAAAATGGTGCTCATTCACAAGATCTTCAGCTCCCATGCATGGTTCTAATATCATGTGAGAGTGCGCAAAACGGAAAGAGGAAAGTGAACATAGAGAGAAGAAGGAGAGAAAGAGAACACATGAGAGAGAATGACAATGTCATTACAATGGCTGAAGGTATGAGGTCGCAATAGTCATTCCCAACACACAGATCTACATGTCAGTGTGGGTGCTAAATGATACTAGGGGGATGAGGAGGGTTGGTTGATCACCAAGGATCAATGATGGATAAGGGATAATGAAAGTGGGAGGGCGGGTTGCCTATGTATAGGTGAAAAAGAGAGAAAACTTTAAATGTGGTCAGAACCCTAAAAAATAGCCCAATGTGCACAAAAAGAAATGTGCTAATGTGCCCTCTATCTGAAGTGTCTAAAATACATAAAATCACAAACAAAGATAAGATTACATCTCCTAAAGTCCTCATCTAACTCAAACTAATGCTCACATGTAGGAGATGACAACACAAGACACATTCAACTCTACATGAAGCTAAGAAGAGTCAAAGAGGTGCCATGTACCAAGACCATACCTTGCATGAAGCTGAACCAACTAGTTGCATACATTAACTAGCTTGATAGAATGGGCTATATTAAGACCTCGAAATGAGTCAAGGAAACGACCCTTACATTGTTGAGAACATCAATCCATTAAGCGAGGGTGAGTGTAAGGGTAAGGGCTTTGTAGGTATACCACAAGGATGCCTACGAATGTATCTATATAGGGAGTAGTAGTCACTCAAGCTCTGCTTGGGTTGTGCTCCTACATGTGATTCCCTCGGCCCAATGCTGGTGAACCCTCACATGTGCGGCATTGCAAGGGTGTAGCCTTGAGATGTGCCTCAATCTTGTATCTTTCTATATTATGAATACAAAGATTCCTTATTGATATATCTTATGTGCCTTTCCACTGTGCCAATTCTATGCCTAATGAGACAAGTTATGACTTGAAGTCCCATGAAGATCCGTAACAGGGGGGAGGTAGGGGTTTTTTTTTGTATGGCTACTCATTACCAAGACGGGTGTGGCTTCACCTACACACCATTGGGGCATGTAGCATTGGATGCAACTGCCTAACGTAACATGTTGGTCATTATCATAGGAAAATTGAGAACCTTTAATAGAACATTAGTACCAACCTCAAGTAGTATAAAGAAAAGTATACTAATGGAAACATAAATTGCGGTCAAACTAATTATCTTTCGAATTATTGGAATCATTTTTGAAATTTCAAATAACTACATAACTAGGTATTTGTATAAACCTATGCATATGCTATGGTTATGTTTAGTTCAACAAACCTATACCTGTAAACATTAGAATAAGACCTTATATTTGCCTTGCCTTATAGAATGTTGATTTATATATAACCCTCATATTCTAGTCCATTACTCTATAATGTGCATATGCATACTCATTGGGATAATTTTAAACATAGACATTATGCATATGCATAAAAAGTGGCTCTCCATCATTATCCAATCTTAAATAGTTCTTTTGGTGTGCTTAGGTCCTATGTAACAATATGTTTCTCTCTTGTGTGTCCATTATTTTGCTAGAATTATAGCGAGATTATAGCCCCCCCCCCCCAAAAAAAAAACAACTAGATAGCCATTTTTGAAACCTTTTGGAGTAGAATTTGAGCATCTTGGCATACTTGTCTTGCAAACAAATATCTACAATATTTATGGCTATTCTACTTAAGTACTTTTCAATGCTTTTACTTGAATAGCTAGAGAGTCCTTATGGGATGTTGTGCTACATTAGGATGTGGTACTAGCAACTTGATGGCTAGCTAATATATGATCCTAACTATTCTTTACTGCATGCAACACAAGTATTTTGGCTTCTTATATCTTGCACTATTGAAATTACAAAGACTTGATGGCAAAAACTTTGGTTTTATTCCAAGCACTGAAAATTACTAGCATTTCATTTTTAAAAGCATCAATAACACCAAAAATATGAGCTCTACAATAACATTTTTCTAGTTAGTACAAGTAAGTTTTAGTAGTTTTCATGCTCAAAATAGCTCGCTCATCTCTAGTTAGTAGTGGGCAACCATTTCGAGAACAACTATTCCCTAGCAAATATAGGTCAAGAACTCAACTACCTTTTTGGTAGTGTGTTCGAAACGATCTAGAAATTGACTATATCTTCTTAAGTAACCTTAAATTTCAAATATCCTCATTTTTTTTCAAGGTTAAAATCTTAGGATCTTACACTTACACCTCCCTCACTTTAAATTACAAAATGTGTGGGACCTCAAATACCTATCTACCACCAATGGATAAGATTTCATCCCATAGATCAAATATGTCCTAGGAGTGTTATTGATTTAGAGATATCTCTCCTTGCTCTGCAAACAAATCCATGAGCAACACAAACTTGCATCCAGTGCTCTCACCACATGGATTGCTCTACCTAGCAAGACATGCAAGTGCTAGCCACCCTAATTTCCTTCGTGTTTTGTTGGTCCTTGGTGCAATTGGGCTCTCGCTCTCTCTCTCTCTCTCATGTTCGTGTTTTGTTGGTGCAATTGGTCTCTCTCTCTCTCTCTCTCTCTCTCTCTCTCTCATGTCCTTCGTGTTTTGTTGGTGCAATTGGGCTCTCTCCCTCTCTCTCTCTGCGCGCGCGCTTGAGAGCCTCTCGAGGCTCAAGTAGCCCCATCCCTTATTGTTTGTATTATTTGGCAAAAAAGCATCGATAAATATATATATATCATAGACTATATGATTGATGGGCGTTTTCCCCTACGTCAAAAGGCAGGGAGTAATTGATTGGTTTTCTTCTGAGTCTTTATGGAAAGCGTTTCTTAATCGAAGCAGGTTGCCCAATCGATCGTCAGTGATATTGTGGCGCGCTATATGAGATATTCAGCAGAGCCCAGGCCCCAAAAGGAAAGCAAAGAAGCAGATCCCCTCACCTGCAAACCAGACCAGCTGCAAGGAGAGAACATGCGGTCGTATGCTTTGCGCGCGCACCCACCAGCTGCAAAAATATAAGCAACTATTATAGAATATACTCAGCTTCTTTCACTAAAAGAAGAACTGCATCCATTATAGCTTCTGCTTCTCATTACGGAGCACTACATCATCGCTACAAGCCGCCCTGTACGTTTATACAGATCCGTCAACCCTTAAACTAGAATATACCCAATAGGGTAATTTATGCAGTGGCCTGCCTTTGCTGCATCACAGTACTCCTTTTTCAGCTCGCATTGCCGTCAGCTTCCCCTCGATCAATCATCACATTGCTAAGCTAGCTTGGACGTCAGCGTACCTTCCGTGGAGATTTCTAAGATCTTCCGTCGACATGACACGGATTGCAATAAAGGACACACATATACTTAAATCTTCGCAAGCACGCTCTGCAGACAATGTTGTGGTATTATATGTACAACATACATGTGGTTTTCTCGAATAGGGCATCGCTAAGAATACTAGAAAACAAGCATATATATATATATACCTCGTAATGACCAATGGTCTAGATGTAGTTAAGCACTCTTACCAACAAGTCTTTCTATGTTGACCTATAAACTTGTTCCATCCTTGAATTTTTCTCTTATTTTCCTCCATAGGGCCTAGCTTTGTTTCAAGATTATCCGTTGGTAAAGATGTTAATGAAAAACAGAAATCTTGAAATATTGTTTTCAAACGCCCAATAGCTCAATAAAAGCACAGAAATATTTGCCTTGTGACTATAGCATGTCCAAAATTTTAGCTAAAAGAATAGGTCAAGATTGATTTTAAGCTTCCTTATCTCTTTTCACTCTTGTAAGTTTGTTCTCACACCTTCTCATGTTTTTTGTTGACTTGCTTTTCCCTACAAACAATATCATGATATTAGTTGACTATCATTTCTAATTCAATCATGTTTTACATAGGAGAGATCTAGATCAATAAGAGATACCAAAGCATTGCCTTTGGGAAGATATACATATGCTAATACTATTGTTTTGATTTTGGGCAAATTGTGCATGTTTGTTGTAATGGTTATTAATCGATACTTGAGTTAAAGATATAGAAAACAGAACACATATTTCCTAGAGGAATATGTATGAGCTATTACCAAACTCAACAGTTTAGTGATGTTATACTTTATGATATACTATCACAATGTGTGCATGATTATCACTATGATTATTTCATAATTGATTTGAAGATATGGAGATTTTTATGGAGGATTGTATAGCAATTATTGACAAATTCACTCGTCTAGTAAATTTATACTATAGGACGTACAATATCTCTTGTGATTTTATTATCTCTACAAAATGGCACTATATTGATCAAACCTACATAATTATGAAGGGTACTATGATTTAACAAACTCTTATTCTGAGTTTTTTAGATCAATATTTGGAGCTCTTTTTATAATTGGGTTATAAATTAGAGCTTTTGAGATCACACTTTCACTACAAGGGATTTAAAGAATATCGATGCTCATTTTCGACGTTGTAGTGAAAAAATAATAACCAAAATATGCATCGATATGGGAGCCACAATTTTTATCGAAAACTACTCAAGCATTTTTCATCTAGCATTTCAACACACACATCAAGGCAAATTAAAATATTTTTATTGTGCATTTTAGTGTGCATACTAGTACTCATTCAAAAGGACATAGGTGGAAACTTCCCTATTCTTCTTTATTTTAGTAGCATCACGTAATAGGTATGTGATTACAAACCCTACTATTTTTTTATTTTCCTTGCATGCTTTTTCAAAAATATATTTATATGTTAAGGATGTAATGTAGATTTGAGGTAGATAAAATTTATGTACTTTTGTTAAGATTTTCCTTTAGATTGAGAGAGAGAGAGAGAGAGAGAGAGAGAGAGAGAGAGAGAGAGAGATAGAGATAGAGGTAAGAACAAAGGGCAGGGGAGATGAGAAAGAGACAGAGAGAAAGAGGGGAGGGGGTGGGAAGAGGGAAGGGAGCAACAAGGGTGAGAAGTGAAGGGAGGGAGGGAGGAGAGAACGGGAGAAGAGAAAGAGAGAAGGGAGAGAGGGTGGGAAGAGGGGAGGAGGAAGGAGAGAGAGAAGAGAGTGTGTGAGAATAGAATATGGAAAGGGGGATGAGGAGGGAGGCACGGAGGCACGGAGGAAAGGGAGATAAAAGGAAGTAGAGAGAGAAGAAAGAGAGAGAGAGAGAGAGAGAGAGAGAGAGAGAGAGAGAGAAAGTATTTTTATTGATGTTTGGTTTGGCATAGGTCTATAGTGCGGTATTTTAGCTACTTAAAAGAGTGTTTGGAGTGAGTATTGTCATTCAATAGACATCCATAACATTGAGCTCATTCGAGTATGTATGTAAACTTCAATTTTAGAATAGGAGTTTATTTATTTTAAATAAATTATAATTATTGGTCCCATAAATTTAAAAATATTTATTTAATATAAAAATAGAGTAATTTTTAGTTTTTAGATATAATGTAGCATAATATGAATTGAATTTGTGTTGGTTAGAAAGATTAAATAACTAAGCTCTTATTTAATAAAGGTAAAAAGAGAAAAGATACTTAATAAAGAGAAAAGAAAAAGATGAATAAGGAAAGAATGAAGTAGAGAGACAAGAGAGAGAAAATAAGAGGGAGAGAAAAGAGGAGATAGAATAGAGAGAATGAAAAGAAGAGAGAAGACCAAAGAGCAAATAATAGAAAACAAGAGAGAGTAGAGAGAAAATAGAGAGAGAAGAAATATGTATGTATGTATGTATGTAGAAGAAGAGAGAGAAGAGATAGAAGAAAACGGAGAAGAGAGAGGAGAGAGAAGACAGTAGAAGGGGAGCTAAGAGAATATATAGAGAAGAGAGAGACAGAAGTGAGAAGGTAGAGACAGGAGAGAGAATATATATATATATATATATATATATATATATATATATATGAAATAGAAGAAAAGAGAGAGAGGAGAGAGGAGAGAGAGTATACGAGAGTAGAGAGAAAGTAGAGAATAGAGGAGAGGAGAGAGGAGATAGAAAAAGATGAGAGAAGTAGAGAGAAAGGGGGAGGAAATGAGTGACAGAAGAGAGAGAAAATATGAGAGACAGAGAGGAAAAAAAGAGATGAGAGATGAGAGATAAAGACATGAAGTTAGAAGTAGAGAGAACAAAGAAAAGATGAGTAGAATGAGAGAGAAGAGAGTAGAAGTAGAGAAAGGAGAGGGGAGAGAGGAAAAAGAAGATTAAGAGAGATGAGGGGAGATAGAGGAGAGAAAGAAAAGAGAAGATAGAGGGAAGAAGGGAGATAGAAAGGCAAAGAAGAGAGAGAAAAGGGGAGAGACTAGAGAGAGAAAAAAGGAGAGAAGAGAGAGAAAAGAAAGAAAAGAGAGAAGAAAGAAAAGAGAGAAAAGAGAAAAGAGGAGAGGAGATGGAGAAAAATGGAGAAGAGAGAGGAGAGAGAATGAACAAGTAGAAAGAAAAACAGAGGAGAAAGAAGAGGATAGAAGCACAGAGGAGGATAGAGAAAAGGGAGTAAAAAGAGAGAGGAGAGAGAAACCATTCATTTTTTGATACATTAGCATATTTGATTGAACATATGGCATGTGTTTACTCAGGGTGGTGCAAGATAGAAAGGGCTCAATGCCTTCAATATGTGAAGCAACAAAGAATCATGTGAATTTGCATACATAGAAATTAAGAGAAAGGATTGTTTGCTACACATACATGCTAATTTTCCATAAATATTATTTAAACACATGTTACACACTCTATGCATTTAAAGCATTTGCTTGTATACACCGTTGCATAGCATTTGATTCATTATGACGAAGTGTGAGGAAACATTGAGTTTTGATAGGTTCGAAGGTTTAGTTGGGTAAAACTAAGCTTAAGAGGATAGAGAGTGTTATGATCTATGAAAAATATATGAGGGCCGACATGTTAAATCCCTAACTGGTTTAGGTCACTTGTTTGAAGAGGTCACCAAAAGGAGAAGCACAAGTGTATGTTTGTGTGGTGTATAGAAGCTAGTTTGTGGGAGAACCCTTGGCAATTATTTAGGAATTAGACTACAACATAGTATTTCATATTAGTGAGGTTGTTCTAGCCATTCTTCTAATCACTCATGGTTGTAGGGCCATTGGGAGTTTGCATGAGGTGTCAAATAGTGTGTTGAGTGTGAGAGGGCCACTATCAAGCCCATTTTATGTCATGAGAGGTGGTGTGCTTTTGCTAGGAGTTGTCATTAGTGGTGGCTAAAAGTGCCAAGCTCAAAATGTACAAGGTATTACTCAAAATAAGAGTGCACTTAGATCTCCTTTACATAATGCCATGATTTCCAAGTTGTTCCCACATGGTAGCACTTTTCTAAGGATATGTCAGGTCTTGGATGATTTGCGAGTATGAGGGAGATCCCTTTTAAGAAAAGAGGGATCTCCTATTACTTTTGAGTCCTCTATTCAAAATTGCATCCATCTTTGGCATTACTCACCTAGTTACTCTATTTAGATTTGTACCATTGGTCATCACATTCAAAGTATCAAGTTTTTTAGTTTATATGTGATATGATAGGTTTATTGTATATTAATTCGAAAGGTCCTAGGGATAGTTTGTCAATCCTTTTTGGACTATCAAGGTCCAAGGTACACAACAACATATGACTCAAGACAAGAGTGCACTTAGACTTCATGTACAGGCTTCTCACAATATGAGCTAGCCACCCTTTCCAACATATAACTCAAGATAAGAGAGAGGGGAAGAGAGAGGATAGAGATGTAGAGAGAAATTCAACTAAACATATCCATGAATTTATGGTTGCAAGTTGAGAAGAGAGAATATTATGAGCCAGGATGCAAGCAACCAAAGGTTAGAGAACAATATCTTCCCATTCCTCTAGAGCTTAGATGTGGATAGTAGAGAGCAAATCATTCAAGCCACACAATTATTATCACACTTGACATGGGGAGCAATGTAAGAGCACTCTATTTATAGTGAGTAGAGCCAACACTCACCACATCACTCCTTCGATTATAGCTACACTTGTGGCTAGAACCCTTATCATGGGAGTGACACTCAGTCACCACTAGTGGTGACCATAGAGACACTAAACCCATTGCTTCGCATAGCGACCTTCCCCAATTCGTTCATTCTATCCCACAATCAATTCCCTAGTTTGTTTATTAATCAGTTGGGCCATTAGAGGCCTCTTTACCAAACTCAATTGGGAGAGGACACCAAATATATTCAATCATGGCTCCATGGGCTTTGATAGTTCCACCCAACTGTCTCGAAGGTTTTGATCCTACTACTTTGGATCCAGCTCCTACTCCCCTACCCCTGACCATATCCTTACTCTCCCATTTATGGTGTCGACATGATGGTTTATGAGCCAAGTACACACAACAAAGAGGAGAGCCCTCCCCATAGTAATCATCCATTCCATAGAGACCACACATCTACACCTGAGGTGTCTATACCATGTAGGACTAGGATATTAGTGACTCCTCCTAGTTTCTGCTACATGATCAACAAGTAGAGAAGGTGAGTAGTTATGAATGAAGAGGGGAAAAAACTTATCAATCAAATGCATGATCTTGTTATGTCTAGATATAGACTCAACATCAATATGCTATGGAAAGATTGAGAGGAGAGGTGAGGTCATAAGGACTCTTCATAAAGAGTTTTTGTAATGGACTACAGAAGGTAGATTTGCAATTGATTATATACAGTCACACATCACAAAACATCTCTCCCACCTTCACTTGAGGTATAAGATGCCTATAACAATGGTCTACCTTGTCCCACTTGACTTGGCAGAAAGAAATGGAAATTAGTCAAATAAGAAATCAATGAAAATCCTAACAAATGGATATAATAGAAGGAGACAACATGCATGTGAGTTGAGTGAGGCTCAACATCACACCTTGGAAACCAAGCTTGAGAGTGGTGGTTATGCCATCTTTACAACAAGTATATAAGTATAATGCCATTTAGTTTATTTATTTTGTATTTACATGCACGTTTAGTTTTTTGAGATGCAATAATTTTCTATGTGTGTTTTTCTTAGTTCTCACATGCTGACAAGTTATGAGAGGAAGTGGGTGGTGGCATGGTACAAAGTATCTTGTGAGCAAGCTATTCGAGCTTGCAGGAGATATTCTTATCTTTAAACCAACAATTTGTGCTTACACATGATGTTTGATCCAAGTAGCCTTGACTCTAGATCTCTTTCTTATTGCAAAATTTCTACATTGAGTCATTGCTATTGAGAAATAGACAAATAATGTATGCTCCAAGAAGAGAGATCCTGAATCCCACATGCACAATAAGGAGAATGGAACAACCCAACTTCTATAAAGTATTGTACTTGACTATCACTTTCATAATGATGAATACAATATCATGATGCTTTTCTCTTTCAGTTGTGTTATTGCCAGTCCAATACACAAGATTGTCTTTATGAGTCCAAGCTTCCAACTTGGAACCTAATTCACTTATGTAACAGTTGTCTACTCATTGTCCATGTCAACATGAATTTAGTCTTCATCATCCAACCTCCATAGCTCCTACCATGCTCTAGATCCGACATTTTAACATAGTACCTTGATCTTATGGCAACCATAGCCAAAACAGCACCTACCTAACTTTGAGCTTCAGGATCTCTCAAACCAGAGCATATCTCTGCAAGCTCTCTTCTAGAGATCTCTCCCTTGAATTCCTGGGTAACTTTCTATCACTTCAAACACTAACATTGCCCTAGTTATAGCTCAGCATTGATGAAATTTGAGCTCGTTGTTGCTGAAACTGCATCTGTTGACGTTCATATGGCCTACTCCTCCTCTACGCAGCGCAATACTCGTTGTCATCATAGGGCAACTGAAGCACAACCTCTAAGCTTTATCCAGCTCAAAGAGTTTCCTAAATGATCTCCTGTATGAGCTGAAATTTGAGAAAAACTAGTCAGGTACAAAAACCCTAATTTTGGACTCCATAGCCATTGACCTTCAAGGTCATAAAACCTTTCATTTTCTTACTCCTCTCAGTCCACTTAATTCTCTATCACTCAGGTCAACTGAGCACTTAATTTCCAACAAAGCATCACACTAAATCAACAAGCAAGAAAAAGATTAAGCATCAACATCCAATATTGAGCTCCAAGATAGTATTTTTTTAATACTCATGTAGTGTTGTTAAACACACTCATCATCTTGTGTCTCTTGACACATTGAAGTACAACTCTTTTGCTGGCTACTTTGCTGTTGATCAAAAATGGTAGAGCTTGAACCAGTAGTAAAGTTCAATGGAGAAGACTTTCATGCCTGGAAGGAAAAGACCATGTACCACCTCATGAGGAAAGATCTTTGGGATCTCTTTAAAGATGATGAAGATGATGCAGATGGCGGGAAAAAGATTCAAAAATTTGAATCCTTGCAATAGCTCCACCAAAACAAAAGAATGGAAAAAGATGAATAACAATGCACTAGGCATCATTACTTGGGGATTAAGTGATGATGTGCTACATCATATCTCTGGCATCAAAGATACTAGAACTGCTTGGAAGGAACTTGACAGGATCTTTGATATCCAAGCAAAGAATTCAAAGGTAAAATTACTCATGCAGTTTTATAGACTGGATATAAAAGATACTACTTTCATAATCATACACTTTAATAAGTTCAAGAGCCTAAAAACCCAGCTTGCAACTCTTAAGAAGAATATTGATGAAGATGAAGCAATAGTCGTACTACTTGCAAGTGTAAATAAGAATCCATATAAGAATCTTGTGTCCACCCTAAGTAATGTTCCAAGTCTCTTATTTAAATATATTGAGCACTCACTACTTGATGGACAAAGCAAAGTTAAAAGCAAGGATGCAAAGAAACATACCACCAACAACAGTCTCTTGTACACCAAGGCCACTTATGGAGCAAGAGGCCCTGGTGGAGGACTCAACACCAACAACAACAACAACAAGGATTGAATTATATATCATTACTATGGCAAGATTGGCTATACAATGAATGAATGTTTCCACAAGAAAAGAGTACAACAAATACAGAATTATCACCACCAGAACCAATTCATAAATGAAGAAAAAAAAGATAAAGATACTTCCGCTACCATCAATAACTCTGATATATTGTTCTTAGTGGCATTGTCAGTCAAATACACAATATTGACTTTATGAGTCCAAGCTTCCATCTTGAAATCTAATTCACTTCTATAACAGTTGTCTACTCATTGTCCATGTCAACATGAATTTAGTCTTCCGCTACCATCAATAACTCTGATATATTGTTCTTAGTGGCATTGTCAGTCGAATACACAATATTGACTTCATGAGTCCAAGCTTCCATCTTGAAACCTAATTCACTTGTATAACAGTTGTCTACTCATTGTCCATGTCAACATGAATTTAGTCTTCATCTTCCAATCTCCATAGCTATTGCCATGTTCTAGATCCGACATTTTAACAATTACAAAATCTTATCATGTGTATTTTTTCTTATGTATAGATGTACATCTTATATTGTCATCATATTATTTATATATTCATATTTATGTATTGAGGTAAAAACTTGATAACACTCTCTTTAAGTACATTAAATTAGGGCTTAGTATCCCATCTTGTGTATTTAATTAGTTATGGAAATTTTGTTTATATGTGTCCATTGAATTTTATATAGGTCTATGTACTAATGCTCTAGTCTGTGTCTAACGAAATCCTTACGTTTTTCTCCTCTGCAAAACTATTGATATGACCATCAATATAGTTTTTTGTGTTCATCAAAATATGCTTCAATAAACTCTTTGGTATTTATTGTTTAATTTCCAATGCATTTCCATTACATATTTTGATGCACATTCTAATACATGTACTAGCATACATACTCTGAAGCTTTCATCAATGCTTTTTCTGATGGTAGAGCCTAGCACTTGAAAACAAATTCACATGTATTCATGTCTTGAATTTCATCAATATATCCATAATCTATTGTGGCATTTGGAATATATTCCAAACTTCATAAAGTTTAGTAATTAATATGCATAAGATTGTTTTTTACAACTATTGGTATTTATCAATATACGACCAAGTTAGCTTTGATATACAATCAAGATGAGTCGAAATGAATTTTAACATGCAACTAAGTTGATCCAAATTAAGTTTATGATCATCAGTTTACTTTGATATATGACTAGGTTGAGTCAAAAGAAATATGATTTATGCTAATGTTGGAATATTGCCTTGTTCATCAAAGTGAACAAAAGCAAGCATGCCCACTTTCATGACAATATCCCAAAAGATGATAGTTTCAATAGGCAATATAGATGGAAGCATATAAATGTATCCAAATCCTTACTCATCATCAATATTGTGGTAAAATGAGGGCTCTTATACCACATCTATGAAGAACTTATTGTGGATCCTAAAATCACCCTCTATGCACATGCAAAATTGTTACATCTTTGTACACATACTCCCAAGGTCTTCACAACATGCAAAAATATCCAAGACATAATCCAAGTCCATAGTGATGGTAGCAAGGAGCCACCTCAAAAAGGGGCCATGATTAAGATTTATTGAATACAAAAAGTATCGGTTAAAAAATAAAGTAATAATTCAAACAATTTTGGCATCACTCACTCAAAAAATGAAGGTGCTCTTTTCGCTACTCCCCTAAGAATAGCACCGTCTACCATGGTCGATTCAAGGTCCTCCCTAGGTTATCTATCTCAAAGAAGAAGCTATGAGTGGCAAGAAACATGAATGGACCCACCATCTTACATAACTCCATATCATACATGGAAACATGTGCATCTCCTCGATAAAACAACCTAATGGTGCAATGAATCAACTTTCATTACATAAACCTACAATCAACCACTTTTGTCAAGATAAAATAGTTTATATTGCTATATATGACATATTTTTCAATCAAGTTTACCTTGTTTATGAGTTTGTATACTCGTAAGCCCCATCACACATAAGAGTGCCTATATAATGAAGCTTCAAGCCTGCATAATTGGAACCTCCATGTACTCTTTTAAAGTATTTTGCAAGTTCCAAAGTCATCAAGAAGTCTTCTATACAAAGAATCCATGGGCTCAATAGCACAATTTTGGTACTCCATCAAGGGATGCATCTAGGTGACTCTATCCAAAAATCCCAAGGAATATTTAAACTTTATGGCCTATGATCTCTTGAGTCCACTCTTATAAGAAAAGGTCACCTCATCCCCGCAAGGTTGGACTTGAAAAGGGGTCCAAAAATACTTCTAAGGTCTCCTAAAAAGTTTCTAGTGTCCATTGTGGATACCTACTTATGCAACCAACGAACCCGTGTTGCACTTGGTTCAAGGAAAGTGAGAAACACAAGGAAAGCTAAGTGTATCAACCCCTTTACCCTTTAGGTAAAATCTCACCCCCTAAAATGATACTAAGTTTGATTCCAAGGAAGACACTCGAGGATGGTCATATGTTTGGCTCTTCTTGGAACTTACTAATCTAATGTTAACCACTTGGCTAATTAAGACCACCTTGCCATAGGACAAATTTATCGAGAATCTTTTGATCTACCCTCCTACTTCCCATTGAAATATTTTGCCCAATTTTCTGATTACCTATCATATTATTATGGCATAGATAAACAATTTCCTTAATTATACCCATTAGAACATATTCATTCATGTAGTTTTAGCACCGATACAAGTACAAGTGGAAAACACTCTCTTGAGAAAGCATGAATCTTTATTCTAAGTGAAACATTTACAATCCATGCTTTCTTCCAATCATTTCTTAGTCCATAAGTAGACTCTTCCTAAAGCCAAAACTAGCAATCCACACTCAACTAGCATTTGGACCTTTAAGGAAACCTATCTTGGACTTTTACAACACTAGACTAGTCCTAACGTTCCTTAGGAGTGAGGACCATAGTCCCTTGGCTCCTTTGCATCTCCTAGCTAACAAAGAATCTCTAGAGAGATGTCTTACATGCAAAGCCAATCCTAGTATCCAAAGTAAACAATTAACTCCTTAGGGAAAGAGTTCAGTATCTAAACTAAGAGTTTGTTGAAGAATGTAAATTTCATTGCAAATTGTCTAGTTAATGGAGATGATTGATCTATTATATACTATTGAGTGTCGTCTTTGATGTTTTGTTCCTTGTTTTGGATATGTTCTCTATTGTTTGCAATATTCAAGGTTTGTTCATTATGTTTATCTTTTTTATGTTCCATTTTCAAAGTGATTGGGTGGCAATCCTGCCTTGAGTAAATATAGGTTGGAATATGGTGCTTTGTACCCATGTAGGGCAAATGGTTATGATGGTTAGTGCCTAGGAGTGGTTGCACCTAGCATTTATGCACAACATTGAGGCTTCCATTTACATCCAATGTGATTTTAATCCACTCTAGAGCCATTTATTTATGGGCTAAGGCTAACAAACGATTGAATGAACCAAAACACTGCATGGATCTATATAGCCTAAAGGGGTCGCTGCCAAAAAATTAAATCCTAAGTATGATCTCTAGGTTCATTAAGACAAGCCTCAAGCTCATGTATACCTATAAATTCTTTTATGCAACCACCACCTGATTATTTGCAGTCGCAACAACTTGTTCTAGGTAGTTGTCTTCTTAATCAAATTACTCAAAGCAAGAGAAGATTACAATTTGATCAGTTGCCACCCAAACTAGCAACAAAGCCACCTACTACGACTCAACCTCCACCTAATCTAATAGTTAAATAGTCCAAGTCTTATAGTAGAAAGAAGCAAGATCCAGATGGGTATGTAGCCTAGTTCAAAATTAGGTGGGTAGCAAGTGGTCATGATGCACTATACAATAATCAGATGAACAAAACCTAGTTTGCCACTTCTCTAGATGGCAAGGCAATGGATTGGTTCAATACATATGGGTCATCTTGGTTTGCCACTTATGATGATTTGAAAGAAGCCTTTTTGTTGCAATTTTGAAACTATAAGACCCCTGACGATGTATTGGATAAAATTCAAACTATTAAGCAGAAGATGTTGGTGGACATCTATGCTCAACAATTTAAAAAAGTAAATAGATTAGCTCAAAATAATCAATTGTCTTTGGATATGCACACCTATTAAGCCTATCTAGTGGGCAAGATACTTAGACAAACCTTATACATGGATTGTATTGCAAATAATTGTTTGATGGATACAAAGGATCGTTTGGTTGTTCATGTATTCTAAGTCAATACTATGTCAATACAAGTTGATTTTGAGGACTATGCTTAGTCCCCCCTGTTTCTAGCCTATTATGCAATCACTTAGAACAATGAGTACTAAAAAGGAAAATATAATGCACAAACTTGAGCATTGCAAACAACAGTGAATATATCTGGAACAAGGAATAGACTATCAAAAAAGACACTGTGTAGCATAGAATAGATCAATCCTCTCCATTAACCAAACAAGCCGCAATGAAAGATACAATGGAAGTAACTACTACCTGCGCTGATATGAACAAGTATCTACTTCATGTGACAACTAAGATATGCTTTACGCTACATATAGATCATCATGAGCATATCATGGCCAATCCATTCGGGACAACACTTGGTAAAGCTCCATGGATGGCTGTTTGGTAGCCATGATCTGAACCCACATCTCCCTAAATGACTATGCAGTAAATTGAAATGCAACTATGGTTAGCTGCTACTTGAGCCCCACTTGGATCCTTGGGCCCGTGTAATGGGCCACACTGAGCTGCTAAGAGCAGAGCCTAGATGTAGTACTAGAGTAATCAAAGCCCTTTGACATAGTTGCCTAGGCATTGTATTACATCAGTGATAGGAAAACTACATGATTATGCAAAAAGCAAAGAAAACTAAATGCTTCAAACAATAGAACTATCAACATGTTTAGTTACAATAGCTCCCATCATTCTTCTGCTCAGTATGAGATCCTTCAAAATAAACTTCCACTTCTTGATGCTCCACCTCCATATGCATATCTAAATCCATATGCTCTGTAGTAACTACCTGCTGAACTTCCTGCAAATGAGTTTTTACAGAAGATTGTAGAAAACCATCAATAAATCTACATCAGAGAGCATTAGCTGCACATTCCAAAATCCCAGTTGGGTTTTTGGCACTTAATCACAAAATTAGAGTCTGCTTCAGCATCATGCTCTGTAATTTTTTCCTAAACTTCAACCCTGAGTAGCTGCAACCTCACATAACCGATGGGATTTCTTCATCTGAATATTTTCAAATCCACTGCTATCGTCTTCTCAGATTGCAAACTCTACAGTGTTTGTTTCATTTCTGCAACTAAATTTTCAACAGCTACCTTTGCCTGCATAGTCTTTTGCAATTCCTCTATAAGCATCAGATTTCATTTTGCAATTGTTCAATATGGGTTAAATGCTCTTTATTCACCCTCCATAACTTCTCACCATCCTGAATCAAGAAAGATCCCTTCAAGATGTTATATGGCCTATTAACAATCACACCTAACCTAGCTACTATTGCTGACCAATCATGCTTAACTGCACTGAGCACATAAGAATGCATTGCCTGACTCTCTGCAGCAGCTGAAATGAAAGAACCTTCCACCTCAATATCTAGCTTATTCAAAACCTGTCTCCAATTGTTGCAAACCACCATTTCTGCAACATTTGAACTTCAACCAACAATTTAGTGTGTTGCTGTGCTAATGTTGCATATTCCTCGGACATCTCTTGCTTGAGCTCCTCAATCCACTGCTTAACTATCTTAACAAACAATTTCCCTTGAATGACCTACTACTCTAATGCATCCACATTTTTTGACTTGCATCCTTCTCCTTTGCATTGCTCCCTATTTTCTTGTTGTTAATAAGCCGATAATTCCACCATTTTAGAAATTTCCTGTTCATAGAGTTGTTTTAAATCCTCATATGCCAAAATATCAACAGACGACTTCAAAGGTAATTACTTCATGAATTGCAGTACTTCCTAGAGTCTGCATACCACTTCAAATACATCTAAATCCTTCCTTTGCCAAATTGTAGTCAAATTAGTTGGAGGACTGAACTGTTCCGTTTTCTATTCAGGTAAACTCTTGATTTCTATTGATCCAGTGGGTGTGGACCCAACCTGAGTAAAATTGGAATCTAGATTAATTTTTCCCTAGCTCAAGCAAAGATTTCCTTCCCACCATTTTACCCATTGAAGGTACATGCAAGGTCTTAGGACCAACATGCAAATCCAAATCAGGACTCTTATCATCTTGGATAGAATCAATATCCTGCTTTGCTGCCTCATTATCATATCCTACTAAAATGAGCATCCAAAATCTGGCACTTTGTACCATTGGATGTTGAAGCATTAACTCCAGCTTCACCTTCTTTTTTCACATTATGCATGACATTACCAGATTGTGGAGACTGCTCTCTTTCCCGTTCCCTATTAGGGGACTTATATGTAGCAAAGTTGGATGCTTCTCCACAGCATACTCATGCAATGCAGTGAGCACCACCCGAGCCTGCTAGGATGCTCTCGCTTACAAGTGCCCATGAGATAAATTTCTGCCATTATCCTCTCATATAGCACACTTGCTCAGTTGGGCAGAGCCTCATTTTCTGCATCCCATAGAATTTCATACATATCACGGCCAATGGAATCTATTTTCATCAAATGCATCACTCTTTCCATAAACCATTGAATGTGAAGCTTATGCAAGGGTGGCAGGTCTTTAAGGGTATACAGATGCCTTGCCTCAGTTGTTTCCCCAAATTCATCTCACATGTCTCTGCAGGACACTTCCACAGTTGGGGCTTTTCACTAAGGGGCAAATGCAAAGCTTCTGTGAGACCACCAAGGACGGGGTCGGCTCCGCCATGTTGCAAAGCCCACCCTTCGACTTTCTTAGAGCCTGCATCTGTAGCAGAGCATATACATCCTGTTGCCACTTCACCCATGGCAAGCTAGCGGACTCCCAGAGACCTAATTACGTAGCTAGTTCAACATTTTGACATTGGCTAAATCAAGGCGTACCTGTGAATCCTAGAAGGTGCCTCAACCAAAAGGCGATGGGATAATAGGGCCTACCTGGAACTGTGAATCATCCTCCTCCTGCTATTCTATGGTACAGTGCACCGAGCTGACCTCAACCCCTCCTCATCACCATCTAGCTCATGAACAGGCAAAAGCTCCCCATGCATGGCGGCATGTCAGCTACATCTTCGGCTTATTGCACCTTGTGTCGATCACAATAGCCTTGGCAAGGTCCCTCAGATGGCTGAACCATTTCTTGAGAGATCCTGCAATAGAAACATAGCGCGACCCACTTCTTTAGTTATCTTGTATGGAGACTCACTTTGAATTGTAAATTACCACATAATCACCCTCTTTGAAAATCTTTTTCTCGATGTGCATATTTGCCCGAGCCTTGCCTTCTCTCCACTGCAAGAAACCAAACATATAAGAGAAAATGATATACTCCTCCTGCAATTGCAAGAGCTACTCCAACCTAGGATGTACAAAATCTTCAGGGGACAACTTAAATTCTATTGCAACTCGAGAAGGTACCACAAACTCCATGGGTACGACAACCTCTAACCTGTACACCAATTGAAATGGAGTCATAGCCATAATGACCTTATATGCAGTGCAAAAGGCCCATAGTGAAGAAGTAAGCTTTTGATCCCAATCAATGCACTTATCCTCCACAATTTTCTTCAATATCCACAATAAAAGTTCATTCGAGCTCTTAGCCTACCCATTTGCTTACGAATGATACAAAGTAGACTTTTTGTGAAGTATCTATCATATGCTTGCTAGTAAGCTTGGCAAGGACTCTATTCAAAAAATGCTTACCCTGATGATCACTCGCTAACTGAATAAGACATCTGAATCTAGTTACAATATTGGAATATAAGAAACTAGCCGGCACACTTCCTATAGTATTATCTTTCAAGGCCTTAGCCTCTATCCACTTTGTGTAGTAATCCCTACATACAATAATGTACTTATTATGCGTATATTTTGCTAGAGGCTTAATTGAGCCAACAATGGTGCGCAGATCGGTCGCCATATGCGCGCGTAGTGAGCATCAGAAAGTCCCCAAGAACAAAAGAACTCTACTTTTTGCACACAAATCAATGTAGAAAGCTTGCACAACATGAACAAGAGACCAATTAGGTGCAATCTCCCCCCATGTCTTATGTGAGCATTCCACAAAGCATGTATTTCATATATTAATCATCTTCAAGCTCAAATAATAACCCAAATTGTAAAATAGTACGCTTTAGCTTTTGAGTTTGATTTTGTGTCAATAAAGAATTAAAGCTAATGGGCGCCCAAGAAGTCAGGCGTATCCAAATACAATGTCCAATACAAATATTTAAATCGTGCGCCCATGCGCATACAAATATAATAAATAAATATCAAGTGCTTTGATAAATAAGCGCGACAAAATATCGACGCCATGCCTAAGATACGCACCCATCAAAATATTGATGATAACTTGAATACACGCTATCCTCCAATGCTTTCCACTGTCACCGCTACTTACTCTACACATCAACTGAAGCATTCACAATTGTTAGTAAAATAATACAATTAAACCGACAAAAGTGAATACCTAGCAGTCTTCAGCTATATAAATAAATTGGTTAGAAATCAATCCTAACCTTAATTTATCACGAGTACACACCCTAAACTCATAAACGTTTATTAATTTAAATATGTATTTTGCGGAATCACCCACTATGGAATCACCCATGTACACATCAAATTAACAAAACGCCCGAAAAGGATAGGCGTCCCCATCGACTTCTCGCACAAAGAATCCACTTTGTGTATGAGCCCCGGTAATAAAATCTTACGGAATCCACCGTAAAACCTCACCGAATCCACCGTGGCTCGGAATCCACCGTGGAATATGCCTCCAAGCATCATACCCCCGGGGTGGGATAGCAATTGTCCTCAATTGCTATTAGCTCAATGTGGAGCTAACAGAGTGGGGAAAGCATTTAAGTCTCTAGCATACATCCATTGGGCCTCTTCAACAGGATGGTTTTTAAACTTGACCAAATATCTAGAATATCTACAGCCAGTTCTAGTGGTCATAAAGTCAGTATCTATAATAGTTTCAGGCTCAAGAATTTCAGTTTCATCATCTAGCAAAGAAGGGTTTTCATAGACAGGGTGTACAGGTAATTGGCCTCTAAAGGATCGTAATAAACTGATATGAAAGGTGTTGTGGATTTTCCAATGTTGTGGTAGTTCTAGTTTAAATGCATTGTTATTGATTTTGAATGGTCCATAAAATCTAGGTGCTAATTTCACAACTGGGTATTTATCTACACTTTGTAATCTTCGTTTTTCTATGCATAACCAAACATAATCATCAACTTTAAAATTCATAGCCTATCTTTTCTTATTTGCTTGTTTGTTATATGATTGCTGGGCTTTGGCAATCATATCTTTAACTTCATCAAAAATAGTGGCATGCATGTTAGCAATATCATCAGTAGTCTAAATTTTGTTTGATACTGATGCAACAGGTGTAGACAATCTATATCCATAAATAACTTCAAATGGTGTTTTCTTTGTAGCTGTATGTGGTGTATTGTTATATGCAAACTAAAGTAAATGTTGATGTGTATCCCATGTGTGTGGTTTTGAAATAGTGTAAGCACGCAAAAGATCTAAAATAGTACTGTTAGTAACTTCTGTTTGACCGTTTGTTTCAGGATGAAATGCAAATGAAAAATCAATCTTTGTTTCTAAGTTAGCAAACAAAATAATCCAAAAATTATTACAAAATCTAGAATCATGATCAAAAATAATAACTTTTGGTAAACCATGATTAGTAAACACAATTTTCAAAAACAATTGAGCAGCTTGAGATGCAGTTAAAGTTTTCTTGCATGGAATAAAATATGCTTGTTTGCTAAACCTGTCTACAACAGTCCAAATCATATCGTGGTTAGCTTTAGTGTTAGGTAAACCAGTAATAAAATCCATTGAAATTTGTTCCCATGGTCGTGATGGAATAGATAATGGCATTAGTAAACCATATTGTTTTCCATGGTGTCTTTTAACTCCTTGACAAACTAAACATTTAGATACAAAGTTAGATACATCAGTGTCCATATGTGGCCAATAAAAATCTTCAGTCAATGTACACAAAGTAGATATTCCTCTATGACCTTGATATGGAGGACAATGAATCTCATGCAAAACAAATGATCGAAATGGAACTGTCACACATAATCTTTTTTCATAAAACATGAATCCATTATTGTAAGACAGTGAATCAATAGGAATCCAATTATTTGCAACTAGTTTATTCCAATCAGTTTGAAAAGTAAGATCCTGATGATAAGTATCTTTCATAGGGATAAGGGAATCAAATGATATCACAGAAATATTATGAATTGTCGGTCTTCTACTTAAAGCGTCGCTATAATATTTTTTTTTCCTGGTTGTTATTATATAAGGGGATGAAAACTTTCAATGAAAGCGGCCCATTTAATGTGTCGGTCAGATATTTGGGGTTGACTAAGAAGATATCTAATGCTTTGTTGGTTAGTTTTGATCATAAACTCAAAACCCATTAAATAATGTTTACATTGACGTAAGGCTTGTACTACAGCTAGCAATTATTTATCATCTATAGAATATTTAAGTTCAGATAGTTTGAGTTTACAGCTAGAGTAGGCTATGGGATGATTATCTTGCATAAGGACGGTTCCTATTCTAGATCCACTAACATCAGTAACTACTAAGAAGAATGGTCTATTGAAATCAGGTAGTTGTAATACAGGAGCATGGGTTAATGCATGTTTCAATAAATCAAAAGATTTTTGTTGATTGTCAGACCAGTTATACACAATACCCTTCTTTAAAAGTTTAGTCAAAGGTAATGCAATTAATGAGAAATTTCGCACAAACTTTCTGTAAAAACTAGCAAGACCTAGAAAATAACGTAACTCATGCACATTTTTGGGTATGGGCCAATTTAAAATTGCTTCTATCTTTTTAGGGTCAACCTTAATACCTTCTAATGAAACAATATGTCCTAGATATTCAATTTCTATTTGGAAGAATTCATTCTTTTCTGGATTAGCATACAATTGATTGTCTTTTAACAACTTGAAACTAAAGACAGATGTTGATAATGCTCATTCTCATTTTTACTGAATACTAATACATCATCAAAGAATACTATGACACAATGTTGATATTTCAGAAATATGTGATTCATCATACGACTAGATGTGGCGGGTGCATTAGTTAATCCAAAAGGCATAACTAGAAATTCATAGTGCCCAAATTGTGTTCTAAATGTAGTTTTGAATATATCAGATTTATCCAATCTTACTTGATGATAACTAGATTTAAGATCTATCTTACTAAATATGGCAAATCCTTGTAGTTTATCCATAAGATCATCTACCCTAGGAATTGGATATCTATTCTTAACAGTAATTTTATTTAGGGCACGATAATCAATGCACATACAATAAGTATTATTTTTCTTCTTCATTAATAAAACAGGTGCACCAAATGGAGAACTACTAGGTCTAATTAATCCTCTGTTAAGCAATTCTTCTATTTGATTTTGAATTTCTTTCTATTCAATTTGATTATGCCTATATGGTGCTTTACATGGTGGTTATGTTCCAGGAATTAAATCTATTTTGTGATCTTCAAGACGTGAAGGTGGTAGTCCAGGTGGTAAATCATAAGCAAAATAATCTTGAAATTGAGCAAAAAATTGTATATGCCTAAGATGCATTTGTTTTTCTTTAGCTTGAAGTTCATTCACCCATATTAAATAATATTTGCTACTTTTACGTAATGCACGTTTAGCCTGAGTATGAGTAAGCAGTGGAAAATTATTGGAGGCATGCATACCATGCAATGTGATTTGTTTTCCTTGAAAATAAATTTTAATTGAATACGTAAAATAATCTATGTCAGGATTATACTAATGACGCCAAGGCATTCCTAAGATAATGTCAGTAGACTGCAAAGGTACAACTAGGAAATTTCTTCGTTCAGTATATTCACCAATTTTAATTTCTAAATTATGCACTTCTTGTGTTTCATTATATCTCGTTCCTAAGAATGCAGCCTTAATGCGATAATTTGTAGAAACAGTTTGTAAATTCAATTCTTTTACTAACTTTGCAGAAATAAAGTCATATGTGCTCCCATCATCATGTAAAATAGTCTTTTCTTTACCATGCACAAAACATTTCATTGTTAACAAAGAATGGGGAGTTGACATACCTGACAAAATATCCGAAGTAGTACCAATGTCATCATCATCTTCCATAAAGTCAAGCATTTTCTCATGTTCTTCTTCTTCGATTACTCCAAGATAATTGATATGTACGGGTGGCTTTTTGGTTTAGCAATTGGCTGCTAGATGTCCAGGTTGATGGCATTTGTAACAAACTATGGTTTTGGCTTTAGATACATTGTTGGTAATGGCAGGAAGTTTAGGAATATTGGGATTTGACTGTGAGGATGGCTTAGGGTTTGGATTGGTATTTGATGGCAAAGCAGGTGGTCGTATCCAAGACTTACAGAATGAAGGTTGAAGAAAACGACTTTGATTGAATCTTCGAAAATTTGAATTGAATTGTTTGGAACCATAGTTATCATTAGTTTGAAATTGTTGTGATTGCTTGTCTCTTCCTCGAATCTTGTCTTCAGTGTCATAAGCCAAGGAAATTGCATCTTCAAGGGTTGTTGGCTTGAACATAATGACTTCAGCATAAAAATGTCCAAGTAGGCCAGACATAAACTTGCGTTTGTGAGTCGCTTCAGGTACATCTTTGAGCATTCGGAGTTGCAGTAGGGCATTCCAAACGTTCAGTGTATTGGGAAATAGGTTCGCGATCTCTTTGCTGTAGAAGATCCCATTGCTTAATGGCTTTTTCATGGAACTGAGGAGGAAGGAAATTCTGCAAAAACTTCTTTTGGAAAGTCTCCCAGGTAGTGGGACAATCAATGCTCTTGCGGACCACAGTCCACCATAAAGATGCTCGATCGGCTAAATGGTTAGTGACACATTTAATTTTGTATTTCTCAGCATATGTTTCTTCATGGAAGTAATCATCAAATTAACTGATAAATGCAAGTACAGTCTTTCCATCTCGAGATCCATTGAAAGTACGAAATTTGAAGTTTCTTTTACTTATCTTTGTTTCTTTGCGGATGGATTGGGCTTCAAGCGTCGCATCAATGGTATGTCGTATAAGATCTTTAGGTTGCGATCCATCTTGGTCGGTGGTAGATCGTTGTAAATTGGCCAATTGAACTTGCAAAGCTTGTCGGGCTCTTCGTTCTTCTTCGAGCTGCATCATAATCAAATCCAACTTTTGCTCCATCGTTGGTTCGAGTAAATCACCTTCAGCCATAAAATCGTCCATATGGTGTTCAGTCATCCTGTAAAATCCAAAAGGCCTCACACTCTCGAAATCTTATTAGCGGGATGAGTGTAGCTCAAAGGCGGGTATACAAGCCTTGTAAATTTTGTTTGGCTTTTACGGTCTTTCTCCTTTGCGATTGCGGTATTCGTTGTCACAACCGTCTTCGTAAAAACGGCGTATGAACTGCGTATGACATTCTACATTTGCTAAAACTGGTTCAGCAAGTCTGCAAGTATGAACAGGGTCTACCAGAGAGCAATAAACGGATTCTGTGCTTCTGCGTGTGAACTACCTTTATGGGAGTTGTTGAAGTAAGTCTTTTATGACCTTTGTGGACTTAGGTGACTTGCAGTACTTGTATAACTTGGAAGACTTGGAGTAACTTAGTAGCTTAGGAGCTTAAATAACAAAGCTAATTTTCGTATAACTGAGGACGTTCTCGACGGATTTGACGCCGTTCTGAACATACTCTTGCCGTCGGTCGTCAATTTCGTTAATTGAAGCTTTTATAAGCTTCTTATAAAGCTTACTTAGTCGTCGTATGCGCAGATCAGTCGTCGTATGCGCGCGTAGTGAGCGTCGAGAGGTCCCCAAGAACAAAAGAACTCTACTTTTTACACACAAATCAATGTAGAAAGCTTGCACAACATGAACAAGAGACCAATTTTGTGCAATCTCTCCCCATGCCTTGTATGAGCACTCCACAAAGCATGTATTTCATATATTAATCATCTTCAAGCTCAAATAATAGCCCAAATTACAAAATAGCACGCTTTAGCTTTTGAGTTTGCTTTTGTGCCAATAAAGAATTAAAGCTAATGGGTGGCCAAGAAGTCAGGCGTACCCAAATACAATGTCCAATACAAATATTTAAATCATGCGCCCATGCGCATACAAAAATAATAAATAAATATCAAGTGCTTTGATAAATAAGCGCGACAAAATATAGGCGCCATGCCTAAGATACGCGCCCATCAAAATATTGATGATAACTTGAATACACGCTATCCTCCAATGCTTTCCACTGCCACCCTACTTGCTCTACACATCAACTGAAGCATTCACAATTGTTAGTAAAATAATACAATTAAACCGACAAAAGTGAATACCTAGCAGTCTTCAGCTACATAAATAAATTTGTTAGAAATCAATCCTAACCTTAATTTATCACGAGTACGCACTCTAAACTCATAAACGTTTATTAATTTAAATATATATTTTGCGGAATCACCCGCTATGGAATCACCCATGTACACATCAAATTAACAAAACACCCGAAAAGGATAGGCGTCCCCATCGACTTCTCGCACAAAGAATCAACTTTGTGTATGAGCCCCGGTAATAAAATCTTACGGAATCCACCATAAAATCTCAAGGAACACTACAAGATATAGACCTTATACCGACGTTTAAAGTGACGAAAATACAAACAATAAAATTTGCCCCCGTCGTCGCAAAAAGCGTCGTTATTAATGACGCCATAGAAACGTTGCTATCAGTGTCGCTATTGGCGTCGCTATTAGCGTCCATCGCCAATAGCGACGGCAATAGCGACGTGAGCAGTAAATTTGCGACGCGCATAGCGACGGCAATAGCGACGCAAGCAGTAAATTTGCAACGCTAATAGCGACGGTAACAAGGATAAAAAAAAATTGTGGCAAGCACTGTGTGCTGTATGAGAGCCATACAAAATAGTTTCTGCACTACTATATACAAAGCGCTTGCAAACAAAAAGAATGTATACTGAAATCATAAAACTGATACATGAAATAAATACATGATTGCATAAAAAGTGATTGGTATAATCATGACAAGATATCACTAATACATAGAAAATGTCTACATAGATCAAAGCGACTAAAAAATAAAGGTGTGTGAGCTCTAAGGATCCAAGGGCGAGCTACAAATCCTCGTCAGAAAAAGAAACAATACATTAATCTACCATACAATGATGCACTCAAATATCTCATGGTAACTACGGACAAGAAAGATGAGTGACTTACAGGGCCACCGTGTCTATACAATCGGTCGATCAATGCATTGAGACCGTGCCTCTCTGCATATCGAGTCTCAAGGCCTATCGGATCGCGATTTGTAATGGAGTTCTGCAAAGAAAACAAAATGCTAACTGTTAGAAACATTATTGTCAGTACAAAGAATATTTCAAAAAAACAAACAAGCAAAACAAAAGAAAAACTTACAAAGTCCTCCAAATATATTCTGTGGCCGCCACTCCCAAGATGATGGACCACTCCAACCTCGAGTTGTGCCCTCGCCGCCTCGCGCTGCTGACTCCAACGTCCTGGAGAATCTGTAGCCTCCTCCCTTAGTCGGCACATCCATTCTCTTCCATTGAGGCATCCATTCTTTTTTCTACCCCATTTCCAACCACCACATCTCCAGTCAGTCTATCATCGTCCTTCAGCGTCCATAGCATTTCATTATCTGGTTCCACCATTGGTAGCCATTGTGAAATATGTACTAGCGCATCTGACACCAACCAACCTTCGACCATGCTACCTTCTAGCCAAGCTCATTGTCGCACAAAGCCTTTTAGGGTTTTCATGAAGCGCTCTAGGAAGAACATCCATCGCGTATGGACAGGTCCAGCAATCTCCACTTCATCCACAAGATGCACAAGAAGGTGGATTTGTATCATGAGCATGCTAGTGGATAGGTATTTCTCAAAGAGACAGACTATCTCCACTGCTCCCCGCTTCGCAGATTCAATAGAGGACGTCTTAATCTCTTTCTGTGAGATCCATTGCACCAAAGTCGACAACTTGTAAATGGCCGCGCGAATTTCTGGAGTAAGGCATCCTGCAATCACGATCGGTAGGACAAACTGCCACAAATGAGAAAGCATTATGAATAATGACCAGTTTCCAAATTGCAAAATGCCCATGCTAATTACAATCCATTCGTAGCATAAACCTGACATATACCAATCATGGGATTTTAGCCCAGAAAATGCGGACCTGAGAGAACGCATCATACCCATCGGAGTGCGGATAGACTTGATTACTTGCTTCACAATGCGCTCTTCTTTAGTGGACAAAATCCAAGGAGCGCGAGGAAGCTGCATGCGACCATCAGCACTCGGCTGCGGCCAAAGCGCCTCCATCTTACCTATCTCCTTCAAATCCATTCATGCCCCTATAGTATCTCTCTTTCCTATGATGTGGTCCCATAGCAAGCTACCCACATTCTTGAAAATATGCATGGGATCCAACAAGTGGTTGACGTGTAAGTGGGTTCAATATGGCAACTCATAGAAAACTGAGAACTGTCGCATTCCATTTGGATGTGATTCCGCGTGGATTATTTTCAGCTCATACCAGCTTGCAGCATTCATACGTGTTGGAGGTCGTTCAAGGAAACCTTCCCTGAGTTCATGATCCTCCGGCAAGAAAACGACGTGTCCTTGATATACCATCTTCTTCATGGTTCGTGACCTTGGAGAGTCTAACTGTGGCCCACACAATGGACATGCATGATAACCTGAGGTAACCAGACCTGTTCCAACACCACGACCCAGTGAATACTTGATTGAATAAGATAAAATATAGATATTACCAACGAGAACGGAGGCCTGCTCACCTAAGCACTCTCTCAATCCCGGAAAGTCATGCATTGTCCACATGAGAATGGCTCGAATATTGGCTGACCGCCGACCATCGCGCCTGCTCATATCTTGCACAGTGACCTCCTCCTCCCACAAAATCTTAAGCTCATCGACTAATGGACGAAGATACACATCTATATTTTTTACTTTGTAGCGGCCTGGAACGAGCAAGCTAAGGATGAGATGTCCTTTCTTCGTAGAAAGCCATGGAGGGATGTTGTAGTTGACAAGGACTATAGGCCACACACTGTAAGAAGTTGAGCGCAGACCGAATGGGTTCACGCCATCCATTGCGAGACCGAGCCGAAGATTCCTTAGCTCTCGCGCAAAGCCTGGGAAGGTAGAGTCAATGTGGCTCCATGCGCGCGAATCCACTGATATTCGTTGAACTCCATCCGTGGACCTATTCTGCACATGCCACATTATCAAGCTCGCCATGCCGGACGTACGAAACATGTGGTTTATGCGGGGGATGAGCAGAAAGTGTCTGAGAACTTTTTGAGGAATGGTTTGCCCTTGCAAGTCCTGTCGATACCTGTGAGCACCACACTTTGGACATGTCTCCATAGTCTCGTATTCTCCTCGAAACAGTATGCAATCGTTGATACAGGCATGGATGTTATTGTAGTCCATGCCAAGCTTCCGTAAAACATATCGTACATCATCACGAGACTCAGGCATGGTATTTGCAGGTGGTAATATATGATATTTCAATAACCTGAAAAAAATCATAAAACACCTTGAAAAAGCACAAATGTTTGTAATAATAGTGTCCAAAAAAAAAAATCAATGAAGCCTATGTGCAAGGTACCTGAATAACTCGGTCACACTCATATTGCTCCACTCGTAATTTGATTGCACACTTAAGAGTGCAAGCAATGTCTTCAACCGAGATACTCGGCACCCATCATATAATGGTATGGATGCTTCCTCTCTAAGCGGATCAGAAGTCTCGACATCCATGGGAATCAATGCATTGATCATTGCCTCTATCTTAGGCTCCAAGATTGTAGGTAGGTCTGGAAGGTTGTCTGTCTCCTCTGGCATTGACGGTGAAAGATTGGCCTTGCGAGTGGTGGATTGGCTCCTACACTCCATCCATCGCACGCCCATGAACTCTTCTAATTGGCCGCAAAGGGTGCACTCCCCCTTGGGACGAGACATCACCTCCCTAGATAGAAAATTTGCCAGCAAGACCCAATCTTATTGTATATGGTTTTCAATTAGCTTGCGAGTACAATGCATGATTGATATTAACTTCAAATTACCGTTTGCTGAAAATCCGCAATCGCCTGATCAATGATCTTAGATTGAAACTCGCCAAATCGTCGTACGTATTCTATAGACAATCGGTGTTTTCGTCTAATTGCCAACTTGCATTGAGAGCAAGGACATGGGACACGCTGATTAAGATACGCCTCGCGATCTTGAATAATAAGACCTTCGTTTTCCATCTTATCTACATTACAACAAACGAAGCTCAAATGGATAGCTTTATAGAGATGTATGTCAAGTTGCAAGTTGACCATAAGCTCTTGCTTGAGAGGTTTTAGCCTCTGCAAGAGATTGAGAAGCAAATTTTGTAAAACATTGAGGTTGATATTGATGCATCCATGGTGTTGAAATCTAAACTTCAAGATATAAGAAATGCTTTACTGATTGATGTAAAGAATGCATGGGACATAGTCGTTGAGAGATTTATTGATGTTATATCTCGGCCATATACCATGCTCAAGGATTTGTTTGTCCCGGTAGATAATTATTCATTATTGTAATTTATAAAAAAAGCATTGGTTCATAAGGTTCATGAGTCGAAGACTAAATGTTTGGACTTGACTAAAAGATTGGATAATGCCTTAGATGCTAAAAGGAAAAGTGATGAAAATGTTACTTCATCATTGCAACAAAAAGATTGGTGACAAGGATGCTATGATTAATGAAGTTCTTCACGAGGTGAATATAGAGTTGAAGGGGATGGAACACGATTCTTCTTTGGGATTTAGTGGTGATTAGTCAATTATTGAGGTGTCTTCTTGTGCAGCCATTATACCTTATATACCTAGCTACGATCTCCTCTAGGTTATGTACTTTGAGTATCTTAGAGGGGCTCTACTAGGATTACTTATACAACTGCACTAGAGGGCATTGAGTATAAGTAATCCATTTATGAGCATCATTGAGGATCTCTTAGTCTAATAATAAATCAGTCTCAACAAAAAGCATCTTAGTAATGTGGTTTTTTTGTCCTAGGTCCATGTATAAAAATTAATGCCATCTATGAAATTTATCAACTATAGTTATAAAATTTGTTCCAATCAATTCATAGTCATAACATTTGAAGAAAATATCCTATGCTCAATTTAAGGGATTATTCTTCTATAGCAATACTTTTGGGTTCATTTTAATGAAGTACTATAATGACCATTAGCTAGGGTATCATTTTCTTTTAGTCCTTCCATTGACTAGTTGGCATGATTACTAATTTGTTATGCCTATAAAGTTAATACAAAAACAAGGAATTATGCATATCACAATTAGATCCCCTACTTGGACATTATGAAGGATATGACCAATTTTAAGCCATCTTAAAGAGTCACCAATGTACGTGGCCCATGGCAAAGCACATTGCATACCATTATCGATAAGTCTATTATCATGCATCTTAAATATCCTAATTAGAATTTATAAGGTGTATGACTAATTTTTAGCCCTCTTAAGGAGTCGATGTAATGGTACTCATAAAAAAAGCAAAGTGCATACCATTACCATAATCATCGATATGTTATCGTTCCAATATATACACACACAGGTGGACTACATCTTGAGTAGACAAAAGCTATCCATTTGAGTAGACATACATCTCCATAAAGCTATCCATTTGAGTATACATCTCTTTCTCTTTCTCTCCCTCTCTCTCCCTCTCCCTCTCTTTCTCTCTCATTTTCTCTCCCTCTCACAATATATCCTAACACTCTCTAAAAGCAAAAGGGAGAGGGAGAGAGAAAATGCACTCTCCCTCCCTCTCCCTCTCCCTCTCCCTCTCCCTCTCTTTCTTTTTCTCTCCCTCTCTCATTTCCTCCCCTCCCTCTCCCTCTCCCTCTCTTTCTCTTTCTCTTTCTCCCTCTCTCTCTCTCTTTCTCTCCCTCCCTCTCCCTTTCCCTCTCTTTCTCTCTCATTTCCTCTCCCTCTCACAATATATCCTAACACTCTCCAAAAGCAAAAGGGAGAGGGAGAGAGAGAATGCACTCTCCCTCCCTCTCCCTCTCCCTCTCCCTCTCTTTCTCTTTCTCTCCCTCTCTCATTTCCTCCCCCTCCCTCTCCCTCTCCCTCTCTTTCTCTTTCTCTCCTTCTCTCTCCCTCTCCCTCTCTTTCTCTCTCATTTTCTCTCCTAAACAAGCAAAAGAGAAAGTGATTTAAACCTTAAACAAGCAAAAGGGAGAGGGAGAGAGAGAATGCACTCTCCCTCCCTCTCCTTCTCTTTCTCTCTCATTTTCTCTCCTAAACAAGCAAAAGAGAAAGTGATTTAAACCTTAAACAAGAAAAAGGGAGAGGGAGAGAGAGAATGCACTCTCCCTCCCTCTCCCTCTCCCTCTCTTTCTCTTTCTCTCCCTCTCTCATTTCCTCCCCCTTCCTCTCCCTCTCCCTCTCTTTCTCTTTCTCTCTCTCTCTCTCTCTCTCTCTCTCTCTCTCTCTCTCTCTCTCTCTCTCTCCCTCTCCCTCTCCCTCTCTTTCTCTCTCATTTTCTCTGCTAAACAAGCAAAAGAGAAAGTGATTTAAACCTTAAACAAGCAAAAGAAGGAGAGAAGGAGACTCATCGATGAGATATGGCGAGTGTGGGGCGGCTCCTCTTTGCGATGAAGGCTCCTCTCCTTCGCGAACAACGGCGGCGGCGGCAAGTCTTCTTCCTCTCCTTCTCTCACGAGAGTCGCTCTCTCCCTCATTCTCGCTCTCAAAACACAAAACGCGAAATAAAACCGCGCTGGTTTCGGCCCATTTTTTTTCCCTGTGGACCGTCGTTGTTTGCATCGGTATTTGCGTCGATATTTGCGTCGCAAATAGCGACGCCGCTACCCACCGTCGCTAATCACCGTCGTTATAAGCTCAAATCCTTGTAGTGGAATCCATCATGGAATATGCCTCCTGGCATCAAACAAAGTCTATCCTCCAATTATGGAAAGGATCCAAAGGCAAAACCGAATGATCGGGCATATGATCCTTGGTTGTGGTTGTCCTTCCTTAGCACAAATCATGTGAGTATTAGCAAATTAATAAACATCCTTTAAAACAATAATCCAAATTGGAAGTTCTTCCAACATATCACTTCTCTTGAAAAATGCCCTCTTGAAAATCTAGCATGCATCTCCTCAAGAACTGCCCATTGTTCTTCCTTAGGTACACAATATCTAAGTATATCATCAAGCCCCTATTTATACAACTGTCCAAAAATGCCTTGAAAAGATTTACTGCACAATGTTAGCTTCCTTCATGATCTAAACAGTGAATCAAGCATGATGCTTGAAAGTAAAAACTTCAAGAGTTGATCATAATACATATTTGCACTATGCACATGTACTCCAAACAAGTCTGCATCTAGTAACTGATTATCAATACCAACTTGCTTCTCTTGGACTTCCAATCTACTCAAAAATTGGTTGCATGTTCTTTACGAGGCATATGAACCACATAATAACTAGATTCTTGCAAAAGTAACAACCTAACATGTTACCCGAGGCTTATTCTATAAATACAGCAAAGCTTGATGATCCATATGGAAAATAACATCTTTAGCCAACAAATAATGTATATATTTCTACAATGCAAATACCATGCCAAGAGCTTCTCTTTCTATGATAGAATAATTCTTTTCTGCAACACTAAATCTTTTGCTTGCATAATAAACAAGGTGGAACTAGTGTGGAATTTCATCCTACATTAAAACTACACCAACAACAATATCGGGTGTGTCCACAAAAACATGAAATGGTAGATTTCACCAAGGGGGCCCAGGAGGTCCACCTTATAGAACATGTAAGATACCACATGACTTTAAAAGAAAAGGTGTTATACTTAGTAAAATTTATAGGATTATATTGACAAAATGGATTTTTTAATGACAATTTGGAAAAAATCTATAAGATTACTAAAGTAAAAGGGGTCATTTAAGGCCTTATAGTATGTAAAGAAATGATATTTCTTAATCTCCTTTGAGCACACATTATATAGATGATTTCTTATAAGTGGACCCCCTGAGCAAGGGCAAAATAGGTGCTACTACCAACATTTTTTTCAAAGCATCACCTCAAAAACTATCTAGCTAAACTTCAGTCCTCACCATTTCAATCTTCCTGGGATGAATGGCCATCCCTTCTTTAGAAATTGTGCGAGCAAGCAGTACTCCCCTCTTGGCTGCAAACACCAATTTAAAAGGATTCAAAGACAACCCATACACCTAGCATATTTTAAAACATAGTCTTTGATGGTGAAGATGCTCCTCCTTCCTTCCAAAAACACCGAAATCATCTAAGAAGGCCCTCACAAAAGAAGTCGAGTAAGAATCAAAGTCCAATATGTGGCCCCCTAAAACTCTGCAAGACCATTCTTCAAGCCAAAATTCATCACCGTGTTGACCAAAGTACCCCTTTTTGTTATAAATGTTGTTTTTCCCATATCATTTGGACAAAACGACATCATTTAGTAGCAAATTTGATTATATCCTAAAAAACCATCAATGAAACCATACTTTTGATGACCCACAACATCATCCAGCAATGAATCCATAAAGGAAAGAGGGAATGGATCACCTATAATAGCTACATTTAACTTCCTATAGTCCACATGCACATTGATCTTCCCATTTTGCTTGTGAACTACCACAATAGGAGATAGCCAAGTTACCTTATTAAGGGGCTAAATGAATCCACCTCATAGAATTTTATCCAACTCCTCCTTCACCTAATTTGCATAATTCGAATTCATCCTTTAGCAACACTAAACAACAAGCTTAGTATATTTCTTCGAATTGATTCTATCTAGACTAATCTGAGGATCAAATCCTCTCATATATGTATATTTCTAGGTTTGTAAAAAAACAACATTAAACTTTTTAAAAATTTGAAGTATAAATGAAGAGGATCTTCTTTCAACTCTAGATCCACAAAAGTATTCACTTTAATGGGTTTGGGGACCTCAGCAAATCCAAAATCTTCCTCTACTTCATCCTCCTTAACATGGGTAGAATGCACATGATATATTCAAATCTTTATTCAGCTTTAGCAATTTCTTTATGAGCAACCTCTTCCTACTCTCCTATTGTCTACACCACTCCTCAATCTAATGTGCAACATTTTGATCCTATATTTTTGCATTTTGCAAGTTTGTGGTTGATTCCTAAATGCTCGAAACAACAAGTATACCTTATACTTCATTGTTAGTAGTAGGGAGTTCTTTTAGGTTATAATTTTGTACTATTTTAACCACATTAATTTCAAATACCAGTACCTTTCTTGGATTTTCTTGAAGAAAAAGATCCTCCTTATCATCTTCTATTTCAAGTGCCAAATGAATGGTCTATGCCACTACAAACCTACAACTAGATTTAATCAGCATCTTGCCTTGAGTGCATAAAGTTATCTCCTTTGAAATACCATGAGAGTAATCACAAATCTAGAACCCCAAACTTGCTTCATTTAGTCAACTTAAACCAAGGTCTTTCCGATAACATACGATAAGAATCTTCAAAATCATCTGTGCAAAGGACAAAAAAACTGGCCTTGGACTTTAAATGTGTAACCTAAATTAACTAATTCTTCAAAATTCAACATGTTCTAAGTAGTATCAATCAGCCATCTTCACTTGAAGAGGCTTTGATGCCAAATCTATACTTTTATTTGATAATACACAGCATTTGAAAGGATATCCATGGATGCCCCTCCATCCAACAACACTTCATTAATCATCTTTCCTATATACTCAATCTAAATGGTAGGTCTTGGGGCATTTATTATATGTAAGCCCTCTATATCACATGCATTAAAAGCCTATTTAAAAATATCCATATATGTGGATTTTCAAGAAGTAAAACACACCCATTTCCTATGCAATCTATAAATGATCCCTTTATATGGTACCCTTCTCTATGTAAAAAATGTGTAATTTTGTATTTTTAAATTCCCTTATTTTGAGCCCATGTGATACAATCACATATTTGTGAGTGACCCCCCCCCCCCCCCCCCAAGTGGTAGGTATTTCATAATCCACCATCAATAGCTAGGTAGGAACTATAGCCTAACAATATACTTGATTCCCTACATCCTTTTGCATTTCCTGATATAACCCTTTCTTCTTTTGGGCTCTTGTAACAATCATGCCTTCTAAATCCTCTTGGCAATCTTCCACAATCGTGCAACTTGAACACTTGTATCTAACATGTAATTATAGAATGCTATCCATTTGCTAAATTGGTCCCAAGCTACATCCTTCTTCTTCAGGTAACTCTTCCTATATTTTAGTACTAACATTTCCAACAAGGCCGGGGATCTAAGCCTGCTCCTTGGGAAAATTTGTGATAATTACATCAAATGGAGTTGATGGATGTAGATGAGGTGCTCTCATCCTTCATTGTAGTTCCTTCCTATTGGCATCCCTCTCTCAACACACTAGCATAATCGACAATTCACATTGTGGTCCCACACAAAATATCCTTGGACTCCATAGTAGTGATAAGCTCTTTACTGCCCCTCTATGTGTTATTGTTGCCCATTCCATGCTAGCCTATTTGGAAACCATCTAGGTCCTGTTATAGAATCTGAGATACACGCTCGACTTTCTTATATACTTAAAATATATATGGCGAATATTATGTTGGCACAGAGGGAGAATAGATGAGAGAAAAGAAAGATGTAGAGAGAGAGGTAGAGAAACTGGCAACACACTAGGGATTGGAAGATGGGCCAGTCCCCCCCCTTATGGAGTTATATTATTGATAAGGAGTAAGCTCCTCTGTTACACATAAGCCAGTTCTTACTTGTAGATCTTTGAAACAAGATCATGGTTCCTTGCACGGTATACAACCGGCTAACACTTGCACAACTTGGAAGTTGGCACCTTTTGATCCTTCTTGAGTCTCCTTCTCTCGTACAAAATATGTGTAGGGATCTCCTCTTGGCACTTGATTTCAGCAGAGATTCCGCAGCACTTGCACCTTCTCTTCTCCTCTTGGAACTTGATTTCAGCAGAGCTTCCGCAACACTTGCACCTTCTCTTCTCCTCTTGGAACTTGATTTCAGCAGAGCTTCCGCAGCACTTGATTTCAACACAGCTTCCGCAGCACTTGCACATTCTCTTCTCCTCTTGGATACATACAAAGTGATGCTTCCTTCTCCTCTCCCTTACACCCAAGGAGAGCCTCCTCTTTTATAGGCTTTCAAGAGCTTCTCTTCTTAGAGAGAGAGTTGAGTTGATCTTCATGCAAGATGTGGCTATTCCACTCTGCAGCACTAATTTCGAGGTATCTCTTTGTGCGTTGTTTGGATGAAAAAACATCCATCATGAAAGTTGTAGATCTCGCTATTTCTGATAACCTACACAGCCCATTTTTAGAGATCGTTTTTCTATTGCGAGATATTTTAAAAATAGATTTTCCAAAAAATAGCTTTTTAAATTGTACTCTTAACTTGTGGTCCATGCAACCACCTTGAGTCATAGATAAGGAGAGTTCATTAGATTGCCTTGGGACTCAACCTTAAGATTGAATTCTACACAAAAGTTTGTGTCATTTTAGACCTTAGAACGAGAAAATCACTTCTCTCCTCACTTCCAGAAGATCACGTCTCTCGTCTTTCTTAGTGAGAGAATTCCCTCTCTCGTCTTTCTTAATGAAAGAAAATACCTAAACCTAGACTTGTAGGGGAGAGGATGACCACAAATGAATGCAATGTTCATTACACACAAGTAAATATTCCCATGCATCCCTGGATGCACACATAAATACATATATACAATGCTAATGCACTTTCTCTTCTTAGAACTCAATCCATCTTCATTTATGTGTAACTCCTTGGTTTTTGTGTACACTCTTACACTTGGCAGACACTTATTTTCCCCTTCATAACTTGTACTACCTATACCAGATATCCCCGTCACAGTGCTTTGATCACCCCATTAAGTGATGCACTAGGAATATTGGTCTCGAAATGGTCTCATGGCCATGCAATGAGCATTGATTTTTAAAATAATTTGATCATGTTACAAATCCATTTCATGATCACCATCTATCTGACTATTCTAGATTCATCATATGTCTAGCATAAAATATCTCATGGAACATTGAGGAAAAATTATGCATTATCATCTTCTAGTGTAAGAATTGAACATCTCAATTCAATTTCTATTTTCAGAGGCCATGCTATTGTCATGTTGCTACAACCCGGTGGCCAGAATTTGATTATCATTGTAGGAAAGAAAATGTATATTGTTATAATGGATGTAGGAGGTGCGAAAGCACCAATTCCTGAGGATCTTCTTTAGTGCATTACAATACTTAGTCCAAATGAAACAAAACTTGCACGTTTAACATGAACAACAATTGAAACTCTTGATGATGCTATCCATGCTACAAGAAGATGTCAAGAGATGGCAGTAAAGCATATTTTAGTGAAGTTAGGGGAAAAGGGTGCTTTTCTCTTGACTGAAGATGGTCGTCCAATGTGCATATCTTGCTCTCATTGTCCTTGATACTACAAGTGCTAGTGAACATTTAGTGCTGCATATATTGTGGCTTTTATGGAAGGTCAATCATTAACATTGCCTCCTATTTGCAACTACTGCATCATCTCTATGTGTTCATGAAAAGGGAGTCATTCCAAGCATGCCTGAGAGAAAGGCAATGTTGGACTTGCTACAAGAAGACAAAAATCATTGATTCAAGGACAATGGTGCTACATGGAATCTTGCCTCTAAATGGCATGGATGCTCTTAGGTGCTTTTGAATCTAGCCTCTAAATCTGACCTGGATCAAAAGGTTAAGCGAGTCTCTAAAATTTGGAATAACTCCTACTTCTTGTGCAAACAATGCTTGCTTCATATCTTGAGAAAATAAGCTTAGAGAATGCATAATAAGCAATCAATTTAGTGACATCCCTCTGGCTTCTAAACATTTGACCTCAACTATAGAGGGGATGCATAGTCCTTCAGAAGATTTGGAAAGTCTTGTAGTTCTCTGTCAATCATAAACTGAGCGTCCAATGGGGGATAATTCTTAAACTTAACCAGATACTTCCATAATACCTTACCTGACCTTAGAGTATTGTCCTGATGGTGTAAAATTCTTTCAGGCACAAGGAACTCTTCTGTTTCTTCTATGTCAAGTAAATCTTCCTTGATTGGTTCCATTGGAGGTTCTCCAATATAGGGACATAGCAAACTTATATGGAAAGCATTATGAATGTTCCAATGACTTGGTAGATCCAAACAAAAGGTCACATCGTTTATCTTATCTGTGATCTTGAAAAGGCCATAATAGCAATTAGAATGCTTAACCACTTTACCCTTTTGACATTTCTGCTTCTTCAACCAAACCTTCTCAAACTTAAGAAGAACATAATGTCCCAACTTGAGATCTAACTGATGATTATGCTTATCTGCTTCACGTTTATGCTTCTCTTGTGTCCTTTGGATAGCAGCTTTTACTTGAGTGAAAGTTGTATCAATGTCTTTGACAAACTCATTTGGTACAAAGATCTTATCCTTCGTAAGAAGAATGGGTGGTAAATGAGGCTTACCATAGATGATCTCAAAGGGTGCCTTACCAATACTAGAGTGCACCGTATTATTGTATGCAAACTCTACTAAAGGCAAATAATTTTCCCATTCTCTTTGATTATCAGAGACATAAGATCTCAAAAGGTCCAAAACAATAGAATTAGCACTTTCACTCTACCCATCTCTCTGGGGATGATAAGAGGATGAAAACTTTAACTTTTGTCCTGAGGTTCTTTGTTGAGGCAAACGCACCAACAGTCGGGACTTTGGACGGACTTCTATTCTTTCAGAAGCTGCAACTCACGTTGGCGACAATCTCTCACCTTGTCTCTCACGCTCCGCTCTAACTAACCAAGCATTCTCCTCTCCAACCCAAGGAAGCAAGAACACAAGACTAGCTCGAGTTGTAGTGAACTCACCTAACTTACCTTTCGAAGGCTCGAAGATAGTTCCACGACCACGATCAACACGATCCGATACCGTCGCTCCTTCGCATCCACCACCAAGCACACCAACGAGTCGAAGAGCTAGTAGAGACGATGAGAAAAGCAAGAAGACGACGAAGAGCTTCACCTTCCCTCAGTCCCTCTCTCAACACACCTCTCACTCTCTCCCTCTCAGTCACTCTCAACACAATGGAAGCAAGATGATAGAATAGAAAGATTGAATGGTTGCACTAACAGAGCTTCCACAGCATGAATGTGCCAAAGGGGGTGAATACAACTGAGACCTCCCACCCTTATATAGACATAGAATTAGGGTTAGGGTTTGTGCCCCTTTTGCGTTTAGGGTTAGGGTTAGGGTTTGTGCCCCTTTTGCGTTTAGGATTTCCACAACTGTGAATTAGGGTTTGCACCCTCTTTGGGCATCCTACCCACATAGTGGGCTTTAGGCCGGTCAATCCTTGAAACATGCTTGAACCTTAGCCTAAATAGACCAAGCCTACACTATTCTAATCACAATTACATGTGCGCAACCCACGCAACACATGCAGGTGCGACAAATACAACTACGGGTGATAAATACAATGTGCACGGGACTGAGCCCGGCTCTCACAAAATAATACAACCATGATAGTCTGATGATGTCCATGAGTAAAAAGTAATACACAAGTGCCCAAAGTAATACAATGAAGCTCCACAAAATAGTAATCCACCAAAAAATAGTATCCAGCACTTGTGCTTTCTGCAGCCTTCTCAAAATACCGTTAACATTATTTCCCCCCTAGACGAGTGCCAGTCCCACGGCACTCACGTCGTAGGTAGCATGCTGTAGCTTGCACCGAAGACGCGGAATGCTGGGAACAGTCCTGATCAAGTAGTAGTCCTGATGGAGAAGAAATGGATGTGGCTGATGAAGAATGGTGGTTGTTGAAGATGAAGATGGTGCCTGCTGCGGGTGGTACAAATGATGTTGCTCAAATTGTGGTAGATGGTGAGACTAATGGTGTTGCTGGTGACAAATCCTGTAAAAGTTGACTATGCGGAAGATACACTTGACTGTTGATCCTTTTGATGAATAGAACTTGAATGGTCATTGGAAAATGGAATAGAGGTCGTAGAAGATGGGAGATGCAATGTTGATGTAGAAGTGATGCGCATGATTCTCCACAACTCGAATACCTACAAAGTAAAACCTCACGTGCAGTCACTCCCTAGGGGAAAAGTGCTAGTCTTCTGATCGTGCACAGGACATATGATTATGTTGGTTTGGGAGATGGGTCGAACTCCAGGCAAGCCTGAAGTGTTGTCCCACACTTGAGGACCCAAAACCGTGAATAGGTTATGGTGCAAATACTATAGTGAGTGCACGTGCATACATAGTCTAATACATAGGTAGAAGACTTCTCCATGGGTGGTTCTGTTGATGATGATGAGGAAGCAAGGGAGCTTGATCTGATGAAGATGGAAAGAATGGTAGGTACTGAGAAAAAAAAAGGTTGTTGTTGAAGATGCAAGGGAGACACCTAAGTGGGATAGATAAAGGAATTCTTGAAGCGCATGGTTCTCCACTGGATCAACCACATGTGGTGGGTGACCTGAGGTGATGTGGTGTTACTGAGATAAATGAAGTAGAAATGAAAAGTGCACATGACTCAGGGAGACATGTCTAACCTAGGCGAGCCGAGACTCCCGAGGTATGTCCTGACCTGATGTGCCCTAAGCAAATGGGTGGGGAAATGGAAAAAGGGCTAGGGGGTTAGAGACGGAGCCAGTCGACCAAAGCCACTGGACGCATCCAACTTGAGGACCCCTAGGTGCAATGCAGTGCATGTGAGTGCATATATATATATATATATTTTTCTTCTTTTTTTCTTTTTTGCTTTCTCTTTTTTTTTTCCATCATGTGATGCACAAGGGAGTCACTCCTCAGGAAGTGGCTGCAAGGTAAGTGAAAGACACCCTTTGCTCAAAAGATATGGCTTAAGAAAGGTTCGGAGATAAATGGGTGATTCTGGATAAAAAGGATGGGTACACCGAGCAAATCTACTATCCACCATATCCTCAAGCAAGGCTACGTAGTAAGAGGGGAATAATGCAGCTCGAAGAAGAAGTCTTGCCATGGCAATGCGGTCAATCCCTGTGTTGATGTCGAAGAATAAGGGTGGCAGGCCATCCTCATAGGGATTCGGTGGCTGCTGTAAGAGCTTGACTATGAGGCGGAGATAATTGCAAGTGACTATGAAGGCAGGATCGGGGCAATTTGAGTAGAGTGTAAGGAAACTGTCAAAAGAGGGTAGCAGATCACGCAACTAGAAGTGATAGATATCACTCTCATGCGGAGCATTGATATTGGGAATTTTGGGAAAGTTATGCCTGCCATGCTTCTCAGCATCATAGTTTCTGCCATACCTTCTCGGATAGGGGCAATGGAGTACATTTGTCTTCCGATTTGAGTAGCAAAAGGCGGAATGGGCCATTTCATCCGCTTCAAGGATAGGATATCGCCATTCTGGTTGAAGCTTCCACACCTCTCGTGGCTTCTCGGTGAGATACTCCCTCTTGTTCTTCTCCTTGGGAATCTTACAAGCTCCTTTCAAAGCCGACCGATCCTGTTTCTTCAACCACTTCTTAGCAATCTTCTCTCCCACTTTAATAAGCTTTTGCACTGTACTGACTGGTAAGGGTGTTTTGAATTTGGCATCTCCATAGACATTGAAATCAAAAATGATGGTCTCCTCCCTTGTCTGCTTCTCATGATAGGTCTTAATGGGCTGATCTAGATCCTCTCTCTGTGCCTCGATGCCTTGCATGTCAATGGAATACGCTGGCACATCCTGAGGGATAGCCCTAAGAACGTGAACCATCCTATTAAAGCGCTCTTGGACCTCAAGTTCCTTGTCCGACACTGTTGGGGGTACCTGTATTTCCTCAGTAGCTCCATCTTCCTGCTCAGCAAAATCTTGAGGATCCATATAATCCTCAGAAGGAACCATATCTTCAAAAGGCTCTACTGCAATAGGGTCTTCAACAAGTGTCTCATATTGTAAGTCACATGGCTCAGTAGATGTTGGCTGCATCATTTCTACATCCCTCAATTCTTGATCATTATAGCCCATGTCATGCAAATGATCAATCATCTGGCTGCTAGTTGGGTCTAAGGTCAACAACATGAGCTCCTTACCCTGGTCAAAAGCGGCTAAGGCACCGGTAGCAATTCCCAACTGAGCTTTGAGTTCCTCCACATCATCGGTGCTTTTGGATGATAAAGTGCAAATGGCCTGATGATAAAGCCCCTGCTGTAATGATAGTGCATGTTGATAGGCAATTGCATGAAGCTTAAACTGGCGTTCCTTGTGAAGGGAATGAGCCAAGCCTGTGAGTAGCTGTTGTAACATCTCCTCGTAAGCTCTGTTAGCTTTTTCCTCAACTTGATTGACAGCAGTAGTCAGACTCATTGCAATTGTATCTTGCAACCCTGTAAAGGCTATCTTCATCTGCGTCTGAGTCCGATGTGCTTCTGACAACTCTCTGGTGAGAGTTGATGTCCTTGCCTTTTCCTCCTTTAACTGAACCACAAGATCTGCAACCTGAGCACAGAGAATTTCTTCCCTTTTCCTCAAGACCTCAACTTCTTGCAACTATTCCCTTAGCCCCTCCATCTCCTTATTGTTCTCCACAATCTGAGTCTGTAAGTCGTGTAACTGCTGGGCTGAGTGTTTCAAAATTTCTTGATGAGATTATCTCTCTGCCTCATACTTCTTTTGTAATTCCAATTTTTCCAGAATTGCTTGATCCTTGTCCTGTTTCAACTCTTCACATAAGAGCTCTAATGTGGTAAGACCATCCAAATTCGCTGATGTCCTTCTTGTGCAAACTTTTGAACTAGTGGTAGTCTCATCCGGTCGCAGCTTCTCTACACTAGAAGTGACTGTAATTTCTTCATTCTGTCTACCATGTTCCAACATGTTTATCTGGGCTTGCATGGTTTGTAAAGTGGTCATGAGCATCTGAAAATCTCCTGGACCAATCACTGATTGTTTTCCTTGAGTCTTTCCCTTTCCTTTGTCAGAATCTCCATTTTTCCTAGCAACGTCTTCTTCAACTTCCTATGGAGCGGAGGCTTCCTTCCCTCTCAAGTCCTTAATGGATGATTCCTATATGGTTGTGGCTTGATTCTCCTTTTCCTTGTGGAGAGCTTCCCCCAAGTGTTGTGCATTCTCTAGTGACTCCTCGATCGCTACGTGGTGCTCTGTCTTAAATTTTCCTTTCTTACTTTTTTTTTGACCCATCTTCTTTAGTGAACTCTCAACACTTGGCTCTTGTTCCTCCCTTGGTCGTTTGTCCTTCAGTTGACCCATCTCAGCAACTGTGGGTGTCACCTGAAAGGGCTCGGAGAGTCCCAAGGCTGTGGTGATGACCTTACTGAGTGCACCACCATAATTTATCATGCATATCTTGGCCTCAGTAGTGGTGAGTCTCCCTTCAGGAGTTTTAGGAAGAGTCTCATGTTCCTTGGCAAGGGATTCACAAATCTGATCCATCCAAAACTTATTTAAATCCTCATCAAGTATCGTGTCTGATAAGATATCTTCCATGAAGCCTTTGGGTATTCTCCCTGCACGAGTGCTGGTTTGTTGTAGGTAAACAAATGGTGAAACACCTGTGCAGTGGCTCTAAGATCCAACTCCTCAATGGCAGAGAACAATAGACCACCAGTAGTAACATTAGGCTTACCCTCCCACCTTTGATCCACTATCTGATGAGTTTTACTAGCTTTACCATGCCCTCTTGACCCTTGACAAAGACCTAAGGCTTGTTCTATCAGCTTAGAAGTAAGTGCTACCTCCCCAACTTTTTGCTCTTTTTCATCCCAATAGCTCATCCTACTTGTTTTAGTCTTAGGATCGTAGTTTTGAACAAAGTTGTAGCAATTGGCAAAGTGAATAGGCCCATTGGTTGCTCTAATATAGTCGGTTAGCCCACATTTAGCCACCAACTCCCCAATTTTAGGATACCTGTTGATAATATTCTCCAAGTTGGTAAGTTGACGAAACTTCAAGGCCCCAAAACTCCATATGCTGGTCTCTAGACCAAACTCCTTGCATTGCTCCATAGTGAATACTCCCCTGTCCTCATAATGATGATCCTTGACAGCCACCAATGTCGACATTGTAGACATTTCAAACTGTGAACCTGTCATCTGCTTAATCAAAAGATAAGACCACATCTTGAGAAATTTCTAGTTAACCATCACACAAAATATAAAAGTCAAACTATACCTTTGCCTTTTTATAAAAATAATGCCAAAATGGATTGCCAATTGCCCTCCTGCAACAAAAAGACCTAGCAAGCTACCTAGCTTGCAGGGGTAAGCGACAAAGGACGGAAAAGATGATAGGGTAACACAAAAAGGAAAAAGAAAAAGAAGATGAAGTATGGACAAAGAAAATGGAAAGACAACTAGGTGGATGGGGAAAATGAAGGAAGAATGGACATCCACCAAGCGTAAAAGTTGGGGTTATACTCCAATTCCACAAATGTATCAAGGTCAAATGGGCGAATAGCCAAACCACACAAATAATGGTAATATCTGTGAGGAGACATGGACCAGCAAAGCGACTAGCCACATGTAGTTCTTCCACCGTTAGAATTTTATGAAACAGGGGATGGTGTTGCAAATTGGAAGGCACTTCTAGGTCACGAGCCAAAATGATGGTATGGAGTGAAACAGGAGAATGATATGTAGGATCAGACCGAAGGTTACTAATGGCACGCCGTTGCTCGGCAATGGTCATCAGACGACTGCCAGCCTGAGCAATCTCAAGCCGATGGTTATACCAGAGGCGTAAGAAAAGACTAGAAGTGGTTTGTTTGGTGGTAAGAGCTGCAAGCTCGGTGGAATCAACACATTTGGTCACTGGAGCATAAGAAGAGATTAATCAGGAGGACTGGAGACGCTTCTGAGGAAGAGTCTTGACGTACTCAGCCTGCACCAAGAGACTTTTGCGGAAGAGATGTTCATGCTCCTCCCACGTGGGATTCCATCGAGTAGCAAGTTCAAGTGCCTCATTGTCGGCAAGGCCGAGGTCAATCATAGCAAACAATTTCGCATAGCGAGGATTCATGGGGTAGGGCCTCTGTTTGACAGGTTTAGCGTCGGGCTGCATGGGAATAGCGTGAGTAAGTACCTGAGGTGGCACTCCTTTGAGATCTGTGTAGTTCCAGGCAAACACGTCTCGAAACTCCTTGAGCAACTGGATGAGCGCCTCCTCATCTTCCTTGCATAAATCCTCAGCGATAAAGGCGGGTTTAGGCAATTCCCCTTCCTCAGCAAGGTCAACTTCCTTTACTTTTGCAGGGCCTTCAATAGACTCACTAGTTGCGCCCTGGCGTTTGGCACCAAGCATAATGACAATCCGATCCCCTTTCTTGAATCGAGTAAAGCGTTTAGGGAGATCTTGGGGCTTACGTTGAGAGCCTGTGTCAGAGTCAGGGTTCTTCGCAGCTTTCTTAAGATGCATCCTTCTCAAGTGAACCGAAAAGTTCATCTTAGAGCGTGGAGCTGGGGTGGGCTCAGGGATTTCAGGATCAGAGTCGGTACTAGCATCGGACTCAGAATCAGACTCCTCTGACGTCGGTGGAGCATCAAAAGGGAGGGTGTCTGAGGGCTCGGTAGTAAACAAATCAGGGTTGGAAGTGGGGTCAAAAGTATAGGATTCCAGCTATGCATAGTCCATGGCTTGCAAGTATTCCAACCATTCTAAATCGGATTTAACACGGACCAAGCCAGCATCAATGTGAAAAGTGGGGCTTTTGGAGGGTTTTTGGTCAACTGTGATTTGCTCAATGGTTCTTCCATCAGAGTCATAGTCTACATCAGAATCGGTATCACTTGCATACTCAGTCGGGTCATCTTCAAAGTCACCATCCTCTTTTGTGTCCGAGTCATCCGGAGGCATCATGGAGACAAAAAGGTTATTATGATAATCGAACAAAACTTGATGAAGTTCAGTCCAATACCATACGGGACACATTAAAAGCTCTTCAAAGATCAGCAGGTTAGCCTCAGCCACATTCTTGAAGGCTGGTCTCCATGAGAAAATGAGTTTATGGAGCTCAAGGCGATCAGTAGGTACACGGAAACCTTTTGGCTTAGATGTGCATGATGGTCCAGCATGCATCATCAACAACGGCATAGAAGGAAGTTCATCAAGAATATCGAGCTTGTTTACAGGGGCTTCCTTAAGTCTATGTCGACTCAAATGTTCGTTAGCTTCTTTGTACTCTCCTTCTTCCGTGAAGGGCAACTCCAAGGTAGCAAGAATATGAAGCCAGTCTTGCTCATCTTCCAGACATGGAATATATTTGTTTAAGGGCTTCTGGGTTGGGGGACAGATGGTGTCACCACGCAACAGGCTGGAGATAGCATCTAGGTCGACTAAGGTAATCTTCCAGCTATCCATTTCAATGCGTACAGCCTCAGTACGATTTCCTAAAAAGACTAGACCATTGCCCCAATCTTCAATGAGTCGTGCATTATGCATCCAGGGTCGGCCAAGCAATTGGTCATAGTCAACGCCTTTCATGACTACAAATGTGACACAGAACTTAACACCAGCGATCTTCACCGGCCAGTCCTTCAACATGCCCAAGGGTCGGACCTTAGAACCATCAGCGACGGTGAGATTAAAGTGGACAGGCTCAATTGGAGGGTTGCCCCACGTCTTAAGTACTGCTTGATTCACGATGCTGACACCAGCTCTAGTATCGATAATGCCTCTTCTCGTGGAATCACCAAGTTCTTCCACAGGGAGTACTACATGTTGTTCAGCACCCTCCCAGAACGTAGCAACTCCAAGAGCTCCGAGGACGAGGGTAGAAGGGGAGCGAGGCAATGGATGTTGGGGATCGTCCTCAATAGGCTGGGTCTCATTGCTTCCATCAATCCAAGTCTTGAATGTTGTCCAAATGGTAGGATTGTTCTTGAAGAGCATGCCCAATGGGATGGAAACACTGGTAGAGGCTAAGGCAGCTAGCAACCCAGGGCCTACTTCCTGATACTGTAACTTCCTTGGCTGACCTTGGGCAAGTGGTTGTGCACCAAGGTCGGTAGCGGGTCGTCCAAAGGTGTTAGGGCCAATTGTTGAGGCCAAGGGAAGTATGCTATTGATGCCATGTGGTTGCAAACTATCCTTGGCTTCTTCAGCCCTAATCTCAGCTTGAGCCTCTTCCACCCAATTCTTTACTTTGCTAATCAACTTAAGTTTATGCTCAGGATCGGGGTATTCACCTACTTTGGCTGAAGCAACCATTTCTGTGTGTGGAGCAGACGTGGCTTGCTCAGCACTCGAGGCAACTGCGGGAACTGAAGTCACCCCGTCACTCTTGAGTTTGAGAGCAGCACGCTTAGTTTTCTTCTTTGCATTCTTCTTTCCAATGATAGAGCCAGTAGCTAGAGATGGGCCAGGGATACTGACGCCACCCTGCTTAGCTTGTGCTCGGGTAATGGCATTAATCAGAATGGGAATCACATCCTCATCTTTCAGCATTTCTACTGCAAAGAGAGTCAAGGGAACAGTGGGAACAATAGCTTTGCTAGGGCTAGCTTTCCGCTTCGGGCAATCGGAATACATGTGAGTGATTCCACACTCAGGACACCTTTGATCAGATTCATTCTCCTTTGATTGTTCTTGTTTTTGCAGGCAACGTGTGGAGATGTGACTAGGTTGGCCACAAGTCCAGCAGGCAAGAGTCTCGCGGGGTTGTATCAAGCCGCGCCCTCGACCCCGTCCCAACATCATGATCGGGATTGGTCTATAGTCCATGAGCACCACATTTCCTTCTTCATCATAAGAGATAAATGGGTTGGCATAATCATTGTCCTCAACGGGCTCTTCAACATAGTGGACAGGGGGATCACTAGGTGGGTGAGTTATGATAGGGCCCGGAGGCCGTGGGATGCCGGATGGGTTAATGTCAGCTTGAGGAGCTACAGGTCTATGGTCAGGAGGAGCAGGAAGAGCCATCTGCTGAGGTCTGGGGTATGGAAACCCATGATTTGCGTAGGGTGCAGCATAGGGAAGCCGCCTAGGTGCTCTACAAGTAGAAGCTTCGTGACCAAACCGCCCACAATTTGTGCAGGTCCTACTCTGTCGAGAGCATTCGGATGGCAAGTGATCACCGCCGCAATGTATGCACTGCACGTTTTGTCGGTATGGTCGAGGCTGCCTGAATGAGTCAATCATTTTTAAGAGCTCTTGCTGTTGTTTCATCACATCAGCCATGAGATGCTGAGTCTGGGTGTTTCCTATCTCAAGTTTGCCTCTACTAGATTGGGATTCAGATTCTAGGCTTTTTCCTTTCTTGTCGTGAGTTCTCTCCTTGTGTAGGTCTTCTATGCGGATTGCTTCATCTAAGACTCCGTTGAGATTTGCTCGATCTAGCACGGAATTGCTAGCCAGTGCCTCATAGATCTTTTCATCATGGATACCCTTGATGAAAGCCTTCGTGACTGCTTTAGCAGCTGGTTTTTCAGCTACTAGTGGGATTCTCTTGTAGAGGCCTTTTAATCAAGACACATAGTCTCTCATGCTCTCTTCGTCGTGTTATTCAATATTCATGAGTCGGACAATTAAATTGTCCCTATAGCCTGCCTCGGCAAATCACTTTATGAAGAGAGTCTTAAGAGCTGCGAAGGAAGCCTTCTCAGCTAGATCGAGGCCAGTAAACCAAGTACGACCCTTCTCGCCCATGCAAAGCCCAAAGGCTTGAGCCTGCTTGGCATCGCCTATAAGGTTATTGGCCTCGCAAACTTGCTCAAATTGCTCTATGAAGCTGTATGGGCCGTCGCCAGCATGATACTTATCAATTTGCTTGGCCACTAGGGGAACTTTGGCTTGGTCTCGTTGGGCAGGTGTATTACCCGTCCCAGTAAGCAGTGTTTGAGCCATGTGAGCTCCCACAGTGAGCAAGTTGGTATGATCAAAGAGCCTATGTTGGACGAGGTCCGTTAAAGTATTAGTGGATGATCCTGATGTTCCAGCATTCAGCAACATGTGCTTGATCCCATCCAGTTCGGTTTTCATGTTCAAAAGTTCTTGCTTTGTGTCCATGGTGTGTTCGAGGATCTTGCTAAAAGTACTAGTTCCTTGGACTTTGAGGATCATGAGTTTTTCCTCAAGGTCTGCTAGGGAGAGTCGAGCACGATCAAAGCGTGCAGCTATTTGGTAGCTATCCAAGGACTCTCGGACATCTGGAAGAGAGTCTAAAAATGTTGCTTCATCCATTGTGAAGGTTATTGGGACAGTAAGAGTCTCGGGGCTAGGGCTCCGCTCCCTAGGAGGAGAGAGGATCACTTTGCCATTTTGCAAGCGCATACAACTAAATCAATGAGAGGTTAACCTAGGTCTTAGCAATGGTCCTCAGTGAATGATGGTTCAAATGTTTCAGAACATCTGAATTGGTTGTTTTGTTGAGTTGTTGAGTGGGAGTGAAAAGTACCTGAAGGGTTCTCTCAATATTGGTCAAATACACACATTCTCTTCATCGTTTCCATTTTTAAAGAAAAACACTCGAAGTATGAAATCAAGCTTTCTTCCTTTCAAATACAATGTGCATGGGGACAAGCAATTCCGCCAAGTATCACAACCAAGTCATGATGACAATATGGCAAGTAAGGACGGCACTTGATACCAACACTTAAAGCAAGAGGTTCAAATTTAGAATGTGAGTAAAACAAGTAGGAGTGAAGCTTAAGGCATAGGTTAAGAGACTATGGGTGGGAATGTCAATGAGAGTTAAGAGAGGATGAGTGAGTAGGGATGAGTGAGAGATGAGTGTGGAGAAGTAAGTGGGGGATTAGTGAGAGAGGAGTATGAGTGAGGGGTGATTGGTGTAAGTGATAATTAGGGTTTGTGAGGGATTAGGGTTGGGGTGGTACTAGTGAGTGATAAGAGGTGGTGCAAGTAAATAAGGTGCTAGGTGGGTGCGAATGAGGTGGTGCGAATGACTATGACCTAGGTGGTGCGAATGAGGTGGTGCGAATGAGTATGACCTAAGTGGTGCGAATGAGTATGACCTAGGTGGTGCAAATGAGGTGGTGCGAATGCGAATGAGGTGGTGCGAATGAGTGTGACCTAGGTGGTGCGAATGAGGTGGTGCGAATGCGAATGAGGTGGTGCGAATGAGGTGGTGCAAATGCGAATGAGGTGGTGCGAATGACCTAGCGAATGAGTATGACCTAGGTGGTGCGAATGAGGTGGTGTGAATGCGAATGAAGTGGTGCGAATGAGTGTGACCTAGGTGGTGCGAATGAGGTGGTGCGAATGCGAATGAGGTGGTGCGAATGAGTATGACCTAGGTGGTGCGAATGAGGTGGTGCGAATGACCTAGAGAATGAGTATGACCTAGAATGAGGTGGTGCGAATGAGTGTGACCTAGGTGGTGCGAATGAGGTGGTGCGAATGCGAATGAGGTGGTGCGAATGAGGCGGTGCGAATGCGAATGAGGTGGTGCGAATGACCTAGCGAATGAGTATGACCTAGAATGAGGTGGTGCGAATGAGTGTGACCTAGGTGGTGCGAATGAGTATGACCTAGTGCAAATGAGGTGGTGCGAGTTGTAAGATTGTGCAAACCCTAGGCGGTTCAAGGATGGTGGTGTGAGTAAGTGAGCAAAATCTGCACCAAGTAAATAGTGTTTCCATACTTGAAGAGCATGTACCACCACCATAAGCTCTTTCTTATATACTGGAGCATGTAGCTCATGGTCCTTGAGGCGTCAGCTCTCAAATGCTACTGCATGATGCTCTTGGTTAAGCACAACTCCAACACAATCCCTAGAAGCATCGCACTGAACTTCAAAAGGTTTTTGAAGATCCGAAACTATGAGAACTGGTTCTTGAGTCACAAGAAACTTAATTCTTTCAAAGGCTTGTAGTTTCCTTGATCCCCAGCAAAAAGGCATTCGCTTCTTAGTAAGGTCATGTAGAGGAGATGCAACATACACAAAACCTCGTATGAACCTCCTATAGTATGAACATAGGCCCAAGAAACTTCTAACTTCATGTACAAAAGTAGGTGTAGGCCATTCAACAATGGCTCAAATCTTCTCAGGATCCATTCTCACCAAATTGTGAGAAACAATATGGCCTAAGTAATGAATTTCCGAAAGGAAAATTTCACTCTTCTTAGCATTGACCTATAGTCTATGCTTGTGAAGCTCTTGAAAAACAATAGATATATGTTTTCTATGCTCTTCTTTAGACCGTGAAAATATTAGAATGTCATTAAAGAAGACACATGTGAACTTTGAGTGAGGTCTGAAAATTCTCTCCATCATTCGATTGAATGTGGCGGGTGCATTAGTCAAACCAAATGGCATGACTAAGAACTCGTATAGTCGAAATGTCATACAAAAAGCTGTCTTATGAACATCTTTAGGTGCTTTCCATATCTGGTGATAGCCGCTCTTGAGATCAATGTGACTAAAGATACTAGATCCTTGCAACTTATCCAATATATCATCTATCCTTGGGATAGGAAAACGATTATTGATTGAGATCTTGTTCAAAGATCTGTAGTCTATGCACATACGGAAAGAAAAATCTTTCTTTTCAACAAGTAAGACTGGAGAGCAGTATGGAGGAGAGCTAGGTTGAACTTACCCTTTTTCCAACAATTCGTTTACTTGTGTTAGGATCTCCTCTTGCTGACTTGCACTTACTTGGTAAGGCAGTTGGTTAGGTGGTGAACTGCCTAGGATAAGATCAATTGTGTAATCTTCTGGGCCCTTAGGAGAGGTAACTCTCCTAGGAGTGAGTCACTAAAACAATCTTCATATTGTTTAAAAAAATCGTGTCTAGCTTGATCAATTAAAGAGAGGGATTATTTTAAAGTCTGAGACTTAGAAGCATTAGTTGGTATTGTGTGTTCATTAGAGGCACCAAGTGCCCTTGAATCATTAGTTTCTTTTGACTCTCTCACAAAAATCATGTACAAAGAAATAGTTTTCTTCATTTCTTTAGAAATGCTAACATGACTAACCATTGGCACAAGCCAATCTCCAACATCAGTAATGCATACTATGTTCCGACCCTTCAATTGAAATGCAAGGGTCTTCTTAAAGGCATGCCTAAGATAACATCACATTTACTTATGGGTGCAAGTAGAAAAGATTCTTGGTCGCAGTAATCCCCAATTCTAAGATTCAACTTCCCTTGAATAGGAGTAGAATTGGTTGTAAGTCCTTTCAAATGCTGAACCTGATCCAATTAGTGTTCCCAATCGATCTGGTGGATTTTGTAGCCTTTGAACAGTATCTGGTGACACAAAATTATATGTGGACCCTGGATCAAAGACTATCAAAACTCGTTGATTGTTGAGTGTCCCCCTACCCTTTAAGAGTTGTCTTTTCTTCTCATTTGAATGATTGTTAGCTTGCACATCCAAAACAGAATTTGAGGATGGTGGAGGAGGATCTTTAACCACATTTTCTTCCTTCCTTTTGTGAGGACAATCGGGCTTCATATACCCTAACTCACCAAAAAGAAAGCACATTCCTTCCTCTTTGTACTTTTGTATCTCAAAGGGTGAGAGATACTTGCACTTCTTCTTGTTACCCTCTGGCTTTAAATATTGGTCATGGGTAAAGGTAAGTCTTCTTCAATTAGTCTTGTCTCTTGGCTGATCATAGAGCTGCTCTTGTCTAGCTCTATAAGAACTCATCTCCAACTTTCGAGATGTACTAGGTGTATGCAAATTTTCAGCTATGATGGCAGACTCCATCATGCAAGATAAGGTTTCATGTGGATACACCTTCATGGTACTGTTTAAATGAGGGAGTAGACCAACTTCAAACTTCATTTCCTTCTCTTCATCACTAATCTCCATGAAAGGAGTAACCTTTAGAAAAGTAGACCAAAACTCGTCCACATTACTAGTGACCTTTTCATGCTCTTTCTCGCCTAGCCAATCCCACTCCTTCTTGGCATCATTCTCAAAATCAGAAGGCAAGAACTTAGCATAAAACGTTTTCTTGAACTTTTCCCAAGTCGTACATTTTTGTCCCTCCAAATTGAGAGTCAACCACCAATTGCTAGCAATGTCTTTCAAATGCATGCCTACATGCCTTAGCTTGGACTTTTCTAAGAAATTACCATCAAAAAAAGCAACTTCAAATTTCCTGACAAAGGATAATGCCTTAGCAAGATCTCTCTTACCGGAGTAAGAGTCAAACTTTATGTCCTTATCCCCAGACTTGAAAGTCTTAGTCTGCTTAAGCTTGCTCCTCTTATGGTCCCTCTTTGTCCGTTTGCAAATTGCACGGGACTTAGAACCAAGAGAGTAGAAACTAGAAGATGATTGGGAGAAGGAGGAACTTGAGTAATCATGGGAGTAGCTGGTTGCTGAGGGAGATGACTCCCTCCTTATCCGCCTCACTCGAGGTGAGGTCTTTTTACTCTTCTTGACCCGAGAATCCTTCTTCCTTCTAGGAAGCTTCTCAGCAATTCGATGCTTTACATCTTCACCAAAAATGGTGTTTCCTCCAGTATCAGCATCTTTTGGAGGATTCGGTCCTTCATAAGTAGCTTCTTCCCTTGCCCTTAGGTTGTCAATCAATTGACGTACTTCGGGAATCTCCAACAAGCTATGATACTCTGTCAATTGAGCATGTAATTGCTCACTTGTAGGTGCTTCATTAGTTGCTATCTTTACCTTCTTCTTGCAAGGATCGCCTTTACTTTGAGAAAAGCAAAGAGACCTGCTCTGATACCACTGTTATAGAATCCGAGATACACGCTCGGCTTTCGTATATACTTAAAATATATATGGCAAATATTATGTTGGCACAGAGGGAGAATAGATGAGAGAAAAGAAAGGTGTAGAGAGAGAGGTAGAGAAACTGGCAACACACTAGGGATTGGAAGATGGGCCAGTCCCCCCCCTTGTGGAGTTATATTATTGACAAGGAGCAAGATCCTCTATTAAGTTGGTTGTTGCATTCTTACATGTGTCTAAGGATTTTGAACATTTAGATTATACCAGCAAATTGTAGCTGCATTGATAGTTTATTACAAATTTGACACACCTTCTCCTTTCTTTCTAAAATGAAAACTTCTAGAGCTTTCAACCTTTCCACTATCTTTTGATTCAATTTACTTGATGATTGTTTCTTAAAAGAGGATTTAGACTGATTTTGAGATGGGATTTATTGCATTTCCCTTAGTTTTCTTCTACTTTTTCTTTCTATCCTCATCATCAGAATCATCCAAATATTCATTTGATTTTGAATCTAAACCATCAATATCATCATCTAGATCATCATCATCTTCAAAAGCACTTTCAATATCTCTGTTGAGATCTAATCTTGCATTCATGTTTTTGTTACAAACATGTCCAAAATAAGGAAAATAAAGGGAAAAATGGGATTGCAATCCATTGACAAGGCATAATCACTGATGGGGAAGCACTCGGGCATTAGAACAAAGGTTTAAGACCCAAGGAAGGGAGTTGAAGGCTCACTTTTAGCTTCTACGGTGAGAGAGAAAGAGAGAGAGAAGAGAGAGAAGAGAGAATCCAGGGCCAAAGAAACGGATCGATTTACTTGTGCTGGAGTTTTTTGCCATTCTAGGCATATACAAACTTTCCCCTTGTCTATTTTTGCATTACGGAAGGTTGTAACCTGGCATGCCAAAAATTGTTGCCATAGATTCGATTTTAGCCTTGACTAGAACCACAATCGTCGAAATCAAACGCGATTGATAGAGTTTGATTCCCAGAATTGAACTCGGACAGTCCAATTCCAAAAAATCAAACTGTCCGTGGTTTCGAAAATTGAATCACTCGGACACCAACCCACCCATCCAATCGGACACGTTAGAACGAACCCACTAATAGGAGACGACCCTCAAACCTAGATGGCATCATGCCGCTATGCGCGCACCATGTGAAAAACTCTAGAGTGTAGCTTTCTTATTGATCTAGAGAGCCAATGCTATTTTAGACATTAGTGTTAGTGTCTGTAGTATGGATGGTACAAAAATATTAGATTTTTGGACAATTTTAGCTCATTTTTTATATTTTATTTCCTGTTTAAAAAATCCATAAAACTACAGACAACTTAGATTAGGATGGCATGTAAAAGAAAGTAGGTATCTTTCAGCCATTTTGAGAGGATTTTATGTAAAAAGAAAGAGTGAAATCGTGCGACGCACGATCACTGTTTTTAAGCAATGAACAGCACTCAGAAGTGGGAGATGAAGAAGGAGTGATCTACCAAAATTATGGCCATGTGTGCTAGTATTTTACCTCCCTTTTGGAGTCAATGCAAGCATCAGATTGGCGGTCTGACCAACATAGAGGAATGTATTATTTTATGCATGTTTTTGTTTACAAGAGATTTATCTTCTCATAATGTAGAAATAAATTGGCAGGCTTCACCTCTGTGAGTATTCTTCTACATCTTCTATTTCTTTGAAACCCTTCTCTTTTGTCTACTCCTCTCCCTGAATCTCCCTTCACCCTGCTGTCTCTTAGCCCCTGGTAGACTTTCAACCCCAAACGCTCCGACAATGGTGAACCCGACGTGAAAGTCGATGGTAAAGGTGTGTAAAGATGGGAGATTCAACTGGATCAAGTGATGGTGATGCTTTACAACAGATGATTGCTTTGTTGCAGCAACAACAGTTGTTGTTACAACAGTAGATGCAAACTCGGTAGAAAGCAAAAAGAATTGATTCCTTAGTTATGAATGCATTGCAGGGCACACTAGGGACTAGAAGATGGGCAAGTCCCCCCACCTTATGGAGTTATATCATTAACAAGGAGCAAGCTCCTCCCTTACGCATAAGCCAGTTCTTACTTGTAGATCTTGGAAACAAGATCATGGTTCTTTGCACGGTATACAACTGTCTAACACTTGCACAACTTGGAAGTTGGCACCTTTTGATCCTTCTTGAGTCTCCTTCTCTCCTACACAATATGTGTAGGGCTCTCCTCTTGGCGCTTGATTTCAGCAGAGCTTCTGTAGCACTTGCACCTTCTCTTCTCCTCTTGGAACTTGATTTCAGTAGAGCTTCCGCAGCACTTGATTTCAGCAGGGCTTCCGCATCACTTACACGTTCTCTTCTCCTCTTGGATACATGCAAAGTGAGGCTTCCTTCACCTCTCCCTTACACCCAAGGAGAGCCTCCTCTTTTATAGACTTTCAAGAGCTTCTCTTCTTGGAGAGAGAGTTGAGTTGATCTTCATGCAAGATGTGGTTGTTCCACTCTGTAGCACTAATTTTGAGATATCTCTTTATCCGTTGTTTGGATAAAAACGCGTCCAACATGAAAGTTGTAGATCTTGTTGTTTTTTGATAACCCATGCAACCCATTTAGAGATCGTTTTTCTATTGCGAGATATTTTTAAAAATTGATTTTCCAAAAAACAACTTTTTAAACTGTACTCTTAACTTATGATCCATGCAACCACCTTGAGTCGTAGATAAGAAGAGTTCATTAGATTGCCTTGGGCCTCAACCTTAAGATTGAATTCAACACAAAAGCTTGTGTCATTTTAAACCTTAGAAAGAGAAAATCACTTCTCTCCTCACTTTCAAAGGATCACGTCTCTCGTCTTTCATGGTGATAGAATTCCCTCTCTCGTCTTTCTTAATGAAAGAAAAGACCTTAAACCTTGACTTGTAGGAGAGAGGATGACCCCAAATGAATGCAATGCTCATTATACAAGATTAAACATTCCCAGGCATCCATGGATGCACACATAAATGCATATACACAATGCTAATGCACTTCCTCTTCTTAGAACTCAATCCATCTTCATTTATGTGTAGCTCCTTGGATCTTGTGTACGCTCTTACACTTGGCAAACACTTCTTTTCCCCTTCATAACTTGTACTTCTAACTTATACTACCTATACGAGATATCCCCGTCACAGTGCTCTGATCACCCCATTAAGTGATGCACTAAGAATACTGGTCTCGAAATGGTCTCATGAACATGCTAGATCATCATCAACACTTAAAGAAAATTGAGTCATTAATTTATTGACATGAATTTATTAAATAGAGAATGTGTAATTAGCAATCAATTTAGTGGCATCCCTCTGGCTTCTAAAAAGTTGACCTCAACTGTAGAGAGGATACATAGTCCTTAAGAAGATCTAGAAAGTCTTGTGGTTCTCTCTCAATCATAAACTGAGTGTCCAATGGGGGATAAACCTTAAACTTAACCAGATACTTCCGTAATACCTTACCTGAACTTAGAGTATTGTCCTGATGGTGTAAAATTCTTTCAGGCACAAGGAACTCTTCTATTTCTTCTATGTCAGGTAAATCTTTCTTCATTGGTTCCATTAGAGGTTCTCCAATATAGGGACGTAGAAAACTTATATGGAAAGCATTATGAATGTTTCAATGAATTGGTAGATCCAAACAAAAAGTCACATCGTTTATATTATCTGTGATTTTGAAAGTGCCATAATAGCGATTAGGAAGCTTAGCCAGTTTACCCTTTTGACCTTTCTGCTTATTTAAGCAAGCCTTCTCAAACTTAAGAAGAACATAATGTCCCAACTTGAGACCTAACTTACGATGATGCTTATCTACTTCGCGTTTATGCTTCTCTTGTGTCCTTTGGATAGCAGCTTTCACTTGAGTAAAAGTTGTATCAATGTCTCTAACAAACTCATCTGCTACTAAGATCTTATCCTTCGTAAGAAGAATGGGTGGTAAATGAGGCTTACCATAGATGATCTCAAAGGGTGCCTTATCAGTACTAGAGTGCACCGTATTATTGTATGCAAACTCTACTAAAGGCAAATACTTTTCCCATTCTCTTTGATTATCAGAGACATAGGATTTCAAAAGGTCCAAAACAGTAGAATTAGCACTTTCACTCTGCCCATCCATCTAAGGATGATAAGAGGATGAAAACTTACTTTCTCCCGAGGTTCTCGAAGAGAGCTTGCCAAAAGAGGCTGGTCATGCAAGGATCTCGATCAATTATAATGGACTTAGGCATGCCATGGATCTTGAAAATATGAGAAATGAATAACTTAGCCATATGATCAACTTTGATTGTCTTTCGCACAGGTATAAAGTGAGCTTGCTTATTGAATCTATCAATGATAGTCTAGATTGCATCATTGCCTGCTTGTGTGCAAGGAAGCTCTATGATAAAGTCCATGGCTATAATTTTCCAAGACTCATTGCAAATAGATAATGGCTTCAGTAGACCAGGTGGTTTATGCCTGTCATACTTCACTTTTTGGCATATCTTGCACTCGCGGACATATCTTTCAATGTTAGCTCTAAGAGTGGGCCAAAAGAAATATCTTTCCAATTCTTGAGTAGTGGGTAGAATACCCCCATGTCCAACATATGGAGATGCATGTGCTTCATCCATTACCTTGTGTCGCAATGGTAATGCTACATAAATTGCTTGCTAATGATACAAATAACCATCTCGAATCCAGTAAGGTGTAAGCGACTGACCTGAGTTAAGTTGATCCCATATAGTTGAGAAGTTGGAATCAGTTGCATACATTTTGGGTAAATCCATGAACTCCTTATGGTAAACAGTTGTGACTACATTCACTCAAGGTCATTGTGATAGAGCATCTACTACCACATTCTTAGTTCTAGAAGTGTGGACTTGAAAATGAAACATAGATAAGAAATTTGCCCAACTCATCTGTTTCTCTGAGAGCTTCTTTTGAGTGAGGAAGTATCTTAGACTTTGGTGATCTGTTTTAATAACAAAATCTACACCAAGTAAATAGTGTTTCCATACTTGAAGAGCATGTACCACTGCCGTAAGCTCTTTCTCATATATTGGAGAATGTAGCTCATGGTCCTTGAGGCGTCGGCTCTCAAATGCTACTACATGATGCTCTTGGTTAAGCACAACTCCAACGCAATCCCTAGAAGCATCGCAGTGAACTTCAAAAGGTTTTTGAAGATCCGAAACTATGAGAACTGGTTCTTGAGTCACAAGAAACTTAATTCTTTCAAAGGCTTGTAGTTTCCTTGATCCCCAACAAAATGGCATTCACTTCTTAGTAAGGTCATGTAGAGGAGATACAACATATGCAAAACCTCGTATGAACCTCCTATAGTATGAACATAGGCCCAAGAAACTTCTAACTTCATGTACAATAGTAGGTGTAGGCCATTCAACAATGGCTCGAATCTTCTCAGGATCCATTCTCACCAAATTGTGAGAAATAATATGGCCTAAGTAATGAATTTCCGAAAGGAAAATTTCACTCTTCTTAGCATTGACCTATAGTCTATGCTTGCGAAGCTCTTGAAAAACAATAGATATATGTTTTCTATGCTCTTCTTCAGACCGTGAAAATATTCAAATGTCATCAAAGAAGACACATGTGGACTTTGAGTGAGGTCTGAAAATTCTCTCCATCATTCGATTGAATGTGGCGGGTGCATTAGTCAAACCAAATGGCATGACTAAGAACTCGTATAGTCCAAATGTCGTACGAAAAACTGTCTTATGAACATCTTCACATGCTATCCGTATCTAGTGATAGCCGCTCTTGAGATCAATGCAACTAAAGATACTAGCCCCTTGCAACTTATCCAAGATATCATCTATCCTTGGGATAGGAAAACGATTCTTGATTGTGATCTTTTCAAAGATCTATAGTCTATGCACATAAGGGAAGAGCAACCTTTCCTTTGAACAAGTAAGACTGGAGAGTAGTATGGAGAAGAGCTAGGTTGAACTAACCCTTTTCCCAACAATTCATTTACCTGTGTTAGGATCTCCTCTTATTGACTTGCACTTTCTCGGTAAGGCGGTTGGTTAGGTGGTGAACTACCTGGGATGATAAGATGAATTGTGTGATCTTCTGAGCGCTTAGGAGGTAACTCTCATGGGAGTGAATCACTAAAACAATCTTCATATTGTTTAACAAAATCATGTCTAGCTTGATCAATTAAAGAGAGAGGTTCTTTTAAAGTATCAAACTTAGAAGCATTAGTTGGTATTGTGTGTTAATTAGAGGCACCAAGTGCCCTTGAATCATTAGTTTCTTTTGAGTCTCTCCCAAAAATCATGTACGCAGAAATAGCTTTCTTCATTTCTTTAGAAATGCTAACATGACTAACCATCTGCACATGCCAATCTCCAGCATCAGCAATGCATACTATGTTCCGACCCTTGAATTGAAATGCAAGGGTCTTCTTAACAAAATCGGGAAGAGGTCTAATCTTGTAATGCCAAGGCATGCCTAAGATAATATCACAATTACCTATGGGTGCAAGTAGAAAAGATTCTTGGTCGCGGTAATCCCCAATTCTAAGATTCAACTTCCCTTGAATAGGAGTAGAATTGGTTGTAAGTCCTTCAAATGCCGAACTTGATCCAATTGTTGCTCCCAATCGATCCGGTGGAATTTGTAGCCTTTCAATAGTATATGCTGACACAAAATTATATATGGACCCTAGATCAAAGAGTATCAAAACTTATTGATTGTTGAGTGTCCCCCAACCCTTTAAGAGTTGTCATTTCTTCTCATTTGAATGATTGTTAGCTTGCACATCCGAAACAGAATCTGAGGATGGCAAAGGATCTTTCACCACATTTTCTTCCTTCCTTTTGTGAGGACAATCAGGCTTCATATGCCCTAACTCACCATAAAGAAAGCATCTTCCTTCCTCTTTGTACTTTTGTATCTTAGAGGGTGAGAGATACTTGCACTTCTTCTTGTTACCCTTTGGCTTTGAATATTGGTCATGGGTAAAGGTAGGTCTTCTTCGATTAGTCTTGTCTCTTGGCTGATCATAGAGCTGGTCTTGTCTAGCTCTATTAGAACTCGTCTCCAACTTTCGAGATGTATCAGGTGTATGCAAACTTTCAGCTATGATGGCAAACTCCATCATGCGAGATAAGGTTTCATGTGGATACACCTTCATGGTACTATTTAAATGAGGGAGTAGGCCAACTTCAAACTTCATTTTCTTCTCTTCATCGCTAATCTCCATGAAAGGAGTAACCTTTAGAAAAGTAGACCAAAACTTCTCCACATAACTAGTGACCTTTTCATGCTCTTTCTCGCCTAGCCAATCCCACTCCTTCTTGACATCATTCTCAAAATCAAAAGGCAAGAACTTAGCATAAACTTTTTCTTGAACTTTCCCAAGTCGTACATTTCTGTCCCTCCGCAATGAGAGTCAAGCACCAATTACTAGCGGTGTCTTTCAAATGCATGCCTACATGCCTTAGCTTGGATTTTTCTGAGAAATTACCATCAGAAAAAGCAGCTTCAAATTGCCTGACAAAGGCTAATGCCTTAGCAGGATCTCTCTTACCGGAGTAAGAGTTTAACTTTATGTCCTTATCCCCAGACTTGAAAGTCTTAGTCTTCTTAATCTTGCTCTTCTTATGGTCCCTATTCGTCCGTTTGGGAATTGCACGAGACTTAGAACCAAGAGAGTAGAAACTAGAAGATGAGGAGGAGGAGGAGGAACTTGAGTAATCAAGGGAGTAGCTAGTTGTTAAGGGAGATGACTCCCTCCTTATCCGCCTCACTCGAGGTGAGGTCTTTTTACTCTTCTTGACCTGAAAAACCTTCTTCTTTCTAGGAAGCTTCTCAGCAATTGGATGCTTTTCATCTTCACCATCAATTGGTGCAATGGTGTTTCCTCTAGTATCACCATCTTTTGGAGGATTCGATCCTTCATAAGTAGCTTCTTCCCTTGCCCTTAGGCTATCAATCAATTGACGTACTTTGGGAATCTCCAACAAGCTACGATACTCTGTCAATTGAGCATGTAATTGCTCAATTGTAGGTGCTTCATTAGTTTCCATCTTTACCTTCTTCTCGCAAGGATCGCCTTTACTTTGAGAAAAGCAAGGAGACCTTCTCTGATACCACTCTTAGAGAATTCGAGATACACACTCGACTTTCTTATATACTTAAAATGTATATGGTGAATATTATGTTGGCACAAAGGGAGAATAGATGAGAGAAAAGAAAGATGTAGAGAGAGAGGTAGAGAAACTGACAACACACTAGGGACTAGAAGATGGGCCAATCCCCCCCCCTTGCAGAGTTATATTATTAACAAGAAGCAAGCTCTTCCGTTACACATAAGCCAGTTCTTACTTGTAGATCTTGGAAACAAGATCACTGTTTCTTGCACAGTATACAACCCGCTGCACAACTTGGAAGTTAGCACCTTTTGATCCTTCTTGAGTCTCCTTCTCTCCTACACAATATGTGTAGGGCTCTCCTCTTAGCACTTGATTTCAGCAGAGCTTCCGCAACACTTGCACCTTCTCTTCTCCTCTTGGAACTTGATTTCAGGAGAGCTTCCGCAGCACTTGATTTCACCAGGGCTTCTAGAGCACTTGCATTCTCTTCTACTCTTGGATACATGCAAAGTGATGCTTCCTTCACCTCTCCCTTACACCCAAGGAGAGCCTTCTCTTTTATAGGCTTTCAAGAGCTTCTCTTCTTAGAGAGAGAGTTGAGTTGATCTTCATGCAAGATGTGGTTGTTCCACTCTACATCACTAATTTCAAGATATCTGTTTATGCGTTGTGTTTGGATGAAAACACGTCCAACACAAAAGTTGTAGATCTCATTGTTTCTGATAACCCAGGAAGCCCATTTTCAGAGATCATTTTTCTATTGTGAGATATTTTAAAAATTTGACTTTCCAAAAAACAACGTTTTAAGCTGTACTCTTAACTTGTGGTCCGTGCAACCACCTTGAGTCATAGATCAGGAGAGTTCATTAGATTGGCTTGGGCCTTAACCTTAAGATTGAATTCAACACAAAAGCTTGTGTCATTTTAGACCTTAGAAAGAGAAAATCACTTCTCTCCAAGGATCACATCTCTCGTCTTTCTTAATGAAAGAAAAGACCTTAAACCTTGACTTGTAGGGGAGAGGATGACCCCAAATGAATGCAATGCTCTTTTCACAAGAGTAAACATTCCCAGGTGTCCATGGATGCACACATAAATACATATACACAATGCTAATGCACTTCCTCTTCTTAGAACTCAATCCATCTTCATTTATTTGTAACTCCTTGGTTCTTGTGTACACTCTTACACTTGGCAAACACTTCTTTTTCCCTTCATAACTTGTACTGCCTGTACTAGATATCCCCATCATAGTGCTCTGATCACCCCATCAAGTGATGCACTAGGAATATTAGTCTCGAAATGGTCTCAGGGCCATACTAGATCATCATCAACACTTAAAGAAAAGTGAATCATTAATTTATTGACATGAAATTTTTAAATAGAGAATGTGTAATAAGCAATCAATTTAGTGATAGGAGCAAACAATTCATCAGGGGATATTTATGCGTCTTATCTGAATGTACCCATGACTATTAGAAATGTTAGGTATGAATATCATTTTTTTGTGTAGGATTCATATAGTTATTCAGTGATTTTGGGGCAGCCCTATATTTTGGAATCAAGGTCGAAAACAAAAGCCTTGAATGATGGTTCTTTATATGCTTGGGTTCGGAGTAAAGACAATACAAAGGTGGTACAATTTCTCATTGTTTGTGTGAATCATCCTTGCAATCAAGATAGGCTACAGGATAATCCTATGCCACCTAATGTACGAGAGTTTAAGGGTTTTTAAATAGCACTTCTATAAGTGGCGACTATGGCAGTCCCTCTAGGAAGATAATAATGCCTCCAAGAAAGGGGGAAATTGTTTTTGTGTCTGGATTGCAGGAATGGACACCATGTAGTCTTTGTAGTTTTAAGAATATTTTACTCATGTGTAGGGTTGAAAAGAAATATGTAGGTGGGCTGAAAAAGAACTGAAGACATATGGTTTGATGGCTACAAATGAAGGTATTTCATGGCTATTTTAAGGGCTTGTTGATGTTAATACAGTGGCTGAAATTTCTACAGCAATTAATGCTGAAAATAGAGCAGAAAAATAGGTTATTTATGTTGACACTTTAGAGATATATGAAGTCATTCAAGAGTTTATTGAGCATGAACATGAGAATATGGAAGAAGAAGAGGTAGAAGATGAAGACATTGACATGACAGAAGATACTTCTTCTGACACTGTAGATTCGTAAGACTTTGGCACATGCCAGAGAAAGAGCAGATTAGGAGGGGGTGGATGTCATACCGCTACACGCACACCATGTGAAAAAATCTAGAGTGCGGCTTTCTTATTGATCTAGAGAGCCAATGCCATTTTAGACATTAGTGCTAGTGTCCATAGTGTGGATGGTTCAAAAATATTATATTTTTGGACAAGTTTAGCCAATTTTTGAATTTTAGATATTATCTCTTGTAAAAAAATCCATAAAATTGTAGACAACTTCTAGATTAGGATGACATGTAAAAGAAAGTAGGTAGCTTTCTGCCATTTTGAGAGGATTTTATGTATTTAAAAAAAAGATTAGCGAAATCGTGCGATGCGCGATCGTTGTTTTCAAGCAATGAACAGCACTCCAATGTGGGGGATGAAGGAGGAGTGATCTAGAAGAATTCTAGCTAGATGTGCTGGTATTTTAACCCCCCTTTTGGAGCCAATGGAAGCATCAAATTGGCGATCTGAGCAGCATTGATGAAGGTAATATTTTATGCACATTTTTTCCTACAAGAGATTTATCTTCTCATAATGCAGATTTAAATTAACATGCTTCACCTGTGTGAGTATTCTGCTACATCTTCTATTTCTTTCTGCAAGTATTTACAACCTAGGGATCTGCAAGCTAAGGACTAGAGGAAGTCACAAGACCTACTGAAATGATTCATGAGATTTAAGAAAGGTGAGAGGGTAGTGGTCTTGCTAGGAGCCAAAAAGACGAGGGAAAGTGAGTGAGCCTATAGAAGGACCCGCCAAATTCAAGGAGGTTAATCTAACTGAGGAAGGGGAGATGCCCCGACCTGCTTTTATGGCTAACGACTTGACCAAGGAAGAGGAGGCAACTCTTGTTGCTCTCCTACAAGAGTACATAGATGTATTCGCTTGGTCCCTTGATGAGTTGAAGGGGGTAGATCGAAGTGTAGTGACTCATAACATCTCGATGACACTCGATGCAACGTCGCTTAAGCAGAGACCATATGTGATGAATCCCAAACATGCTTATGTTGTCAAGGAGGGAGTTGATAAGCTATTGAGAGTAGGATTCGTTTATGAAATCGAGCACACAGACTGGGTATCACCCATAGTGATTGTAATGAATAAGATTGGAAAAATCAGTATGTGCATCAATTACAAGAAAGTCAATGCTTCCACAAATAGAGACAATTATCCATTGACATACACTGAGCATATGCTTGAGAGGGTGGCTGGTAAAGAGGCCTACAGTTCCTTGGATGGCTTCTTTGGATACAATCAAATGCAAGTGCATCCCGGATGATAGGCACAAAACTACATTCACTATCGAGTGGGGCATCTTTGCCTACATACTCATGCCCTTTGGGTTGATAAATGCACTAGCCACATTTCAAAGGTTCATGTGTGCCATTTTCAAAGACATGCTTAGGTGTGAGAGTTAGAGGTATTTGTTGATGATTTATATGTCCACTCTTATTAGAAGGCACACCTAGGCCAGCTCTGAGCAGTCTTGAAAGATGTAGACTATATCGTCTCTCGTTGAACCCCTTGAAGTGCCAATTTTGGGTAAAGCACGAATGCATCCTAGGGCACGTAGTGTCAAAAAATGGCATTTCCACCGACTTCTTAAAAGTTAGGGCTATCGTCAATCTTCCACCACCAACCAACTACAAGGGAGTTCAATGCTCAATCATATAGGGTACTATCGACGATTTGTGTTAAACTATGCATTAATTGCTAGGCCTTTATACAAATTGCTAGTGATATTTGAATGGACGAAGGAATGCCAATGTGCATACGAAGAGTTAAAGAAGGCTCTAACCATAGCACCAATCCTACGAGCCCTAGACTGGACCATAATCTTCCACATTCACATTGACGCCTCAAAGTTTATCATGGGAGCTGTGTTGTGCAAGCCAGGTGAACACAATTTAGACTATCCAATGCGCTTTGCTAGAAGACAACTCATGGATACTGAGATGAACTACTCCACCATGGAGAGGAAGGGGTCAGCCATGGTGTTTGCAGTAAAGAAGTTTTGGCATTACCTTTTGGCCACACCTTTTGTTTTCTTTGTTGACCATCAAGCCTTGCTTTATCTTATTAACAAACCCTATGCTACGGGACGCATTGTGCGATGGCTACTTCTGCTTCTACAGTTCGACTTCTCTGTGGTTGTACACAAAAGGAAGCAGCACTACATGGCCGACCATATGTCTCGCATACCCACAAGAGAAGCTGCTAGATAGGGCATCACAAATGACTTCCCGAATGTGTACCTATTTAAGCTGTCCAACAAAAGATACTTATTTAGAGTTGACTTGATGCCATACTGAGTAGGCATCATAATGTTAGAGAGTCATTTCCTGGGCAGCAAAGTGCCACATCCGCAGTACGGACATCGTAAGAGTTGCATCAGCAGGACACGTCAACTGTCTGCATAGGTGCCATGTGGCAGCCTGCAATCGAATAGTTTTTATCATTATTTTATGCAGTCAACTGCATTTACTACAGCCACCTAGTGTTGGGCATTATTTTTTCCTAGTTATTTATAGTCAATTTGTGACACACCTTCAGATATTCTGATTTAACATTTGACAGAGTTGGTCTGCTGAGACTGACAGTGTGCAAGCTTACAAAGATCGAGGTTCTCAAGGCGAAGACACATGCAGATATTTTCTCTACACCCATGTGTATGTTTGCACTCCTATACAACCTACTATACTGCAGATTTTCTAAGTTACATTGTCTCCTTTTCTCTCTCTCTCTTCTCTTTGTGTTCACTCTCTCTCAGTCTTTGTCATATGCTTCCGCATCACTGCACTCCGACATGGTATCAGAGCAGTGAAATCAGACGAACTGATTGAAGAACCTACCTAAAGAGGAGATTTCAACATGACACAAGGCTGTGTTTTCAACATTCTAGGGCAAGCGAGAGGACTGCGCATCGGAACAAGGCTGAAGTGAGTGTGGGCATGTGAGAAAGGAGTCCAACTGGTGAATTTGTTGTAGGTTATTGCAATTCCAAGGGGAGGAAGGATGTGTTTTAGGCCTTCCACTATAGATTTTACCTTTTCATCACCTCCGGTGGCTAATTTGAGAAGCATAGGAAACATCCCTAACAAGCTGCATTTACAGAGTCAGAGGGGGCTAATTTTGCATTTATGTAGGCATTGCATGTGAATATATCTACAGAGATTGATTTGGAGTTCCAAGAAATCATGGATAGGAAGGTGCCTCTATCCTACCAGTCTTCCATCAGATCAAAAGCTTGATGATGATAATTATCGCATTTGGCGGGTGATGGTGTTGGCCATTTTGGAGTCTTATGATTTGTCGGAGCTTGTGATGGAGGAGATTAGCAAGCCCTCGGTAAGAGATGAGTCCAAACTCTCTTCCAATGCTCATGCGGAGTTGACCAAAGCCCAAGGCTCAGTCTCATTGGGACAAACTGAATTCTAGGATTCATTCTTTTCTTTTTTTGTCTACACTACAGTCATGATAGCTGACATCAAGCACTTGACAGTGACTCGAGAGATATGGCTGGAGCTCTTGATCATATGTATAACCGGATGACCCTGATGAAGAGGGTTTCTTTGGAGGTGCAGATGTGGACCTTGTCTGTGAATAAGTCTTCTTCGCTTTGAGAACACATCAACAAGGTTCGATAGCTTTAGATGCAGATTCAAAATGCGAGGAAGCCTATTTCCTCCGAAGACATGGTGATCACTTTATTGTCTAAGTTTCCACCATGATTACGTACCTTTTATTCCGCTCTTATTGCATCAGGGCAGGAGTGGACTCTTCGGTGGGAAGAGTTGGTTCTTATGGTCTTGGACCAAGAGGAACAGTTAAAGGAATAGAATGCTTCCAAAATGGAGGCATTGGTTGGTCAAGCCTCTCAAAAGAAGGGGAAGGACCAAAAGAATAAGGAGGACAACAAATCCAAGAAGGAAAAGGAAAAAGAATTGACATGCCATATTTGTGGTAAGACCCGTCATTGGAAGAAGGATTTCCCCCGACAAAGATGAGAAGGACACGAAGGATTCTGGAGCCGTGGTGGCTGCACCCTCTTCAATTGCTTTTCTACACTTAGCAGTCATCGAGGACTCTACACCAAAGACTTGTGATGGTGCGATGGCAGCTCCCCAGGCTCATGAGTGGATCGTGGACAGTGGTGTCTCACGGCACATGACTCCTTCTCCTGTTGGTGTTGCCCATTTGCGACCTTCGCGTAGGTAGATTCTCATTGGAGACAGCTCTTCTATGTCTATTGCTACACAGGGTGAGATGCAACCGATTCTAGATGAACATGGTGGTACCCACACTTCCGAGGTGTTGCATGTGCTAGGCTTGGGGTATCATTTGCTTTCCGTCCATAAGATTTGTTTTCTTGGTCTCTTGGTGGAATTTGACAGTGCTACTATTTGAGTCCTTGATCGTGGATCGAGAAAGGTTCTCTCTTCTAGGTATGAGGAGAATGGCATCTACAAATTGAAGTCTTCTCCAACTCTTACATCTCTTCTTCTCACCTCTCAGACATAGTCCAAGCTATGGCATGCTCGGTTTGGCAACCTAAACTATGAGTACCTTCGAAAGTCATCGTGAGGATTGTTTGTTCGAGGTTTGTTGGACATAGTGATGAGCCATCAGCCATGTGTCTCCTGATCGAGTCTCTGAAGGGGAGCTTGTACTTCATATTGATTGTAGATGACTACAGCAAGATGACTTGGGTCTATTTTTTGACATTGAAGTCGGAAGCTTTCTCTCACTTCAAGGATTGACTTCTCTTTGAGAAGAACCAATCTCACCAACGATTGAAGACCTTGCATTCAGATAAGGGCGGTGAATTTATGTCTAATGAGTTTGCTCATTTTTCTGCAGATAGGGGCATTCACCAAGAGTTTGCTAACACCAACACTCCTCAAGAGAATGGAATTTTGGGGCACAAGATTAGAAGTGTGATCAAGATGGCTCACACCATGATGGACCACCGACAAACACCTCAGTTTCTCAAGTCTTCAATAGGTGGAGAGCGAGGTCCGACCTTCTCCTGATTGGGCCCATGACACACTCTGAGATTTAGGGAGATCGAGGGGTTCCCTAAGGAGTGGGAACCGTAGGATGGACTACAAAGGTCACAGAGGACCTATGCACATTCTACGGAGCTTGTTTGCTCTAACTATTGTTTGATGATCTGTGTTATGCAGGATCGTGAGCCCACTTCAGTAAAGGAAGCTTTGTAGTCTAACCATTGGTGGAAGACTATGGAAGCCGAGCTGGAGGCTATTGAGAGGAATGGCACTTGGTCTCTTCTGCCTCGTCCCTCTCACAAGAAGGTGATTGGCATCAAGTGGGTCTTCAAGACCAAGTACCTTAGCAATGGTTCTTTGGACAAGCACAAGGCTCGCCTTGTTGCTAAAGGTTTTACTCAGCGCCCAAGCATTGACTTCCATGATAATTTTTCCCCCACTGCTTATATGGTGACTATTCAAGCTATTCTTACCTGACTGGCCATAGAAGATGGCCTATCTAACAGTTGGATATGAAGTCAGCCTTTCTCAATGGTGACTTGCAAGAGGAGATCTATGTTGAGCAGCCTCCTAGCTTTAGATCCTCAGATGGGAGAGTTTACAGGTTGAAGAAGGCCTTGTATGGCCTCAAGAAGGCTCTGTGTGCATGGAACGAGAAGATCAACTCGTTTCTTCAGTCAAAGTTGGGATATCAGCGCTCTAAGGCTGATCCACAACTTTATGTGCACACTTTCGAGGCTGGTCGTGTGTTGTTTGTGTTGTATGTTGATGATTTGATTTTGACAGGGGATCATGCACAGCAAGTGCAAGAGACCAAGGCAGCTTTACATCAAACATTCGAGATGACGAATTTGGGGCTTCTTCATTTCTTTTTGGGTCATGAGATTTATCAATCTCAAAGGGGGATTTTTATCTCTCAACAAGGATACATTCAAGAGCTCTTGGTGACTTTTGAGATGGAGACTTGTCAGACCATTTCTATTCCTATGGATTCAAACTGGAAGGCCACTTCACACTCCCTTAATGGATGCTTCCTGCTGCTACCATCAATTGGTTGGATCCTTGATTTGGCTACTCAACACTTGTGTTAATCTTTGTTTTGTTGTGGGTATTTTGGCAAGGTTCATGAGTGCACCCAAACAAGTGCATTGGTAGACTGCCCTGAGGATTCTTCAATATTTGAGGGGAACCTCTAACTTAGGGATTTCTTATCCAACAAGTACATATGCTTTTGATCTTCTTCTTGCAAGGTTGAGCGACTCGGATTGGGCTGGCAATGTGGACCAATGGAGATCTACTACAGGCTACTAATTACCTTGGGTACAAGTGTTATCTCATGGAGTAGCAAGAAGCAGCCCACAGTAGCTCTTTCTTCTACTAAGGCAGAGTATCGGGCCACGTCTTCCACCACATCTGAGGTTGTGTGGCTTCAGAGATTGTTGGAGGAGCTTGGCTATCTCCAGACTCGTTCTACTCTACTGCGGTGCAACAATGAGAGTTGCATTGCCTTGGTACGAAATTTTGTATTCCATGCCCGGACGAAACACATTGAGATCAAGTATCACTTCATTCAGGAGAAGCTTCTAGATGGGACCATTGATGTGGAGTACTGCAAGACGAAGGATAATCTTGTCGATTTGTTCACACAGGTGCTTCCCCAAGCTCTTCTTCGGCAACATGCAAGATACCTCAATCTTTTGACCTATGTCCAGGATCTGAGAAGGGGTGTTAGAGAGCCATTTCCTAGACAACAGAGTGCCACATCAGTAGTACGGATAACATAAGAGCCACTTCAGCAAGACACATGAGCAGTCTGTGTAGGTGCCATGTGGCAGCTTACAATCGAATAGTTGTTATCATTATTTTATGCAGTCGGCTCTGCATTTATTGCAGCCGACCTGGTGCTCGACACTATTTTTTCCTGGCTATTTTTAGTCAGTTTATGGCACACTTTCAAATATTTTGATCTGACATCTAACAAAGTTGGTCTACTGATACTGACAGTGCACGGGCTGACAAAGATCAAGGTTCTCAAGGCGGAGACACATGCATATATTTTCTCTACACCCATGTACATTTTTGCACTCCTATACAGCCTACTATACTACAAATTTTCTACATTACACTATCTCCTTTTCTCTCTCTCTTCTCTCTGTGTTCACTCTCTCTCTGTCTTTGTCCTACGCTTCCGCATTGCTACACTCTGACACATAGTCCAAGTGCTTAAGCATGGACTACCTAAAAGACCCATTGAGAAGGCCCGACTTAGGCGCCTCATCCTTAAAATACAACCCTATCAGTTGATAGCAAGACAACTCTATAGGTTAGGGCATGATGGCTTGCTGTGTAGATGTGTACGTGCATGTTGCACTTGTAGAAGCACACAATGGAATTGCAAGGGGGCACTTCAGTGGGGAGACAAGACGGCCCACAAGGTGCTACAGTCTCAACTGTGGTGGACTACTCTTTTTTGAGATACAATACGATTTGTAAAGCGATGTGAGTGCCAACGGACCAAGGTACCCATTCGCAAGGACAAAATGGAGCTAAGTCCAATCATTGCAAGACAACCATTTGAGAAATGGAGAATTGACTTCATTGGGCCAATTAGTCTTGCGGCACAATAGTCGCAGGCCAAGAACATCATTGTTGCTATAGAGACTCTCGCAAAGTGGGCAAAAGCACGAGCCACAAGGAAAAACGATGCTGGAACCACTGCTAAGTTCCTTTGGGAAGCAAGTGATCTCATGATTTGACTACCCCATTAAACGAGCATTGAACTAGTCAATGATCAAGGCATGTACTTCATTAATGAAGTGATCTCTCACCTCTTGTCAACCTTTCTAATCATCCATCAAAAATCGTCACCCTAATACCCTCAAGCAAATGGCCAAGCTGAGTCCACTAATAAGATCTTAGTGAACGTCTTGACCAAAGTGGTTCCTACCTCGCATAGTGACTGGGACAACAAACTAATGTCAGCCTTATGGGCCTATCAAATAGCCTATAAAACAGTGGTAGAATAGACTTCCTTCAAGTTAACCTACGGGACTAAAGCCATTCTACATGTAGAGTTTTTTGTCCCGAGCTTGAGAGTAGCCACTCAAGAGAGGTGGGATGAAAAGGAGGCATTGATTGACCACCTAATCAAGCTAGAACCCTTATGAGAGACTCAACTTCTAGCCACCCATGCGCTAATTTGTGAAAAGGCACGTCGCAAGAGTTAGTTTGTGAAGAACGTCAAGCAGCGAGAATTCAAACAAGGCGACTTAGTGTTGTTGTACTCAATAAAGGGCCACAAATAGAAAATGAAGCTCAGGGGATTAGGGCCTTTTTGAATCCACACTATTAGTTGAACCTATAATGTAGAGCTTGAGACCCTAGATGGAGAGGGCATAGGATTCTTCAATGGGAGCCGCATAAAGAAGTACTACCCTCCCACACTACATGAGTCTCCCATGCTAGAGTCCTCTTAGAAGTCCAAGTTGTCACAATAACAGAAATTGAGGAAGATGAAGAGGTAGTAGCACCCGCTTACCTGCGCATAACAGTCACGGCCCAATAGACACATACCTTTGACGCACTGATCGATGAGGGAGTTGATTTCAATATCTTAACTCATGATCATTAGACTCAAATTGGTTGTCCACAACTACAACCTACCAATGCCAAACTTAGCCCATTTGGGGGTCAATCATATGCCCTTCTAGGAAAGTCAAAGTAGCAGCTTCTATTATGTGTGAAAGCATACCCATAATATTTTACATATTGCCAAACAAAAAAGATGGTCAGCAATTGTTGTTAGGATGCTCATTTAAAAAGAAAGCACATTGTAATGTTGACTACGAGTCACTGTGTATTCACCTTGCTATTGACAATGTACAAATAGTCACGACTTTTAGCAAGGGCAGAGCAGCTTCATCAAGGCTCATGAGACCATCGGTAGAGAAATCCACCACCAAGTCTAAGGAGGGGGGTTGAGACTTGTCACAACCTGCCACGCCACACCGTTAAGACACCGCTAAGATCAAAGCTAAGGCCTTTGAAGAACCATAGTTCAAGTGCATGCATAAACATCAAGAATTGTTCCCTAGGAGCATGTAATCATGACATTGCAAGCCTAGGAACTCACACTCAAAACCCACGAGGCAACGGAGAAACTATAGGCACAAATAAACAGTCAAGATAGGTCTCCAAAACCTTGCTACAAATGCAAGGTTATTACAAGGGCAATGCTTGGATTTGGGTGCCTAAAACCAGGAGGGCTAGTGGCTCTATTCAAATGCCACCCTCAAGCCTTACTATACAAATCCACACTACAAATTGGGCATTAAAGCCGCAAAGAGCTCAAGTTGCGAAGGCCACATAGCCCAACACTCTTCAGCTTGTTGAACCTCAACGATATTGACAAGCAAAACCATAGCTTGATAACTCCAAACCAACTCAACCTAGCACTATTAGTGCTATTCAAGCCTCACATACATCTGGCAGCACAAAGTCAGAATCCCAAACCAAGACTAGTGCACGAGAGGCCAAACCGCACACTCTGGAGCAGTAGTCGCAACTATAGATATATCAACCCTGCTAGGAGCTATCGAGTCTTGTCAAGCCCCAACCCCTAGTAGGCCTTAAAAATTCTTATGAATGATGTTTGATTCTTAACTTGGTCGCAAACTGAGCTGAAAATACAAGGGATAATTTATTTAATTTCCTTCATCATTTGGATGCCACATTTACCACACTTGCTAAAAGTTATGACCAATTGGACCTATGTCTCTTAGACGAGCCTTTAGCAATAGATGTACGCATGATGCCTTGCTCATAGGAAAAAATCAGAATTTGTATTCATTAAGGCTCCCTAGGCAGCTGAGAAACTCATAAACACTGAGATTTCCTACGAACAAGCACACAAGCAATGCCTCATTACATCTTATGCCAAGGGCATGGCCCTTGCCACTAACCAAGAAATTATGAAGCTAAAACAGCTGGCTACTAACGACTCCTCTTTCTTGCGACAATGGTATGCTCTCAAACTCCAATGGGAGCAAGAAGGCTACCAAATCATGACCAACGCTGAGCAGAGACATGCAATCAAGACCTCAGATTACGACCCTCCTTACGTAGACCCAACCTCCTATAGGGTGTTGACCACCATTCGCAACGGACCCCTTGAAGAGCACATCATGACTCATCCCTACTTAGATTGCATGTTAACCAAGGAGCTACACATCGCCAATCAAATGGACTCTAGTGATTTCCTCACGGATGTCCTCACTTACCTCACCCGCACAAGCCTCCGACCTGTCAACATGGACCATTATGCTCAAATGGAGTACAACCCAAACTTTTGTGCTTGGCTTATGCGAAGGTGAAACACAGTGAGCATGTGCTGAATGGTCTCCACCCTTCAACCTCTAATCCTAGGAAGGATTCTTCTCATCTCTAAGGGGGGAGGGTATGAATGATAAAAGTTGTGGAACATAAAAACAAACCCTAAAACCTCAATCAATGTTCAAAAATGGAAAATAATGCATAAAAATCAACTCATGATTGAGTAAAAGTGTTAGAAATTTTTGTGAAATACATGGATTATTTAAAGAAAAAATCTCTTTCTATATTTAAGCATTTCAATTTTTGTAAGCATTTCTTCCATCTCCTACGCATCTTTCCGTAAAAATTATTTGAAGAATACTAATGGTGGGCTATGGCTTCGTGATAGGCACCTACAATGGTAGGATAGGAGAAAACCAGCAAGCTTCCATTCTCAGCAGAGAGTAGGCAAAGTACTGCCTCTCTGTGGAGACAAGGGCCCACAACCAATTCAAATTCAAGCGCATCCTAAATTTGGAAGACATAGTCATGGAGGAGCCTATTATCGAGTAAATCGTGAAGCAGTCTGCAGAAGTATGTGGACAAGGTGGGCTAAGCCGTGGACTATGAGAAGTGCATGGAATTCCTCCGGACTTTAAACAAGAACCCTAGCACCATCACGATGCATCAAGAGAATGAAGCCCACCAGTAGGTGGAATTTGAGCTGAGTCCCGAGTTGGTGCAGAGAGCACTGTGCTTGCCTTTTTTGGGAGTGCCCTTTGCCTTTCAACTTCACTCCTAGTCTCTTGTGGTTCTCCTTCCTTGAGGCTTAGTAGGTCCACTTCTTTGACTGTTAGCCTTTTGTCCTCAGCAAATAATCTCTTTGCTCTTGTTAGCTTAGGCTAGTTCCTTCTTCTTGCGGTTGAGCACAGAGCCCATGCCTTATGGCTTTGCAAGTAATCTCTTGCTTTTTCTTTAGTGATTCAACAGTCTCCTCCTCATTTGACTGTGTGACATCCATTATAGTGCTCACAAAGGCACATTGTTGGGCTTCTAGTATTGTTTGCATGGCCTCTACCATCCTACTCTTCGCAAACACTCTACTGCAAGGGCCAAGTGGCTCACTAGGTCTTTCACTCTTCTCTCGCTCTTCGTCACGCACTTGTCGGTCTTTTGTTGCATCTCCACTATGCTCTTATTTTGTCTTTGCACTAGGGCCACTATTGTTAGTTCTTGCACTTTCCACTTTTCTGTTACTGTCTCCTTTTCCTTCTTCAAGTATTTGATCTCTCTCTCTCTAACCTCCCTTGCTCTTCCATTTCCATCATCAGTCTACCTATCATTTCATCCATTTGTTTTTATGCTCCTCCCCTTCTAGGGATTTCGTTGCTTCTTTTGCCAAGTCAATCCATGGCTTGTTGGATCTTGTCCATTTGCCTAGTCAATTCTTTCTTCTGCACTATGAGAAGTTTGTATTGCCTTTGTAGGCCGATCATCTCGTGATGCTCTTAAGTCCCTTCCTCCACTTATCTTCTTCTCCTTCTTTAGCCTTGAGCTCTGCTTTTAGCTCACTTATTTCTTTTTGGTAGCTTGCCACTTGACATGTTTTCTCTAGCTGGAAGGTTGCCATAGCCTCCTTTTCAGCCTCAAGCTCAGTAATATATATTTTCTTTCCTTCTTTTTCCCTCTCTAGATGTGATAGGAGTTCCTTGACATAGTCATCATAATGTGTAGAAAACAACGGCACTATAGGAGTAGTCATTGTGGATGCTTTTATCTTCTACCTTTTGGGGTCCTATTTGGACTCCACATCCATAAGCTACCGGTCTTTGTGTTCCTATCACTAGGGTTCCTCCACTTCCACCTTGAACTATTTCTTTGTTAACCAAAAACTACACCCAAGCCACAAGGTTACTAGCATCCACCATAGTAGACGAGGCTTGGGTGGGTGTAGAGACTGGGGCGATGGGCACTAGGATAGGTGGGATGGGGTTAACTAGACCCTTGCCCTTGCCATTGCCTACTAGGGGTGGGATGTTTTTGGGTGGCTTGGGAGCTTGTGCTTGGGCGTTCTTCTTCGTGAGGGCTCATGGCAACCAGCTCTTTTTCCCTTGAAGGCTGCTCCACTGAGAGGTGGATGGCTAGGGCTATGTCTTCTCTTCCTTTCTCCTTAACTCCTCAGTCTCTCACTCTGCTTTCCTCCTCCTCTCCTCTTCAACTTTTGTGGATTCCTCTTTTATTGTTTTTGCCTCCTCCTTTTCTCTTCTCTTTCTTCTTTCTTCGGTGCTTTTGAACTCAATTTGGGATGTTAGTAGTTATGATTTTTCTTTCTTCTTGCTCTCTTCTTTAGTCTTCTTTTGCGGAGTCTTTTTCTTTAACTTCTTGGCCCCTTGGCTGGATTGTGCTTTCCGCTCTCCTTCTTTGTCACTCATCATCCTCTCGCTAGATTGCTCATGATCTTGGCATGGAGGGGACCTATCTAGCATCTCACTGCCTTCCTCGTCTTCTTGCGCTTCCCCCAAGGCCTCTCTAGTGATGGTCGTTGAGACCCTTCCGAAGCCAATGATAGAGGCCTTCGATGATGACTTCTTCCTAGCTTTGGAGGCCAGGGATTCTCCCCCCACGGGTCTTTCACCTATGGCCAATGCTTTTGCCGATGTTTCTATCATCTTCTGCATGAAGCCATTTAGGTTCACCTCATCGAAGGACTTGGTAGTGATGCTTTCCAACATTGGCACATTAATTTTGCTCATCAATGCATTGTACCTTTGGCTGGAGAACAAGGCGTGAAACATTTTAGCCTGTAGTTGGACTTTGGGATTGGGGATGTCAACTAGGCTGATGCCATCATTGGCGTAGACCATCACTTTTTCCATTCCCAACATGCTATACATGTCCCTTTTTGGCCATCTTTCAACTTTGTTGCTATCTCTAGTTGTGAGTTCACCAAAGTTGGGTGAATGTTTGATTGCCTAGGGTTAAAGTTTCATGCTTGGGCACTTTAGGCTATCCTTTAACACCCACTGCTTTATTTCTTCTATGTATAGACCTTTATATTCTGTTGATTAGTGATTGCAATGGGTGTCAAAATTTTGCATGTACTTTTAAAAAAATTGCACAATTTCCAACTCAACAAAATACACCCACTCAAACTCTATGTATTCAAATATCAACTCAACTTTTAATGGTCCACCGACATCTTTAAAGAGTATTCAAACTTTTCTATTATGATACATACAAAATTTCCAACTAATTTATAACATAAATAACCATTTATTTATAGTAACATAATGCTCATATTCTTGTCATCTTTCAAGTAATCTCCTTCATTTTAGCACATCACTTGAATGAATATTTGTGCCAAAATCTTGAATACGTGCCAAAATTCCTAAATGGGTCTTCTAATGGGAATGGGGAATATACCTAGAAATAAAGACCAAGCTAAAATCCCATTAGTGGAAAAACAACTAGATAAATGTTGAGTGGGGGATGACCCTTATAGCTTTGTTGAATAGTTAAAGAAAGTTTATGAGGGAAGTAAGCTTATGGGTGATACTAAAAAGATGTAAGCTTTTGGGTTGTGCCTCAAAGAGAAGGGACAAACCTCATTCATTGGGTTGGATGCCACTGAGAAATCCTCATTCATCCTAGCAAGAAAAGGAGGAGTGCATAGCATACTATGTCTCCAAAGTAAGAAGCCTCTTTAAACGCATATGAGTTTGCTGAAAGACCCATTGCTAAGGCTATGACCAAATCATTCACCAGGGAATCCATGATAAAAGGATTTACGAAACTATGGTAAGAAACTCAAGCCTAAATTATTCTAGCATCAATGATATGCTCAATGAAGCAATCAAAGATACAAAAGCCATATGTAATGTTAGGACCCTCAAGTAAGCCATGCCAAGGCTGAAGTGAATGATACACAAGACCTTGGTTAAGGTGAAAAAATAGCAACAAAAGCTCTTAAAAATGGTAGAGACCCTAAAGTTATCCCAACCTTACCATCAAAATACAATTTGCATTCATTGTGGGAGATACCACTTCCCTTCATTGTGCTCAAGGCTAGCATGCACATGCACTAATTATGGATGCTTTGGATATGAAACCACCTATTGTAGAGCTCCACAAAGACTCCATTGGATAACCGAAATTTTAGCTATTCAAAATATATTAGAGGTCTCGATTATCCACACCAACCACAATTAGTACCACATTTAGCATTGCCATCTCCTTGGGAGCAAAGAAATTAGTACATAGAAACAAAATTAATCCCTCATGTATTCTTAAACCACCATGACCAATTGTTATTCATTCCCCAAGTGATGCACCCATCCATTATGCCAAGGAAGGAGTTGTTTCTTGTCCTAACATCATGAGAGGCATAGGTGTATAATCCATTAGGATCGAGTGATTCTCTTTGTCATCGCAAACAAAGTAGTACATAGATCCTAATGTCATCTCAATCCTTGGATCCACCAATTTCTCGATCCCTCTTGAAATTCTAAGATAAAGGAATCCCCACCATATGGCAAGCATTCAAAAGTTGGATGGATGCCATAAACTCTACAACATTAATTTGTTATATCCACAACCTAGCTATTCCTCTCTCTCCCCCTCATATTAAGTGATTGTCACATGTGATACTCTAAATTAGTGTACTTTGGGTTTCTAATGCTCTTAAAACTTTTAAATTTGCATAGGTTTATCAATTCATAGGATCACAACCAATATAGTTTGAGTAAGAGGATACGTAAGTGCTAAAAAGATATTATCTTCATCCATACTTTTTGATAACGGTTGGCCAATTTCAAAACAATGTGAGAGAGAGCATCGTTATAAGCTACTTAAGCTAATGTACTAGCTATATCCAAAGGGTGCATATTGAAAATGACATGGCCTTACAATTGTGTAGTGAAAGAGAAAAGGCATAATCAAAACATGCTTTATGAATAGGCAAAAAAGGGTTATGTTGACTTTTTGTCTAAGCATCGATTCTAAACCCACCCTTAGCTATCAAGGCACGCATGTGAGTCATGACTTCCTAGTTAAATATGGACAAAGATGAAGAAAAAGGCTACTGCTAGACTATTATATGGGGCATGTGAATGAGAGCTACCTTTGACTGCATGAGGTGAAATGGACTGAGGAGAGCTTCTAGAGTTTTGAGCTTAAAGTAAGAGAATTTTTTGTCACAAGTCTTGAGAACAAGCTTAAAACCAAGGAAAATGTACCCTTTTACAAGATCTACATCTTTAATATCCAAATCAATGAGTCTTTATTATCATTATAGATATGTCCTTCTAAGATGCCTGATTTTCTTAACTATTGTCAAGCTTAGAACAATCTTGGTGTTCGAGGTGAATAGTTCTTTACTACCATTGTATCATACCATATCCTTAGATGTATAGCAGCTGACTTAGAGTATTGAAAAGTCGAATGACCTATATAAGAACATGCCTTCATCTTTAAGTCAACAAATATTTTCCCCGTTATTATATTGATGTTTCCTTCTTTTATAGGTCTTTTTGGCATGAAATTAGATTTTTTAAGCCAATTATTTGTTTTTAATTGCCATTACATAACATTTAAAGTGTCATTTTAATGTAGTTGAACTAGTTAAGAGTATAATAAGGCTTGCAAATTTGGCAAGAACCTATATTAGCTTTTATGTTCCCAATCATTTGTTATTATTGAATAAGAGTGAGATACCTAATTTTCTTGAGGATTGCAAGCCTCAGGATGGGGATTGGGGGGGCATGAGAGAGAGAGAGAGAGAGAGAGAGAGAGAGAGAGAGAGAGAGAGAGAGAGAGAGAGAGAGAGAGAGAGAGAGAGAGAGAGAGAGGGAGGGAGGGAGAGAGGGAGAGGGAGAGGGAGAGGGAGAGGGAGGGAGACTTGATCAATGGCATGGGTAGCCTAAAAATATGGATGTGACCTTCCACTACATGTTGATGATGGGTATCGATGTGAATAGTTCATAGCTTCTTATTGATGTGACAAAGTTGGTGCCATGCATGGATGGCAATAGGGGACCTCTCCATGTCAAGTGCATGTGGTCTCTTTCTATCTTAGTAACACAAGCTTTTGTGGGGGGCCACGTGGTGCACATGGAGCCCCTCCCACAAAAGCTTCTATTGTAACCACATGACACTCACAACCTTGACTACATGCACCCTCGCCCACACTCACTCTCGACTTTTGCATGCACCTTGCCCACTGACAAGCACCCACCCACCTAGCAATTGCGACCTTCACGTGCCTGCCTCGACCCCCCACATAGATTATACATACATGCATGCATGCATACAGATATACATACGTAGGTACGTGCATACGTACATACACTACCTGCCCACCTAGCATTTGCAACCCTCACATGCTTACCTTAACCCCCACATAAATTACACACACAAAAAAAAAACACAAGTATGTGTTATATTAACAATATATATATATACCTACATTAGGTGTTATTATATGCATTAATTATAATAATAATTAATATAATATGTTATTATTATTTTATTATAATAATAACATATTGCAATAATATTTAATAATAACTATATTTAATGCTAATAATAACCTATAATAAGTATTTATTAAAATAACCGACACATGCAAGCACACTCCTTGTATATATAATTTTAATATATTACTATCTAATATATATATGATGCAGGAATCTCTCTCTCTAATGCAAAAAAAATCCTACTCTAACATATAACCGTGGATACATAACAAACCAAAATTCTCAATCACAAGTAAATTAATGGTAGATAGAAACCAAAAATTGAATACATACTAAAAAGATCTTGATATATAATATGCTCCCTTGCTATTAATCATCCTCTACTTGGTGTTATTCTTGTCATGCTATTATCCTCTAATGCCATAGATAAGTTGGCTACTTTGCTTTGGCCTCCAACACAAGTCTAATCAAGCTCGTTGTCCCACTACCCACAGCAACTACCGACACAAGTTTGATCATGCTCGTAGTCCCAATATTCATAGCCATTGAATGAAAATGAAGGGACAATTTAAGCTCATGCTCCCACAAATGTCAAATGAAAATAGGAGGATATAAGCACGAAAATGAGGGGACCCGTTAAGCTCGTAGCCACCACCAAATGAAAATGACAATTTAAGCAAGAAAAAAAAGGGATGATTTAAGCTCCATAGCTACTACTGAATGAAAAAGAAGGGATGATTTTAAAATGAGTTGGATCAAGCTTGTGATCCCACTACCCAGATTCCAAAGCCACTAAATGAAAATGCCACACACCTTCAAAGAGAAAGAACTCATTCAAATCAAGAAGTTTCAAGTGATAGGGAACTTTGAGAAGGATGCAAAGAAGAAGTTGATCACCATGTTTGATCAAGAACCTAGGGTAGACGATTTTGAGATGAAAGGATAGAAGAAGTTGAAACTCTAAACTTCAACAAAAAAGAAATCAATGTTTTACAAGCTTGCAAAATGATAATGGTTTTCCCCTTTCTTTTGCTTATGTTTTGGTTTGTGAGAATCATTGTAATATTAATGGAGAGAGAATTCTTGTAATCATGATGGAGAGAGAGACTAAATAAGAGGAGTTATGGAGAATTACTAACCTTGGTTTGTGGGCAGGGAGTGTCTTCTAAGTAGGCACATCTACATGGGTTAATGAATCTTTATATAGAGACTCACGATAGTGATATTCAATGTAATGTCTTGAATGCGTTTCATATATCCAAAAAAAAACTATTATCAAGATTGCTATAGTGATATGTGTGCGTGTGTTTGTATATGTGCATATCATACATAGGCATCAACAAACTATTATGAGGACTATCATAGTATTGTGTGCGTGCGTGCGTGCGTGCGTGCGTGCGTGCGTGCGTGTGTGTGTGTGTGTGTGTGTGTGTGTGTGTGTGTGTGTGTGTGTGTGTGTTGAATCAGTAGAGGTAAGAAAAGTATACCCCCTATAGCCACATACCAATATAAGAAGTATAAGCACAAAAAACCGAGCCTAAAACACTATATATTCTTTAAAAGGGATTGAAGTCCCACATTACAAGGCTTCTTTCCATCCTGGCTTGTTATAAAAAAGGGAGAGGAGCAGGGTAACCCATTTACAATATAGCAGCACAACACAAATACCATTTAGAGTGAAAAATCAACCTAAACACCATGTACAACATTAGATAATTCCTGGTGGGGAATCCTCACACTTTCCACACAAGCTAGCAATTCTAAGATGAACATCCACTCATCTAAGAACATAATTGATATAATCTCAATACAAGGGCAACCTGGCATGATTACATTTGTAAGTGTGATAATGACCAAACCAAATACAATGTCATGAACAATGATACAACTTTAGCAATTTTTGGATAGGGTAGGATGTCAACGATTCCCTTAGGTAAGCTGGAAGGAATTACAACTTTGATAGAGATATACCAAACAATAAACTTCTCAAAAGGAGTGGCTATTTTATACAAAATCTCAAAAGGGTTATTGACCACATTGACACTCTTCACCCTTAACTATACATAAAGAGTTGTTGACTACATGAACACTCTTTAAAAGGAGTGGCTATTTCATACAAATTTTCAAAAGGGTTGTTGACCACACAAACACTCTTCACCCATAACTACACACAGTATACACAAAACATAAAAACTCTTTTTTATAAATCCACAAGGCCCAGCCCCAAGATCACTTTATAAGATCTTAGAGTAGTGTGATGAACCTCTTTTACATTTGTTTTTGATAATCCAACATTTGCTTCTATCAAAAACTTCAAAAAAACCAAGTGAGGATCCAGAATCTCTCTCTCAAATAACACAAAGAACCAAGCAGAACTCTAGCTTTATACCTTGTTACAAGCCTTTGTATCCAATGAGTCTTGAGTCGATGCCTTCATCTTTGCATGGTATCTTCAAGGAAGTGCATCCATGAAAGATCATCTTGTGTATTTGAAAGGTAAGTAATTGAAAATTTTTAAGATAGTGGTAGCTCGTGGGAACAAGCCTTTGAGTTTCATGAAGACAAAGGCTTAAGCCTCAATGAAAAGATTCAATTTAGATGTGCAACAGAAGGGAGACTACACAAGATATGGAAGCTCAATCCATCTTAAGCTCATTTAAGTGCCATTTTCATGGTTATCTTTTCAAAATGCCGTAAGTTTTATATATATAATACATGTTTGGAATTAGTATAGTATGTACTTACTAAACAAGCAAACTCAATATTAATTGAAAATTGAAGCTCTTGATTTAGAGTTTATGCTTGATTTAGGAGCTAGAAAGGCTCACTTTCCAAGTTGAGCATGAGGTCTCTTAAAGATTCAACTTTGAAATTGAGCTAAGTAAAAAAGAGATCTTAGAGGATGAATTTCAAAATTGAACTTGATAACTTACAAGCCTTTTAGAGGAGCCGTTTTGAATTTTTGTTTTAGGAGAGAAATTATATACTCAATTACAAAATTAATCCAAATAAGATGCAAACTAGAGGCTAACAAAGTAGAGGCGAACCTCAAAATCAAATATAGTAAGAGGGAAGTTGTGGAGACCCAATCTTTAGAGTGAATCAGGTGAGGGGTGAATAGAAGGCTTGATTTCAAAATTGAGCCTTAAAGGATAAATTTCAAGAATGAGCTATAAGAGGGAAGTTTTGGAGAGCCAATTTTTAGAGTGAATCATGTGAGAAATGTGTAGAAGACTCAATTTCAAAATTGAGCCTAAGAGGCTCAATCCCAAAATTGAGCCATACTAGCAAAATCATGGAGACCTAACATTTATAGTGAATCAAGTGAGAGATGAGTAGAAGGCTCAATCTCAAAATGAGCTTGAGAATATCAATTTTCAAACTGAGTATGAGGAGAGAAGGGATAAAGGGCTTTCTTTGAAGCTTCTTGTTGTCGTTGAGCCCAAAGAGAGAGGTCCTTCTCTCTTTTTATGCTTAGTGTAAAGTTGAGCTTGCAAATGGCCTTGAGCTCAATTTTGAAATTGATTTTGTGTCTTGTTAGGATGCTCAATTTCAAAATTGAGCTTGTATGGGACATTAGGCCCATTTTTGAAGTTGAATGTCTAGAATTGAAATTATACATCTACCTCAATTCCAAAGTCCCAAGTAAAATGAAACTATATCTCTCACTCAATTCTAAAGTCTCAATTTCAAAATTGAGCTTGAGGGCCCATAGAGACTCAAATGTTCTAGGGCTCATGCAACTTTCAAATCCAAAGCCACTTCTAAAGAGTAATAAAACAAATTTTCTTCCACATCATCTATGTTGCATGTCTCCACCATGATGTTTCAAGCTTTCTAGTACGACACGAGCTCCTTGAGAGTACTCTTAAGAGTCTTGCCTCCAAGATTAATCCTCTTGACAACATAATTATAGATCAAATTCTAGAATACATGAGCATAAAAAAGAATAAGGAATCCACGAAGCAACTGCATTGGGACTTGGCTAGAAGGCCCTTTGGCCTATAGTAGCAGGCATATTATGTGTGTAAGAGAGAGAGGACATCCGCGATATAGGGTGAGTGGAACCCTAGTTCTTTGAAGGTGGCATCCTCCATGCTACAATGGATGGAACACATGTTGAAGAGTGGCTCAAAAAGGAGGATAAATGTATTTTTGGGGCATAGTTTGAGCAATGTCTTGAAGATGTAGTCCTAGATATCTTTCTCGAGGTCTAGGGAAATGAGGTAGATGTGCTTTATGGGCTTGCGAATGGAGAATATGCACTACACTTTGCCACAAAAATGGAGCTAGTCAGCCACCATCCATTGTTTGGTGGCTTGGGATGGAAAGTGTAGTTGGGCACAAAAATGGAAGGATTTGGCTAGTCTGCAAACCCAACCTTACAAGCCTGATTATTGGTATCACAAGATGAGGTCATATAAGCAATGAGGCGGGGATCACATTTTGCATTGGAAACAAGCTCTTTGGATTGGGTTCTCATTATGAAAAAATCTCATATTCTTTTCTTTCCCTTGCCTGCATGAATGCAATGGATTGTTCTGCCATACCCAGCTTCATTACCATACCATCAGCCATTAGAGAGATATAGAATAGTAGAATCTGTAGCTACAATAGATCATACTATCGCAACAGTGTAGGTAGTCCAGTATGTTGACTTGCGCTACCATATGGCTACATATGACCATGGGTTAGGGTTAGCAATGATAGTAGTTGTTGCAATAGTAGCAATCCTAGTAGGGACACTCCTGTTGGCAAGGGCTTCAAACCCATAGTAAGCAGTAATGGAATTCTTTTTTTCAAAGGGCATGAACTTGACAAAAATAGACAGAGAGTTCTTGACATCCAAAGGCTTCTTTACAGGCATTGAGGCGAGAAATTTCGCCATCATGAAAGCCTTCATGGAGATGTATTCGGCCTTGACAAGCTTCAGGATAACTGGTATGGTATTGGAGTTCCATCCCAAGACCATCAACTTGAAGCACATACCTCCAAGCTAAGGATTTGTACTTGAAATTCTTAATCAAATTCAAAATATTCCATCAAATTTGAAATGTTCCATTAGATATGAAATATCTTTTGAATTTAAATGATTTATCAATTCAAAAAGTTAAAGTGTGATGCCTTTTTGTTCCTAAAAAATTCAAGTTGTTTAGTTTGAATTCAAGGTATGAAGAAAACTCTAAACATATGGTACATGGATAGTGGAGGCTAAGATGAGTTTTAACCATTGAGAGTTTTGGTCAAGTCTAGTTTTGTCACTCCCCCTCAAGCTTAGAATGAGCTTGTAGACATAATATCCCATGTACACTTCTAAAGTAATCAAATTTATATTTACCTAATAACTGGCAAAGATATATGTGGCTTGGTCATTAGTTTTGATGTGTACCAAGCATATCTCTCCATCCATGACTTTCTCTTTGATAAAATGATAGTGCACTTCATTGTGTTTTGTTATTGCATGATAGATTAGGTTCTTTGCAAGCATAATGCTACTAATTTTATCACAGCACATGATAATTCCACCATCTATCTAAATCTCCATATCATATAGAATTAGTCACAACCATGTCTACTCACATGTTGCCAACACTATTCCTCTATACTCTGCTTCTATGCATAGCAGCAAAGCAACTTTGGATTGCTTCTTACTGCTCCAACTCACCATGTCTGAAGTAATGAAAAAGCATGACTATTGGTGAACCTTTCTATCCATAATACTTTTTGTTTGGTCTACATTTGCATATCTAAATAATATATGCTTGACTCCTTTCTCATAGAATAAGCCATAGCTAATCGTTTTCTTGATGTACCTCAACACTCTCCTCACTACATCAAAGTGTAACTTGCATGGGCTTTGTATAAATTGATTTATCACTCCAACTGAATACCTCAAGTCAAGTCTTGTTATGTTTAAGTAGATCAAGCTACCGACCATCTTCTTGAACATGGTAATATCCTTACCATATTATCCATCATCAAACATCTTTATCTTTTGGTGTAATGGTGTATCAACTAGCTTACATACTATCATCCCATACTCCTCCAAAATTTCCAAAGAACATTCTATTTGCACCAACCAAATTCCATGTGGAGTATCAATTGCTTCAATACCCAAAAAGAATCTCGACAATCCAAGATCTTTGATATCAAACTCCTTGTGTAGACCATGATTCACTTCAACAATATCTCTTTCAAAAGTACTTGCTATGATTAGATCATCAACATAAATGACAACCACTATTCCATTCTCTAGATGTCTTGCATAGAGTCAGTAATCAGCTATGCTTTGCTGAAATCCCATGTTACATAAAAATCTACCAATCCTTTTACACCAAGCTCTAGGTGCTTGCTTTAACCCATAGAGTAACTTTCTTACCTTGCATATATAATGTGGATACTAAGAGTGCACATACCCTTCTCGTTGTTCCATATATATTTCCTCTTTCAAAGTTTCTTTCAAGAAAGCATTCTTAACATCCATTTGATATGAATTCCAACAATAAATTGAAGCCAAGTCAATCATTGATGTAAGTATAGTCATCTTTGCAACAAGACTAAATGTCTCCTTATTCCAATCCATATGTCTGTGCATAACCCTTTACAAACTAATCTTGCTTCATTCCTTTCCAATGAACCAACTTGCACTTGACTTTGTAAACCCACTTGTAGCCATTTGATTTCTTGCCATAAAGTAGCTCTACTAAATCCCAAGTCTTATTGATGATCAATACATCCATTTCCTCATCCATTGCTTCCCTCGAAACTTTACTTTCAACTACTTCAACAAAGGAAGTAGGATCTACATACTACACATAAGATATGATGTATACATAATGCATCTTCATAAAGCCATTGTATGTCAATCTATCAACTAGATGACTTACTCTTTCTGATCTTCTCAATTAAGGCGCACAAGTGTCAAGATTGTGGGAGAGAAGGAAGGAGTCTCACTTGTAGCTTTCTTGCTTGCACAATGGGGGAATACACACAAGAGTGGAGGCTGAAAACAGTTTTCCTCTTCTTAGTTGTGTAAGCCAAAAGAACTCAAGTACATAGAAATAGAAGAACCCTATATATGGGTCTCAAACCAAACTCAACTAACTAAGGTGGCATACTAACTGAGCCACGAACTAGAGTAGATAAGGATAGTTATCATCTAGCTATTATTCATGGGCGGTGTACCAACTGCATCTACAGCTAACAAGTCGATGACATAAATGCACAACGGTCACCCTGGCATATCACGAGTGGAGCTCAATATCTCAACACTCCCCCTCGAGCTCAATCCCAATTCCTGCACACCAAGCAGGTCTCTAAACTTGCGCAGCTTCTCTGCGCCCAATGCCTTCGTGAATATGTCAACTACATGATCCTCTGTCTTGACATAAACTAGATCAATAGGACCTAGTAAAACCCTCTCCCGCACATAGTGATAATGCACCTCAATGTGCTTTGTTTTAGCATGATAGACTGGGTTATTTGCCAAGTGTATATTACTCATGTTATCACAATAAATGACAATTGGCCCATCTGTAGGCTGATGCATATCATAAAGTAGCTTATGCAACCAAGCTACCTCACATGCAGCCATTGTTGCGCCCCTATACTCAGCCTCTGTGCTCGACAAGGCAACTTTAGGCTGTTTCTTGCTGCTCCAAGTGACTGCAGCACTCCCAAAAGAGAACACATATCCACTAGTAGATCATCTATCAGAAATACTACCAGCCCAATCAACATCAGTGTATCCATGCAACTGTATTTGAAACCCAATCTCATAAAATAGTCCATACTGCAATGTGGACTTCACATACCTGAATATACGTCTAGCCGCATCCAAATGCGGTTTCCTTGGAGCCTGCATAAACTGACTTACCAATCCAACAACATAGCTCAAATCTGGCCTGGTAATAGTCATATAAATCAAACTTCCTACTATGCGTCTGTACATAGTAGGGTCTTCCAGAAGCTCACCTACATCTGCGTTCAGCTTCACATTCTCCTCCAAAGGAACTGAAATAGGCTTACAGCCTATCATCCCAAATTTGAACAGCATGTCCAATCCATACTACCTCTGCAAGAGCCATATCCCACTTAGTGATCTAATCACCTCAATGCCCAAGAAATAACGCAGCTCTCCCAAATCCTTCATCTCAAACTTCTGCTTCAATAACATTTTCACATGAATGATATCTTCATCACTATCACCTATCATAATCAAATCGTCAACATAAATGACAAGTAGCATAATACATTTCTCTGTTTTTCTCACATAAAGTGAAAAATCTGCCTTGGAAATCTGAAAGCCAATAGTAACAAGATACTGTCATATCTTATCAGACCATGCTCTAGGTGCTTACTTCAAGCTATACAATGCTTTCTTCAACCTGCAAACAAACTCAAGATGAACAGCATACACATAACCTGGTGGCTGCTCCATATATATCTCTTCTTGCAAATCACTATACAAGAAGGCATTCTTTACATCCATCTTATGTAAAGACCATTCCTTTGATGCAGCCATAGCAATGACTGCTCTTACGGTTGCTATCCTTGCAACCGGACTGAATGTTTCTTCATAATCAATGCCATATGTTTGTGCATACCCCTTGACTACTAATCTTGCCTTGTATCTGTTCACAAAACCATCTGCATTGTGCTTCACCTTATAAATCCACTTACAGCCAATTGCATTCTTACCTTTAGGCAAAGGTACAAATTCCCATATAGCATTTGCTTCAAAGGCATCCATTTCTTCATCCATGTCTTTCTTCCATTTTTCTTTTCCCATGGCTTACTCAAAAGAAGTAGGTTCTCGTTCCTGTATCACTTTGACCATATATGCATAGTGAATGGCTGTAAATCCATCATATTTCAGCCTATCCACAAGATACCTAGCTCTGATAGACCTGCGCAAAGTAGGTTCACTCCCAGGTGCTCTCAAAACATCCCTGGTCTTCCTTACTCCAAGTGTAACAATAGAAGGAATACCCAACTCATCATCAATGCTCTGTTCTGAGCCACTGGATTCACTATTCACATAAGAGTGACCTGCATTCACATCAAACATGGGCTGATCTACCTTCTCTTTTCCTTTTCGTGATACCTGCATACTACTATCTGCATTGCTTTGAGAAGATTCTCATGATCTCAATATGCCTGTCCATGGCGAAGAATGTGAACCACTGCTAGAAGACGCTCCAGGTCCACTAATATCTTATGACTGCTGCTATGACTTCTGTGCAATATTACCATTTTGTGCATCTACATTATCAATCACATTTACTGGTTTATACCAGCTACTCATCTCATCAAAAACATCTCTGCTCACTGTAAACTCACGAGTAGAAGGGTTATAGCATCTATATCCTTTCTACTGCAAAGAGTAACCAATAAAGATGCACTTCTCAGCTTTTGAATCCAACTTGGATCTCAACTCATCTGGCACATGAATATAGCCAATGCAATCAAAAATTTTCAAATGAGAAATATCTGGTTTCCTACCAGTATACCTCTCCTCTGGAGTCATCCCATGTATTGTTGTAGTGGGAGTCATGTTTATTATGTAGACTGTTGTAGCAACTTCTTCAGCCCAATAAAAATCTAGCAAGTCTTTTTCATTGAGCATGGCACGAGATATCTCTCCAATATGTATGTTTTTCCTTTCTGCAATTCCATTTTGTTGGGTATGATTGCACGAATATTACTGCTTTATGCCATGCTCCTGCAGGAACCTTACAAACTCATTTGAGAGGTACTCTCCCCCTCCATCTAACCTTAGACATTTTATTTGCAAGCCTGTTTCTTTTTCAACCATAGCTTTAAGAGTTTTGAAATACCCAAAAACTTCACTTTTATTTTTTATAAAATACACCTAAACTTTCCTGCTATAGTCATCAATAAAAATAACAAAATAATGACAGCCTCCAAGAGATGCAGCTTTAGTAGTCCACACATCAAAATGGATTAATTCTAATGGCTTCTTACTCTCTTGAACATGTCTACGAAATGGTTTCCTTGCCTGTTTTCCAAACTAACAGGCTTCACATACCTTATGCATTTCTGCAACCTTGAATTTAGGCAATCCTGCAACAATATTTTGGGCCTGCATTAATTTAAGTCGTTGTATATTAACATTACCAATGCGTTTATGCCAGATATCAATATCTACAACTACATCAGTCCCATGTGCAAACATTGTTGCACTCAATTCAGGCATGTCTTCATCCAATGTAAACATTATATCCTTCTTCTTTCCTTTTACTATCAAGCGACCTTTATTTTTCATATCATCAACAAAGCATCCATGAGAATTAAATCTGACCTGCAAACCTTGCTCAACCATTTGACCAACAAAAACCACATTCTTGGTGATATTCGGGACATGAAATACATCGGACATGTATTTCTTTTTCCCATCCTACACAGACAGGAATTTTTTCAATCTGCACAATATGGTGTGTAGTATCATCACCAGTCTCCACAAATCCTAGTTTTTCCATTTTCCTTGCATCCTCCATCCATTCTGCATGACCTGTCATGTGGTTTGATGCACCTGAGTCAACATACCATACATCGTTGCTTTCTTCTGCACTTGTCACAAAATTGTTCATGTGCTGTACCATAAACAAATGCTCATTTCTGTCATCACCCTGTCTACTAGAAGATGCATAATTCTCTTGTTGCAATTTTTCATTCATGATGTCATTCTGCTTTTTATAGCAATCTTTAGCCATATGACCCATTTTACCACAGTAGTAGCATTCAACATTACTGTTTGCATTTTGGTCTCTTTGCCATCCACCACGACCTCTTTGGCTCCCCCTGCCTCTAGAGTTACCACGTCCTCCTCCATAGGACTGGTTTTCTTGAGTTTACTGTATATTTTGATTTCTACCACGTCCTCCAGATCGGACTCCTCTACCTCTACCTCTACCTCTTCCAGCATTTGAGTAGAAGACAGCTTCTTTTGAAGTTCCTCCTGAAGAAGATGCACCACCATTTCTCTGCTCCTCAGAAATTAAAAGAGCAATCAACTCCTCAAAATCAGAAAATCTTTCACGGACGAAAATCGATGTTCGGAACTGTACATAATCCTTTCCTAGACCATTCAAGGTCACAAAAACTATATCATCATCTTCCACTGGCAACCCAATGGAAGCAAGTGCATCTGCAATCTTCTTCACCTTCATGTGGTAATCATTGATGCTCATATTTTCTCTTTGCACATTGTGCAACTCTTGCTTAAGCTGCATTTCCTGGCTTGCGTATTTGTGCTATACATTTTTGACAAAGTATCCCATGCCTCCTTTGGCGTACTTGCATCCTGAATATGCACAATCATAGAGTCTGAAATACTGATAGACATCCAGTACATAACTTTTCTGGCTCTCTCATGCAATCCTTTAAATGCCTACATTCGCTGTTAATTGGGAACATCAGAAAGAACTGGTTATTCTTCATTTCCTGCAACAAATTTCCAGTATCCTTTTCCCATAAGGAAATTCATCATTCTAAACTTTCATGCTTGGAAGTTGTTCTTGTCAAGCTTTTCAGTGACAATCTGTGAAAGAGAATCAGACGCCATTACAGAACACTGCAAAAAATTCTATCATTGTAAAAAACACAGCTTCATCCTCACAAGGGCAAATCTGCAAAACTGGCGAAAGTGGTATTTGACCACACAATCACTTCCTAGTGACGATTTTGCATAAACATGAACCAAGGATGATACTGTAACTCCGCCCCGAAATAGCCTCAAAACAAAAAAACAGAGCAACCAAGGGCTAAAGCCCTTTCCCGCACCATATACTGCCCTCTTGCCACATCGCAAAGAGCATCTCAATCTAAGACAATGCACTCTTGCACTTTCCGGCTGTGCTACCTGCAGAGACTTGCTCCCAAAACAGAAAAATGAAAGCAACATTGGTTCTCTTACCAGAACACTGCGACCTTGACTTGCTTTCTTGAGCTCCTTACCACGAACAAGGCACTGATACCATGTCAAGATTGTGGAAGAGAAGGAAGGAGTCTCACTTGTAGCTTTTTTACTTGCACAATGGGGGAATACACACAAGGGTGGAGGCTGAAAACAGTTTTCCTCTTCTTAGTTGTGTAAGCCAAAAGAACTCAAGTACATAGAAATAGAAGAACCCTATATATGGGTCTCAAACCAAACTCAACTAACTAAGGTAGCATACTAACTGAGCCACGAACTAGAGTAGATAAGGATAGTTGTCATCTAGCTATTATTCATGGGCGGTGTACCAACCGCATCTGCAACTGACAAGTCGGTGACATAAATGCACAATGGTCACCTTGGCATATCACGAGTAGAGCTCGATATCTCAACAACAAGATGGTATTCAACTAATCTTGCATATGGTGCTACATACTTCCCCACACATTTTATGCCTAAAGTTCTAACATGGGATATCCCAAATTCATCATCCATAGACTCATCTCCTAAACTCTCACCCATAGGTTTCTTTCCTTGTGCTATTTCTACCTTCTTTTGTGTACTCGTCAACTTACCACTCCATGGGCTATAAATTCCATTGCTTTTTTCATTGACTTGAGGATCAAACATGTCTCCAATGTGTTGATTTATTTTAGACTATGATTTTCTTCCCATACCATCATCATCATTGCTCTCAGAAGCATCCATCTGAACTACAGCTTTAGGTTTATATCATGACTTGTATTCATTAAACCTTACATCAATGCTTATGTAGACCTCTCTACTGATAAGATCATAACATTTATAACACGTCTTCTCATCTTGAAAGCCAAAGAAAGTGCATTTGATAGCCTTTGGTTCCACTTTTTTCCTCAAGTCATCTGAAGAACATGAACATAGCATACACAACCAAACACCTTGAAATATGCAACTGTGGGTTTTCTCCCATCCATCTTCTCATATGATGACATGTGATAAGCCAATGTTGTAAGAGTTTTATAAATATTATGTACTACCTCAACCCAATAAGTCGAAGACATGTGCATTGGTTCATCGTAGCTCTTACAACTTTTGTAATTATCATTTTCTTTCTACAACACTATTTTGCTTTGAACTATATCTACTTGTAGCCTACCTCTTAATTCTATGATCTCTCAAGTAGTAAAAAAACTCATTTTATATGTATTCACCTCTATTATTTGATATCAAGCACTTTATGCCAATTTCAAATAGCTTTTTTACTATAGCTTAGAATTTCAAAAAACTTCTCAAAAGCCTCACTTTTATGTTGCAAAAAATAGACCCATGTCATCCTGCTAAAATCATCAATCAGTATGAAGTAAAATTTGCATCTCCTACTCAATGACATATTCTAATATGTGGACCTCATATATCTAAATGTGTCATTTTTAAAGGATAAGTGCTAATTATTTCCATCTTTGAAAATGAAAGTCTAGACTACTTGTCAAATTTGAAAATGAAAGTCTAGACATTATCATAGTTGACATAGCCATAGACTACAGAAGTCCACAAACAACCTATCTATACTACATTTGCTTTAGCCTTGATAAGCTTACATGCCCAATTCTTCTATGTCATAACTCAATATCCTTGTCTTGTCCATATCCAATCTCCACATACATAGAACTTTATATGACAATAGTACTTGCATCGAATGCAAATAACTTATCTTTTTTTTTAGCCATGAGCAATCAACCTACTAGGTTTGCCATTTCTAAACTCCTCAATGAAAAAACCATATTTATTGAACCTCACAATCCTTGATTAGCTATTTTTTTAACAAAAGTCAAATTCTTAATGATGATATGCGCATACAAAACATCTATCCCATCTTTAGTTACCAATGGACCACTGCCAATGTGAGTTATCTTATGCAAATATATAATATTTTGTAGCAACATACTCCTCACTTTGCATTTATTGCTTACCAAACCATTTTGTATAATGCGTCATATAATTCGTACCTCATGAATCCAAAAATGAATCATCCTCTCTAAGGGGATTCGTCATGCTACAAGTATATGCTCCAATAAAAAAATATGACCTCTAGATGATAAATCACCTCTAGAAATGTAGCTTCTATCTCCATAATCACTTACATAATGACTATATTGAGTCCTTTCACAACCTCTAAATATATCATTTTTCTTATGGTAGCACTCTTTCTCAAAATGGTCAAACTTTCCACAATAATAACAAGCACCATCTCTATGAGAACTAGACCACCCTCTATCTCTAAAAACTAATTTTCTCTTACCTCTAAGCATAAAGTTTCCACGAAAAAAATAGCTATGACCATGAGCAAATATGTCTCCATAACCATATGAAGATCCTCTAACTCTTCATGAAAGCTACTGTAACCTCTCTAATGATAGAATACACTATCTTGAGTAGCATTTTTCCCACAACTAAGTGTATTAAGACCCAATATTATTTCTTCAATAAATAAGCAAAGACAACCAACTCCTCAAAGTCTGACATATAACCGCCTCAAAAAATTAGAAGTATCAAAGGACTTGTATGTAGGGTGAAGTGAATTCAAGATAATAGAAATCAAATCGTCATCGTCCATAAGTGCATTAATAGAAGTAAGGTCCTGCGCAATATACTTTATCTCCATGACATAATCACCAATGCTTTGATTCCCATGCCATGCACGATGAAATCTCTACTTTCGTTGCATCTTTCTCACCTCTATGTAAGTGTCATACATTTTCTCAATAATCTTCTATGCATCTTTACATATGCTAGCTTTTTTTATATACAAGATCAATGTTTCTAAAATGCATATAGATATCAAATGCAAAACCTTCTTATTTTAACATGACCAATCTTTGTAGGCCTTCTTGTATTCTTTTGTTGGATCCTCACGATGTTCAAGGCATGCATCCTCACTTGTTATGAGATCCCATAGACCTCTTTCCATCAAAAAAATTTCCATGTGATAAAACCACGTTGTACTCATCTTTTGGTAGCTTGTCAATAACAATTTCAGTAATTTGTCATTTTTGACATTATAAGTGCTACTATTTCAAAAAAACCAACAATGTATAGTGTGTCAAATCACTATTCAAGTGCATGAACAAGTCCTTAGAATCAATCACTTAAATCCAAGACCAAAAAGCATTAAAATATCCAAAAAAAACATATAAAATAAGTCCCAATAATATGGCTATCCTACATGTATCCAACTACTATCAAATACATCCATACATCATGTTCGCCTATCATCTATCTACTATCCAACAAAAAACACTAAAATCAAAGCTCAAGTTGTGCCCATACAATCCAAAAAGTATCAAAATATAAGCAAAAAATTAACCATTTTTTCTACTTTTTTTTTAATTTAGGCCAACAATGAAATATAAGCAAGTTCAAACCTTAGTGATATTTATTTTTAATTGACAATTTTTAGCTCCAAAGAGTCACTTGAAAGCTGCATAAAAATAACTTTTTTAAATCTTTGAAATAACTAGTTCTTTCTTTGTAGTGTGAACTGCCATGCAATGCAATCAACAAAATTCTCTTGATTAATCTTTATCACTAAAACTTAATCAAATAACCATAGGCCCTGCTTCACACAAGGCCTTACATAGTCACCTTTTTGCCACAAAAGAACCCTCACTCCCACTAAGGATAACACCCTCCTTGTGGTGGGTATCTATAAATAACTTTGCGAGAAAAGTTTTTTTCAATTTGCTCCAACCTTTCCTCCTTTCATGTGCACACTTCCTTGAGACCTCATTATACCACCACTTTGTGAAATCAAGATGTCATCATTTTGTGGAACCTTGGCTCTCATGGCATTGCAACTTGATACATGATTTGACTCTACACATCATACACAAGCATATAAAACAAACAATATGGTTTGCATGCACATCCACCTAGACTTTACACAAAACTTTAAGTACTTACAACATATGCAAGAGGCTTCCCTTCTTTTCCAAAACAATTGTAATAACATGTATCTCATATATAGGCAAAATATCATTATCAATATTGTTATAGTGATATATGTGTATACGCATGTGTATATCATGCATAGGCATTAATAAAATGTTATGGGGACTATTATATTGGGGAGAGAGTGTGATTTATACTATTTGAGTATGGGATTAGCCCACTACATTATCATTTTGAGTTGGTGTTATAATTATTCATATTAAGTATACATAGCTATTTGGCCCATGCAACCATATTAAAAGTATACACAACTAACTTAGCCTCTTAGAAGATGACTATATTACTAAATGAGTCAAGGATACCACTATAACTGAAAATATTTACCATGCGTATCATAATATATGTTTACCTTGGTATGTACAAACCCTCATCATAGCCATGGATGATAATTATCCAAATCTTGACTTTCAAATGCAAGTAAAGGTGATTATTGTCATGATTGTGGAAGAGAAGGATAGAGTCTCACTTATAGCTTTCTTGCTTGCACAATGGGGGAATACAAACACAAGTGGAGGCTGAAAATAGTTTTCCTCTTCTTAGTTGTGCAAGCCAAAAAAACTCAAGTACATAGAAATAGAAGAACCCTATATATGGATCTCAAACCAAACTCGACTAACTAAGGTGGCATACTAACTGAGCCACGAACTAGAGTAGATAAGGATAGCTGTCATCTAGCTATTATTCATGGGCGATGTACCAACCGCATCTACAGCTAACAAGTCGATGGCATAAATGCACAACAGTCACCCTGGCATATCACGAGTGGAGCTCGATATCTCAACACTCCCCCTCGAGCTCAATCCCAATTCCTGCACACCAAGCAAGTCTCTGAATTTGCGCAGCTTCTCTGCGCCCAATGCCTTCGTGAATATGTCAGCTACCTGATCCTCTGTGCTGACATAAACTAGATCAATAAGACCTAGTAAAACCCTCTCCCACACATAGTGATAATGCACCTCAATGTGCTTTGTTCTAGCATGATAGACTGGGTTATTTGCCAAGTGTATACTGCTCATGTTGTCACAATAAATAACAACTAGCCCATCTGTAGGTTGATGCATATCATAAAGTAGCTCATGCAACCAAGCTACCTCACATGCAGCCATTGTTGCACCCCTGTACTCAGACTCTGCGCTCGACAAGGCAACTGTAAATTGTTTCTTGCTGCTCCAAGTGACTGCAGCACTCCCAAAAGAGAACACATATCCACTGGTAGATCGTCTATCAGAAATACTACCAGCCCAATCAGCATCAGTGTATCCATGCAACTGTATCTGAACCCTAGTCTCATAAAATAGTCAATACTGTAATGTGAACTTCACATACCTGAGTATGCGTCTAGCCGCATCTAAATGTGGTTTCCTTGGAGCCTGCATAAACTGACTTACCAATCCAACAACATAGCTCAAATCTGGCCTGGTAATAGTCATATAAATCAAACTTCCTACTATACGTCTATATAGTAGGGTCTTCCAGAAGCTCACCTGCATCTGCGCTCAGCTTCACATTCTGCTCCAAAGGAACTGAAATAAGCTTATAGCCTGTCGTCCCATATTTAGGCAACATGTCCAATCCATACTACCTCTGCAAGAGCCGTATCCCACTTGGTGATCTAATCACCTCAATGCCCAAGAAATAACGCAGCTCTCAAATCCTTCATCTCAAACTTCTGCTTTAATAGCATTTTCACATGAAGGATATCTTCATCACTATCACCTGTCATAATCAAATCGTCAACATAAATGACAAGTAGCAAAATACCTTTCTCTGTTTTTCTCACATAAAGTGAGAAATCTGCCTTGGAAATCTGAAAGCCAATAGTGACAAGATACTGTCTTATCTTGTCAGACCATGCTCTAGGTGCTTGCTTCAAGCCATACAAGGCTTTCTTCAACTTGCAAACAAACTCAAGATGAACAGCATGCACATAACCTGGTGGCTGCTCCATATATATCTCTTCTTGCAAATCACCATGCAAGAAGGCATTCTTTACATCCATCTGATATAAAGACCATTCCTTTGATGCAGCCATAGCAATGACTGCTCTTACGGTTGCCATCCTTGCAACCAGACTGAATGTTTCTTCATAATCAATGCCATATGTTTGTGCATACCCCTTGACTACTAATCTTACCTTGTATCTGTTCACAGAAACATCTGCATTGTGCTTCACCTTATAAACCCACTTACAACCAATTGCATTCTTACCTTTAAGCAAAGGTATCAATTCCCATGTAGCATTTGTTAGTAGTCATGTTTGTCATGCCTTGTCATCTCCTGCCTGTGAGCCTCAATTTGAGTCAGACGAGGACTTTAGAAGCTCTGACTTGTCTATCACTTGTTTTGACGGAGGAGGTAGCTCATTCTAGAGCACTCAGATGTGCATTTCCCGTGGCAGTTTCTGCATTCTTCAGCCTGCCTCACCTGCCGGACATTGTCCACCCTTTTCGAGATTTTTCTGAGCATTCTTGGCATTTTTACCAGTATTAAATGCTGGTCGGATCAACATTAAATGCTGATCGGACATATTTATGGCCTCAAATTTCAGGTCGCCCAGTTTTTGGGTTTTTTGGCTATTTATAACCATTTCCCACTTGGCAATCAGTTGTATTATCATCTTTCCTCCTTTGGCAGGTACATACTCCGACTCCGTCATCTTCCTTCGTCTTCGGTGCTGCCGTTATCATCGGTCTGATTTGGTGCCCTCACTGACGCTTCAGGCTGCGTGCAGGGGCTGATCAGTCCACAGTTTTGTATTCAACATTCAATACAGTCAATGCAGATTTTCTTCCTTCATTTTCTGCTCTCTTTCCTCTGTGTTCGTGTTCTTCTTCCGTTGCGCACTCTCACATGGTATCATCGCCTGACTGAGAGCACGGAGGATCTAACCTTGTGGAGAGATACCTCACCCCTCTTCTGCTGCTGTCCCCTCATCTCCAACTGCCCAGGCGGCCCCTCTAGGTGGCCATTCTTCTTGCGTTTGCTGCAGACGACTTCTCCAAAGGCTGCCACGTCATCAAACGACCCCTCCTGCTTGCGTTTACCATCAGATGGCCCCTTCTTCAGCTGGGCGACATATCATCAGACTGCGTTTTCCTGATCTGGTGATCGTTTTCACTCTTGGCGGCTCATCTCCTGCTGGCAACCCACTTTCTGGTTGCGTCTTGGTGCTGGCGGCTTCTTTTCTGGTGGTCTTCATCAATTATCTTTGCGTTTTGCAAATCCAGATGTTTATAGGCTATCACAGCCTGTGTCTTGGTGGTTGGTGACGATACTGTTGGTCATACTTCGGCTTCGACACAGTTTTCTTTGGTGTTTGGTATTTTGCAGATTGGAAGATGTCTTTTCATCAGTTTACGGGCTTTGATGACTCAGATGATGAGCTTTTGTCTCGACACTCATCTGAACGGAGGCGTGATTTCTATCACGAGGACCGTCGTCCGGAGTCTATTCCTCTTTCTCGTCCCCCTTCTATTCATGTATCTCGATGATCCCCTTCTAGTGGACCGAAGATGCAGCCTTTGGTACCCCCTGTACAGGTACCCATACTTCCTCAGCTGCCCAAAGAGGACCGGTTAGATGGCTCCAACTTTTCTCTATGGTCCTACAAGGTGGAGTGTATCTTGGACTCCTTCGATCTTTGGGAGCTTGTTTCTATTCCTATTCCCCGGCCGGCCTAAGGTGGATCCTGCAGATGGGACATCTATGGATCGTGCAGCCTTATGGGATCGGCTTAATTCTATAGCCAGATCTTTCCTCTTTCTGAGTTTGCAGGATTCTGTCCTTGTTCATGTTCACAAGTTGAAGACTGCAGCAGACGTGTGGAGAAAGCTCGCGTCTCTCTATCAACAGAAGATATTTGCCCACCGGATATCTCTCGAAAAGAAGTTGCGGATGCTCGCTATTGATGATAGTCCTTCCATGAAGGACCACATCAACAGATTACAGGATATGAGGGATGAGCTTGCATCCCTCGGTCGGACAATATCTTCTGAAGACATGGCTATGATTCTTTTGACTCAGCTGCCATCACCTCAGTTTGATGTCTTCTACACCAGCCTTTTTACCTCGAGGACCCGTGAGAAGCTTCTATGGGAGGAGCTATCCCCGCTTATCTTGGAGCATGAGTGACTCAGAGAGGTCATTGCTAATGGATCTGACTCCACTAGAGCCTTTGTTGCAGGTTCGGGAGGACAGAAGAAGAAGAAGACGAAGTCAAAGGCTAAGAAGAAGGACATCTCTTCAAGCTCTGACTCAGATTCAGAGAGACCGAAGTGCCCACACTGGGAAGGGACACATCCCGAGGAGAAATGCTGAAAGAAGTACCCTCACCTTCGTCCGGGAGCGAAGGGTGGATCTACATCGGAGTCTTCTTCTACCTCTACACCAGCTGTTACCCATGAGTCAGTGTTCCTTCATATCCATGCTTTAGAGGAGGATCCTTCTTCCGTGGCTGCAGTGTCTTCTGCGCAGCCTTGGTTAGTGGACAGTGGTGCTTCAAGTCATATGACTCCCCAAGGTGATTTGTTACAGGATCTCCGTCCATCAGAGGGTTCAGTCACTATTGGTGACATTTTATCGGTGCCTATTAGTGGTGTTGGCACATTGCCTTTGATTACCGACCGACCTTCGAGCTCCTTTTCACAGGCCCGACATGTTCAGGATTTGGGCCTTCCCCTCCTCTCAGTTTATGGCCTTACGAGGCTTGGCACACGCGTGATCTTCACCGACCATGCCATTGTTATTGAGGATTCTCTTACAAGAGCTGTCTTATCTACAGGTTAGCAGGAGAGCGGGCTTTACAGGCTCCATTTCCCTTCTTTGATACAGGGTCCTCCAAGGCAGTCTATTGCTACACCCGTTCCCGCTTGTGCACCTTCTATTCCACAGGTTTCTTCCCATCCCCCACCTCCTCCGGTGGTTTCCTCGTACCCCCCATCCCTTTCAGAGGGGGACGATCTCGGTGATGCGACTGTGGATTCCCTGGCCCCTAGTGTTTTAGAGGGGGATTCCCAGGATCGTGAGGAGCTCCTTCAACAACAGTCTACATCGACGGACTTCATCAGCCTTGGCATTCCTCTTGCCACCCCAGGATTCGTTTCTTCCTTGGCCTTCAGCCACATCCAGGATCTGAGAGGGGGTGTTAGCAGTCATGTTTGTCATGCCTTGTCATCTCCTGCCTGTGAGCCTCAATCTGAGTCAGACGAGGACTTTAGGAGCTCTGACTTGTCTATCACTTGTTTTGACGGAGGAGGTAGCTCATTCTAGAGCACTCAGATGTGCATTTTACGGGGTAATTTCTGCATTCTTCAGCCTGCCTCACCTGTCGGACATTGTCCACCCTTTCCGGGATTTTTCTGAGCATTCTTGGCATTTTTACCAGCATTAAATACTGGTCGGACATATTTATGGCCTCGAATTTCAGGTCGGCCAATTTTTGGGTTTTTTGGTTATTTATAGCAATTTTCCACTTGGCAGTCAGTTGTATTATCATCTTCCCTCCTTCTTTGACAGGTGCATACTCTGACTCCGTCATCTTCCTCCGTCTTCAGTGCTGCCGTCATCATCAGCCTGATTTGGTGCCCTCACTGACGCTTCGGGCTGCGTGCAGGGGCTGATCAGTCCACAGTTTTGTATTCAGCATTCATTACAGTCAGTGCAGATTTTCTTCCTTCATTTTCTATTCTCTCCTCTGTGTTCGTGTTTTTCTTCCGTTGCGCACTCTCACAGCATTTGCTTCAAAGGCATCCATTTCTTCATCCATGGCTTTCTCCCATTTTTCTTTTTCCATGGCTTGCTCAAAAGAAGTGAGTTCTGGTTCATGTATCACTTTGACCATATATGCATAGTGAATGGCTGTAAATCCATCATATTTTAGCCTATCCACAGGATACCTAGCTCTGGTAGACCTGTGCAAAGTAGGTTCACTCCCAAGTGCTCTCAAAACATCCCTGGTCTTCCTTACTCCAAGTGTAACAATAGAAGGAATACCCAACTCATCATCAATGCTCTGTTCTGAGCCACTGGATTCACCATCCACATAAGAGTGACCTGCATTCACATCAAACATGGACTAATCTACATTCTCTTTTCCTTTTCGTGAAACCTGCATACCACTATCTACATTGTTTTGAGGAGATTCTCATGATCTCAATCTGCCTATCCATAGCGAAGAATTTGAACCATTGCTAGAGGACACTCCAGGTCCACTAATATTTTGTGACTGCTGCTGTGAATTCTGTGCAGCATTGCCATTTTGTGCATCTATATTATCAATCACATTTACTGGTTTATACCAGCTACTCATCTCATCAAAAACATCTCTGCTCACTGTAAACTTATGAGTAGAAGGGTTATAGCATCTATACACTTTCTGCTGCAGAGAGTAACCAATAAAGATGCACTTCTCAGCTTTTGGATCCAACTTGAATCTCAACTCATCTGGCACATGAACATAAGGCAATACAACCAAAAATCTTTAAATGAGAAATATCTAGTTTTCTACCAGTATACCTCTCCTCTAGATTCATCCCATGTATTGCTACAGTGGGAGTCCTGTTCATTATATAGACTGCTATAGCAACTTCTTCAGCCCAGTAAAAATCTGGCAATTCTTTTTCGTTAAGCATGGCACGAGATATCTCTCCAATATGCATGTTTTTCATTTCTGCAATTCCATTTTGTTGTGGAGTATGACTGCATGAATATTGCTGCTTTATGCCATGCTCCTGCAGAAACCTTACAAACTCATTTGAGAGGTACTCTCCCCCTCCATCTGACCTTAGGCATTTTATTTGCAGGCCTGTTTCTTTTTTAACCATAGCTTTAAGAATTTTGAAATGCCCAAAAACTTCATTTTTCTTTTTCATAAAATACACCCAAACTTTCCTACTATAGTCATCAATAAAAGTGACAAAATAATGACAGCCTCCAAGAGATGCAGCTTTAGTAGTCCACACATCAGAATGGATTAATTCCAATGGCTTCTTACTCTCTTGAACATGTCTAGGAAATGATTTCCTTGCCTGTTTTCCAAACTGACAAGCTTCACATACCTTATGCATTTTTGCAACCTTGAATTTAGACAATCTTGCAACAATATTTTGGGCTTGCATTGATTTAAGTCGCTATACATTAACATGACCAATGCGTTTATGCCAAATATCAATATCTGCAACTACACCGGTCCCGTGTGCAAACATTGTTGCACTCAATTCAAGCATATCTGCATCCAACGTAAACATTCTGCCATTCTTCTTTCCTTTTGCTATTCCAATGGCTTCTTACTCTCTTGAACATGTCTAGGAAATGGTTTCCTTGCTTGTTTTCCAAATTGACAAGCTTCACATACCTTATACATTTTTGCAACCTTGAATTTAGGCAATCCTGCAACAATATTTTGGCCTTGCATTGATTTAAGTCGCTATACATTAACATGACCAATGCGTTTATGCCAAATATCAATATCTACAACTACACCGGTCCCGTGTGCAAACATTGCTGCACTCAATTCAAGCATGTCTGCATCCAACGTAAACATTCTGCCCTTCTTCTTTCCTTTTGCTATCAAGCGACCTTTATTTTTCATATCCTCAACAAAACATCCATGAGAATTAAATTTGACCTGCAAGCCCTACTCAACCATTTAACCAACAGAAACCAGGTTCTTGGTGATATTCGGGACATGAAATACATCCGACAGGTATTTCTTTTTCCCATCCTGCATAGACAAATGAATTTTTCCAATCTGCACAATAGGATGTGCAGTATCATCACCAATCTCCACAAATCTTGATTTTTTCATTTTCCTTGCATCCTCCATCCATTCTGCATGACCTGTCATGTGGTTTGATGCACCTGAGTTAACATACCACACATCGTTGCCTTCTTCTGCACTTGTCACAGAATTAGTTATGTGCTGCACCATAAACAAATGCTCATTTCTGTCATCACCCTGTCTACTAGAAGATGCATAATTCCCTTGTTGCAATTTTCCATTCATGATGTCATTCTGCTTTTTATAGCAATCTTTAGCCATATAACCCATTTTACCACAGTAGTAACATTCAACATTGATGTTTGCATTTTGGTCTCTTTGCCATCCACCACGACCTCTTTGGCTCCCCCTGCCTCTAGAGTTACCACGTCCTCCTCCATAGGACTGGTTTTTTTGAGTTTGTTGTATATTCTGATTTCTACCACGGCCTCCAGATCGGCCTCCTCTACCTCTGCCTCTACCTCTTCCAGCATTTGAATAGAAGACTTCTTTTGAAGTTCCTCCTGAAGAAGATGCACCACCATTTCTCTGCTCCTCAAAAATTAAAAGAGCAATCAACTCCTCAAAATCAGGAAATCTTTCACGGACGAAAATTGATGTTCGGAACTGTACATAATCCTTTCCTAGACCATTCAAGGTCACAAAAACTATATCATCATCTTTCACTGGCAACCCAATGGAAGCAAGCGCATTTGCAATCTTCTTCACCTTCATATGATAATCATTGATACTCATATTTTCTCTTTGCACATTGTGCAACTCTTGCTTAAGCTGCATTTCCTGGCTTGCGTATTTGTGCTATACATTTTTGACAAAGTATCCCATGCCTCCTTTGGCGTACTTGCATCCTGAATATGCACAATCATAGAGTCTGAAATACTGATAGACATCCAGTACATAACTTTTCTGGCTCTCTCATGCAATCCTTTAAATGCCTATATTTGCTGTTGATTGGAAACATCAGGAAGAACTGGTTCTTCTTCATTTCCTGCAACAAATTTCTAATATCCTTTTCCCATAAGGAAATTCATCATTCTAAACTTCCATGCTTGAAAGTTGTTCTTGTCACACTGCAAAAAATTGTCACTACAAAAAACACAGCTTCAGTCTCACGAGGGCAAATCTGCAAAACTGACAAAAGTGGTATTTGACCACACAGTCACTTCCTAGTAACGATTTTGTATCAGCAGGCAACAATGATAATTCTGTAACTCCCAATGTCTCTACACACAGGCATACGATGCAATTTCTACGATAACTTTTTACCAACCTGTAAAACAATGGTCGCACAACAAAAAACAGGGCATTTTCTTGAGTGCGTGCGAAAAACTTCCACCTCCAAAACAGGCCCCGAAACGGCCTCGAATCAAAAAAACAGGGAAACTGAGAGCTAAAGGCCTATCCCGCAGCATATACTGCCCTCTTACTACACTGCGAAGGACGTCTCAATCTAAGACAATGCACTCTTGCACTTTCCGGTTGTGCTACCTGCAGAGACTTGCTCCCAAACTCAAAAAATAAAAGCAACATTGATCCTCTTACCAGAACGCCGCGAACTTGGTTTTGCTTTCTTTAGCTCCTTACCACAAACCAGGCTCTGATACCATGTTACGATTGTGGAAAAGAAGGAAGGAGTCTCACTTGTAGCTTTCTTGCTTGCACAATGGGAGAATACAAACACAGGTGGAGGCTGAAAACAATTTTCCTCTTCTTAGTTGTATAAGCCAAAAAAACTCGAGTACATAGAAATAGAAGAACCCTATTTATGGATCTCAAACCAAACTCAACTAACTAAGGTGACATACTAACTAAGCCACGAACTAGAGTAGATAAGGATAGCTGTCATCTAGCTATTATTCATGGGCGGTGTACCAACCGCATCTACAACTAACAAGTCGGTGACATAAATGCACAACAGTCACCCTAGCATATCACGAGTGAAGCTCGATATCTCAACAATTATATTTTGGGAGAAGCCCTCCTTACACATTTTTAAGACCTTAAGTAACAATGGATGCAACCCTCTTTTTAAGATCAACTACTAAGGCCTAAGATATACAAAAAGATATATGATTCTCAAGCCTTCAAAGTCACCCAATATTAGAGCATTTTTCGGGTCATGAAAAGAGACTCTACTTTAAACCCTCTCTATGCACTTACGATATTTGATTTTAAAAAATGACAAGCTCCTTACAATGGCCCTCTAAGGGAGTTTGTCCTCGAGAGGATCACCTTAGAAAATTTAAGTGTACAATATACAATCATCAAAAGGGTTATTTTATTTAATAAAACTTATGATATTATATTTATAAAAGGGATTTTCTAATTACAATTTGAAACAAATTTGTAAGTTTTTTAAACAAAAAGAAATTATTTTATTATCTTACAAGATGCAAAGAAAATGTATTTTCTATTAAACAAAATTGTATTTATAAAATGAACTTTTAATAGAATTTAAAAAAAAAATTGTAAGTTTCTTAAACAAAAAGATTTCATTTTATTATCTTACATGTAAGAAAAAATGTATTTTCTATTATCCTTTGAACGCATATAATGATTTACATAAGTGACCCCCTCGAGAGTTTGACCAAAATCTTACCTCAAAAAATGATGGCACAATAAAATCTTTGCAAATGGACTCAAAACTTGTCACATATTGCATTTCTAAACTCTTTAAGAGCTTTCCATTGATGTATGAATTGTTAGGGTTTAGAAGTGGGACAATGAAATTATACCAAAGATTCACTTTCACCTAAGAAATATTGACTAAACAAAAAGGAATTGTTAGTATAACTTTATTATCCCACTTCCAAACATTTGACAATCCATATATCAACATAAAGCTCTTCAAGATTGCCATCTTTGACAAGCTTAGAGTTCATTTGCAAAGATTTACCATGCCCTCATTTTTTCAAGGAACATTTTTGTCAAACTCTCTTAAAGGGTTATTTCTAAATCTCAAATTTCCCTTGATACACGTTGTGTTACCATGAAAGCTGTGTCAATTTTAATCTATGGTGTTGTTTCCAAAATGGCATTTTGTTATCACTCTATATACTTCTTGTAACACATCATCCATTTCATGTTCACAAATATATCTCCTAAGCAAACCATCTTGTCCTAGTTAGTAAGGTTGACTTGCTCTCATCTAGTAAGGTCTTGTTTTGATTAGAAGGTATGTAGTAAGTCTTTGGATTTTCTATTGATCATTCAAGTAGTGGTTGCTAAGTACCTAATAGAATGTTAGGTTAGCTTTCAATAATTGGGCTATATGCGGCATTCTAAGTGGACCTCAAAAAGATTATCATCATTGATACCCATTTCTTCCTTGCCACAGTCACTTAAGACATGTGATTGGCCATATAGTGCTACTTATCTTTCTACACAATTAGTTTAAAGTTAAATTCCAATAGCAATAGATCCCATCAAGATATATGGCTAATGGCACATGGTCTATTGACCAAGTACAAATGTCAACAATGGTTGATGGACCACAAACAAGCTAAATGGAGTGGCAAGTAGATAATAAGGAAAGTTCTTTCCCACATACACCATTCCTAATCTTTTCCTTTTAGTAGTAGATTTCCATGTTTATGAACTTTCTACTAGTGAAGCTCACTAAAAAATCCATGCTATGCTCACTAGGTTGGCAAAGTACCACTTCAATGGCAAGCTTGGATGAATTGATGTGTAAGTGGAACATTACTGACCAATATGAGGCCCTTAAGATGGGGGGTGTTAGATATTTTTTTAGAACTTTATACATGACTTGGCATTCTTCAATCCATTCCCAAATTATTAGGAGTTTGTATTAGGATCTTGCTATTTCTTTATAATTTAGGACAAAGCATTGATAGTATTTGGTGAGGCCCAAGAAGCAATCGATGCCCTTACGATTTGCTGGCGATGATAGTCCATATAATAGCATGGATCTTTTTAGTATCTATAGCTATGCCATTCTTAGATATGACATAACATAGGATGAGTCTATGTTTTACCCAAAATTGGCACTTCATAGGATTTAGACCAAGGTTCCCTTTAAGAACCCATCTATACTTTTATGTTATAGAATATTTGATTTGACAAAAGTTCTAGCTTATACTTGAAAAAGATAGGTGATTATTTGTCTAAATAAAAGAAATCTTATAATCGATCTTGCAAATATTGTCTACGAGACTCATAAAGAAATAAAACTTTAAAAGTTTTATTCTTAGACTAATAATGGTAAAGTCTTCTCAATAATAAGATAGTGAAAGCATAGAATGAAAGATAGTTCCAACCATGTTAACGGAAAAAAAAAGCATGACTAAAGCAAGATAAATCATGAAATACAAAATTATCAAAGCAAGGCTTGGGACGCCGATGGCAATGCTAATCGTACTCATTCTATAGTATATCTAGCCTCAAACATATTTGTAAAAGAAGTTGGCATTGGGTTCAGTGAGAAATCCCAAATACAACAGCATATAGACAATGACTAGCAATGGCTTGCAGGACATCTATAGTTAGATGAAGACTATATCTAGAGATCTTCAAGGACGGATTAAATTTTCCATCAATCTGAGGCTCCTTCACACTATCACTCTCAAGATATATTCTAGCACTGTCTTCAGCTGGATGACAGGGGGGTTATCCAAAAAAAGCTAGTTGGATGACAAGTGTTGTAATATGCCTACCTTGTGAGCTAAGAAGCTTGCTATATACACTAGTGCCACACTCTTTTTTTTTTTAAATAGATGTCACTTGGCATGAGCACTCAATCTCAAGCCTCTACAAGCTTAAGTCTAGGAACTAAACTCATAGACTGAAGCTCTACTGAGAAGAAGTGGTAGCAAAGTTCTATTGTACTTCGTAGAGAGCGTTTGATTACTCTATTGTAGCCTGAAACTTGTAGAATAGCTGGCAAGGTTCTCTTGTGCTTAGCAAAGGCTTTCAGAACTTTGAGCCTCCATCATTTCATAATTATTGAATCTGAAGGAGGTCTGTGCTAGCTTCCAATTCAAACCAAGAGGATGGCAGCACAGACCATAATGCCTGGCCACAAAAATATGCTGAAAAAGCAAAACTCATCCGGGCCAAGGCTCAGGCTATGGCTGATGACATTGAAGTTGTTTCCCATAGTTTTATAACTGGTAAGTTTCTCAAAGTTGAGAAACATGATCCTGATCCTCCAGAGAAAAGGGATCACTATTAGAGCTTGTTGATGCAATTATTGCAAATATCTTTGCTACATTCCAAGCAGCTATAAGAAAGGTACTGGATCATGACACTGGCTATGAGCTATTGGAGATCATCCTTGATCCATCATGTAAACTAGATGATATTTGATGCACCCTAGTCTTCTTTGTTGTACCTTGGGGTCTTCTGATTTGACAGAGCTATGCTACACGCCCTGGACTTCTTTGCTGCACCCCGGTCTTCTAATTTGACAGAGCTGTTGCAGGTTCAAAATATGTTTACTATCATGTATGGGAAGCAGTTGTCTGCGGCTACAGCAGAGTTATGTCCAAGTTTTAAGTCCTGAAAAGCCAACCTATTTTCCTGAAGAGAATTCCATGAATGAGACTCTTCTATTTTAAGTCACTCCACCCTAAGTTGCATCACACTTGCCTCCAACATGTCATGTAAGTCTTACCATGTTGAATTGAAAACCTCAAAAATATGTCAAGATGGATAGCAATGACCATTTTGATTCTTATGTACTCTTCTAAGTCCAACCTCTTTGTGTACCCCTACAAAATTATATTGAAGACATGTGGTATACTACTAAGCTGATGAGATGTATTCCCATTCTGCTAGACTATGTGGCCAATCTGCCATTGGAGGTGTATTGCTGCAAGTAGACGCATTCAGGCAACAAGGCATATGTTCTAAGTGAGTGACCACACTAAGACGCAAAAATGACTCATCTACATGTCAGCATTTGCTACTGATAAGGGCTTATCTTTTGATCTTGTCTACACTCTTGGCATGTGCAGGACTGAGTTAGACAAGTCCTGTGCTGCAGAGTTCTTCAAAGGGAATTTTGCAATTGCCTTAAGGTGGCTTAGGACATCAAGAAGGATGCCAATAGAACATTGATGAGCTTGCACAAGCAGCACGAGAATATTGGTAGGACTCATAATGAGCCCTTCAACATGAATCTAAATCTTAGTCTAGGTGAGCAGCTTGATGCTGGGAAGCTTAGGAGGCATCTTCTCCAAAACATGGAAGCCCAAAAGAGGTCAACCTTTAATTGCTCCTGTTGTATTGCAAATGATCATACCACAAAGGGAGGCCAATTTGTGGCAGAGTGAGCTGCTCTTAGACCAAACTCAGAATCACAACTGTCGCTCTTTTGGTGCTAATGAGCTCTTAAGAGGGACTCACTAAAATAGAGTTGGAGAAATCAAAGTGGGAGGACACTCTTTCAAAGCTGAGCAACGACTTGAAAATGAGCTAAAGGATGTTTTACTGGATATGGGTTTAGAACTCTCCATGCAGAATGCCTCATTAGATTACTTTCGAATTGCACAAGGATGTTGCCTCACTCACTTTAAATAGGGTTGATAATGCAAATCTCAGAAAGAAATATATGTCCTTTGTATAGACAAGACTTGATGTTTATGCAGATAGATGGTTAGATGGTTCCAAGGTGTATCCTTGTGAAGAAAGATTTGAGGTGAAGACTACAGTTTCAGGTTGCAATCAACCATAAGAGTCTGCACCCTATCAGCAATGTGACTAATTACTCTGTTTCCATTTTCATCATCAGCAACAGAACCCTTTGCCAAACCTAAATTCCACTCTTGAGCTGCAGATATTGATGAATGCTTTGCCAGATCCTCCACATATTGCCTCTCATCAAATTCAGAAATTATGTGATCCACTAGCTTGTCCCCAGAATCCAAAGGACACCTCAAATTAGTACAGTTTTCCTTTTTTTGTAAGATCTTAAGTAATGCCAACATCTTAAAGTAATGACACGATCTTCCCTATCATTTTGAGTACTGGTGCATATAGAAGAAAACGATGTTTCTAATGGTTATTGGAAGTGATGTCACTTCTACTGTGCTGAATCCAAAACACATAGCTTTGAATGAATCCAGTACAATTAGCTTTGAAAAAAGAAAAGATTTACTGTTCACCATGGAATACAAAGGCCACCTGAACATTTGCAAAAAGTTTCTGCAGTTCTGAAACAAGTCGTTGAGTCGAGCTCTCCTAATCATAAAAATGGATGCCCTTAAAAGCAATGTCAAGCCCTGCCTATATTAAGATGTAAGACATGAGATGCTTTGTCTTCAATGCTGGCTTCTTGCCACTCCATGATGATAAAGTGTCTCAATGCTCAAGTATTAACACAAACTTGAATCCGTGCTGTAATATTCAGCATTCAAGATAGCCAACACGACGCCAATATGCCAGCAATTGCATTTTGGATGCCTCTGATTTTGTGATAGAAACAGTTCCCATCTTGAAAAACCTTCTTTAGTACCATGACACAAAGGTTTTAGAACATGCTTCGGTTTGTCTAACTGGCATAGCAGAGTCTTTTGCTTCATCTCCTGAAAAGCTAGACAGGTTTGTGCTCTCATGAATTTTGTGTCCTGTAAGTGGTGTGTGATTAGGTCCTCCCTTCGATTCCTCATGCATCTGTAGCAATCTTATGGCATAGCTAGCCTGCTTCTCTTGAATCAATTCATCTTTGCACTCCCATTTCAGTTGTATGTCCTTCATCTTTGCGCTCTCATTGCACGACTTGTTTTTAAAGCTCCTAAGGTGGCACAATCTCTCAGAGAACAAAAGTAATGACACCCACAGACACACCTTCCACTACCATTTGTTTGAAACAATCTAGTATTTCTTCAGCAAGCCCATGCTAACTATAAGATGCAATCAATGCATCCCATGATACTCCATCTTGAACAGGCAACTGATTAAACACCCAGGACCTCTGTTAGACAAAATCTCTAAAGATGTCCCAAACTTGCAAGCAACGTATGTCCTCATATATAAATTTATCCACACCAATGGCTCTGATATTTTAAACTGCTTCAGCTTCTGCCCAATGGGAAAGGTAATCAACTACAGTCAAAATCTATAACTTTCCTCTTGATGTATGAGGTAAAGGACCAATTGCATCAATTCCCCATTTCTTAAAAATGTCATAAGAAGAAACTGTTTTTCTTGTTTTTGGTTTTAGTTTCTTACTCATTCTCTGACATTCATTTCTCATAATCCTGCAACCAATCCACACTTCCCATACATGCCAATCAATGTATTACCAACAAATATAATTTTCTCTACTCTGATTTCTTCCATAATTGTGCATGTATTTCTTGATGTGTCTCCAAGGCTCCTACAATCCCACAAGCTTTCAAGAAGAGAACATGTGTGATAGCTTCAGCAGATACATGTGCTAGCTGCAACTGTGTAAAAAAGCTTAGTACTTGATCACAAAGACCATATTCAACATATTCTTGAAACGAGCGCATTCCATGTGACTGCATTTTGAAATGGAAGGCCATGGAACACCTGGATTGCTTCTTCAAGAAATCCACATTTATTGTATGTACCAATGTGTGCTACCCAACAAAAGATGATTTTCTAATCCCCTATGAATTACATCAGCATGTACTTTTTGATCTATTCCTGAGGCTTGTGTAGTATCACAAGCTTTTAAGCAGAGAACAAGTAGGACAATATCACAAGCTGTTGAGCAGAAAACAAGTAGGACAGTAGGACTGGTTTCTAAAGCTATGAATCCAGAAGGTGATGATTACTCATCTATTAGATCAATTCAGGGAGCATATATCATCTCAAGTACCATCTTAGCATAAGCAGTGATCGTAGTAGTAGACATGCTCCTATCTCAGCATGAGCAGTGATTATGCGATCTCAGCATAAGCAGTGATTATAGCAATAGACACACTCCTATCTCAACATAAGCAATGATTATACCATCTCAGTGTAAGAAGTGATTGTAGCAGTAGGCATGCTCCTATCTCCTGCACCCCCAAAAAAGAAGAGAGGGGTAAAAAGGAGCTTGCTACTTCCTCAATCTAAATAATCCAACATCCAAGAAAATAGAAGAAAGCCCTTTTTGTGATTAGGCCTCATTTAGCAACCCTCTAAAGGACAACTCTACCTAAGCTGAGAAGAAGAAGAGCATATGTAGAAGAAAACAATGTCACTATGTTGCCACTCCTCTGCTCCACATCATTGTTGCGGCCTCCTAATAGCCCTATCCAATACCTAGAAAACTTCTTGGCTTATAACTTCACTTTCGATGTAACTATGATTATCACAATGTTGATCAATAGATTACCTCTTACCATTCTTATTTAAAACCTACATCATCTTCAAAGGAAGTTTCATCTTGTTTGACATAAGAAGACAAACACATGCTACACCACATACCTCAAATGTCTGAGTAATTTAGAAGCCTCACCTGATTGTAGCCCTAGGGCTCCCTTGCCAGTTTATAGTCCAACCTCTGCATTGCAAGCCAATATCATTAGCATGACTTCCTGCAACAAGAATCTTGGGTGTAGACTTGCTAAGAGGCAACATTTGAGTGTGGCATCCTTTCCATTCTCTTCAGAATTACCAAGGACTTCGTAATGCCTGCCTTGACAGATCCCTATCCTGTTTACTATCTTTCCAGGGTCTTCAAAGACCAAGTTTCAAGAGATCCTGTAAAAGTCAAGCCTTTTCAAACACAAACCACTGGTAGAATAAGGAAACAAAGCAGGCTAAGAGAAAGCTAAGCCACAAAAGGCCTTCCTGTTAAGCCTAGTCTCTATACAAAATGACAAAGCACAATACAAATTTTGTCATGCATTGAAAAATGGAAATCTTGGATCCTATAGAAAGACCCACTTGATGTCTTCATCATGCAAACCAATATCTTTAAGAAATTGGACATGATTTTGCAACTGTGACAAAGATAAGCCTTGCATTGTCCTGTCTTTCACATATGTCGATAGTAGTTGACATTTGGTTTGGAGTGAAGCCAATGGCTTTGCAAAACTTCAGTTTTTCAGTTAGAGTTGTTAGTCTGCAATTCACAAGTTTAAGGCATTATTTTATCATTCTATAGCTAGGCATGCCTCTCTCATTAAGGAAGGAGATCAGATAGGGATACCTCTCTCATTAAAGAAGGAGATCAGATAGGAGACCTGCTCTCCGCAAATGGCTGCTAATAATAGGGTCTATGAGGAAGTAGTCCACCTTTGACTAAGGAGAAGCTTGGATATCATCACATTGTAGAGATGAAGAGGAATCAAGTGAGCCCCTGCACAATAGAGAATTTTGCATGGTTGCCCTATCGATGATACCACAACAAAGCATCGTGCAAAATGCCAATTGACCAATTGCTACATACTTATTTATTTGAGGAGCAAAGCAAGAATTGAGCCTTGTGATGTTGTTAGTCAAGGTTCAAAAAGATGGATCGTGGCCTTAATCATTGCTTGATAATGAAATCAAACCAATTGATGCCTGAGATCAGCATGCGTTGGATTGGTCTGATGCATAAGATCAATGGACCTCATCAAGTCTTCTTGTTTGTAATGACTCTTTTTCTCATGATGATGATGATGTTGTCTAGTCTCTCCATTTTTTGGGCTATCAGAACGTGTGTTCCTACTTTCTTGTTGATGTAAAGGACAAGCCTCACCATGGTATGAAGTGTTGCTATTTTTGTGAATGCAAGCATCATGAAAGGGGGAGGGTGCATTACTAAAAATATTTCTCATCTAGGTATCCCAATAGAATGGTGTGTGTTCCCCTAGCTGCACATGGAAACACTGCTCCAAAATCCCATCCATCCTAAGAAGCATAGTGGCATTTCAAATAACAGAGGGAAAACAATTAATACATCCCAGATCACTAAGACAAATGAGAATTACAAAGTGAGTGCTGAAACAAAGTGCTAGAAAATGAATGATCTTAGATATGGGATTGACATAAGATTTAGGAGAGATGAACAGAGCCATGTGATCACTAAAGCAACATCCCCTCTCTTGCAAATCTGGGTTGTCACCATGAAGTGACTACTTCTTCTTCTCCTCCTCCTAATTCTCTCTTCTTTTCTTGAACCTCAGTTTTCCTCTTCCCCTATTGCTATTGCTTCTTCTTCTCCTACTCCATGAGGCCTGTTACTTTACCAAGAAAACTGAGTTGGGGCAAGCGAATACCAATTTTTGGCTTATTCTAATCACAAGGAGTTAGGATTCAGAGGATCTACTAAGTAACTCTAAGAGAGAGAGGGGGGAGGGAAAGAGAGTTCTTGACATGCTAATATTGCTGCTTTTTCCTTACCCCATGAGGAGCTCATTGCCTCTCTTGGAACTTCTGGTCATCATACGGTGTCCTCTTTTATTTTCCCCCAAACTCAGCTGTTGTTGGCATCGCTCATCACATTGCTTCGAAGTCTGTTGGCGTCGTTGATCAAGTGAGCTTGGAGATGCTTCAAAGTCTACAATATAGCTTGCAAATGTAGTGTTGATTATCTGTTGATTAGCAAAGTGGTAGATTTGAGAGCCTTTCTGTGCCATGGAGCAATGAAACCTAGAAAACTCAAATTCTGTGTGCCATGAAGATGCGTCTGCAGACATTATGAGGGCAATCAATGGTCGCACTTTGCTAACTCTGCCCTTCTTGGTAGAGTGGAGAGGGAGAGTGGGAGACCTGCTTCCCAACGATGCCACTCACACACAAAACGTGGAAGAAGAGGCATGGCGGGAGTCAAAGCCCCTAAACCCACCTTGAAAATGAACTTAGAATAGTGCTATCATGCTATGATAGCAAACAAGTGGAGAAGAAGCTAGTATTACCTTTGGTTACTAACATTATTTGCTAAAAATAGACCATTCAACTCTTGAATGTACACCAGTAAACTCAAGTTAATTAGAAATCTTGTCAACTTACTATCATACTAGCATATGACCTAATGGGGTAATGCTTACTAATCATGTGTGAGCAAAGGATTGTAAGAGTTAAGAGAGCTAGAGCTTGGGCTTGTATTGGTGGAGGATAACATGTACATCATGTGTATGCAAGAGAGAAATGGCTTTCTAATAAAATGACATGTTAGCACTAACATTTACACATCACATAGATCATGTGTAGCATATCAAGCTGTTTTAAGCAATGAAGCTTGGGAATGTCAAAGAAGAAGTTGTGATTGATTTTTTCTTTCTTTCCACCACATACGAGTTGCTTTTTTTTATAAGGTTATAGATAGACTTAGTGTTGTCATAATATCTTTTATTGATTTTGACATTCTCTAAATGAGTCTCCACCCTTTAATTGTATGCTAAGATTTTTCAATTGTATAATGTTAGGCTTAACAAAGCCCAAAACCACATTAAGTCCAACCGAAAGGCGTACATAAATTTCACCTAACACCTCACTTATAGTGATTGATGAAATACTAAGAAGCATTAGCTTTCTTTAAATAGAAAGTGAGTGATTTCTTTTATGACTTGAACTTTACTTGAACCTTGGAAATATCCATATATGACTAGAAAGTGATAGCTTAAGAACTACAATGAGGGGTTATCAAATGCAACTTGTTAAAGCATCACTAATTTACACATTCCAAGATTTCAGCTAGTATGGTGAAGGGTAATCAAGTGGAACTTGTCAAAGCATTAACAATATTAGAGAAAAATTAAGTGTGTATCAAATTGTATCATCACCTTCACCTACAAGAGGATAAGAAAATCAAATTGTATCATCACCTTCACCTACAAGTGGATAAGAAAGCCCTACCTTGAGAAGTCTCTCTATAGGCTACTCAAAAGTTCGTGCAAAAATCACCACTACTTAAATCTTTGATGCATCTAATTACCAAAAGTCATTCAACCTAAAGACTATTGTGATTACTAATAGCAAAGAGTAATGAAATGAGTTTGTTTAAAGTAAAGTATAACCCCCTCCCCCTTCCCACCCCCCTTTTCTCCCCTATGCCCCCCCCCCCCCCCCCTCGGGGCCCTCAACATCCCCTCTCCCTTACTTTTACGCCTCGGGGAGCAAAATGATGGGGGCCTATCCCTAATGTATATGGTTATGTACTTTTTGGGAAACCCCCCGTTCCTTGCACTTACATGATTCCATAAAATTTCCATGGTGAATCCCTCAAGGATTCTACCTTGTGTGACAAGCACTAATGAGAAGATTTTGCTCTTCTTTATTACATCGATACCTTTGGCATAGGATGCAAGGCAATGCAACTAGGGCTTTGGAAAAACCCTACTTTAAGGTTCTTATCAATGGAGAATGGCCTATTAGCTTGCATGCCAAACTAATGGTGCAACCAAGTTGAGGACATTTTTCCTTTGCTATTAAGGTTAGGTAGGATTGGAAGAAGGGCACCAGTTAGCATAGTGAAGGTACAACAAGGATGTAGGCTATCCAACCATCACCATAAAGTGGTCACAAGAGCAAGGCAAGATAGTTGAAATAGATAGGTGAGGCAGTGCTACCTAGGTTCCTTCCATAGTGACAACTCCTTCCACATCAAACTTGCCATTTCAATGGTGACCATGGAAAATCAACAATATAATCATAGGATTGAATAAGTAGGTTGCCATCCAATTCTTGACAATGGTAGCCCATTCTTATTATGCATCCAACATCTTGCGTAGTTGAAACACTAAGGAATCTACATCCTCTTTGGGTTTCATAAATCCAAGACCTCCTTTTGACCTATCAACTATGACCAACTCCCATGCTACAAAATGTCGTTGATTTTTGTTTTCCTTGCTTTACTAGACGTTTGGATGGTTCAAAGATAAGATCCAAGCCAAGGTTCACAAATGGTCTAGTGAAATTTACTCAGTGGTTGGGGAACAAGCTTAATATATTGGCATTGATGTTAATATCAATGATAGTCTTTGGGGCTAGCATTTTTCTATTAGCATAGCCTAGTGGGGGAAGTTGAGAAGGCTTTTCAAAACTTTCTTCTGGCCAGCGTATGTCATAAGTTATAACCTTAGCTAGACTTCTATAAAGTATATGAGCTCTACTTAAGGATGCCTTACCATCTATCTTTAAGTTTTTCCCAATTTGGATTCTTACCCTCAAGGTGCTCACTACAGAACACTAGACTATCCCTTACCTTTTTATTAACATAGCTATACTTATCTTAAATTTGGTGTGATATTCTCTCAAAATCTTAGATGTTTCTACTCACAAATAATCAAGCTGATCCATATCTATATGAACCATAAGTATAGGACAATCTGGCGAATGTTTCTATACATACCCCACAACTTATAAACATTGAGGCAAATTTAACCTATTTCTTTGATTTTTCTTTCACATGAATGACAAAAGGGCCTTCGTAACCTTGATATACCTTAAGTATGTGGGTGAATGAAAAAACTCAAATCTATAACTCAGTCTACTCAACTTTCCACACAAAAAAAAGCAGATATATAAAAGTTTAGCCAATTGGAAAATATTAGCTAAAGGGAACCCTCATTTAGATAGAGTTGATTTGGTCTACATATTTCAAAGACTAGTCTTAACTTTTCTAGGTGTTCATTCCAAATAGGACTGGTCTATCTTTTACCTAAAATTGGCACTTCATAGGATTTAGATAGAATGGGTCTTGTCTACATATTTCAACGACTAGCCCTAACTTTTCTAGGTGTTCATTCCAAATGGAGATGACACAAAGAGTATCCACGAACACTTCGACCGATTTTCACAACATGTCCTTAAATAATAGTGCACATCAAGCATTAGAAAGTGGATCATACATTAGTCATGTTGAAATCCATGACAATGTATGCAAACACTCCACATTCTATGGAAAATGCTATCTTGTACTGATTGTTTAGCTAGACATACATTTCTAGCTAGAGAATTAGTCAAGGAAGCTATATACCTCCTTACCTCTACTAGCTCAACCATGTGCTTGATGTAGGGTAGTGGGTAATAATCTCTATTAGTAGCTACATTTACATTTTTGTAGTTTGTATTTTTCATTCTTCACTATTATGATGATGGGTGATATATAATTCGTATGCCAAATTTTATAGATGAACCTACCCTAAAGATCTTATCCACCTATTCTCTAAAAAGATGCATTTAACTTTTGATTAAGTCTACTCATTATAATTGAGATTATTAGTTCTATTAAAATGAATTCACAATTAAAACTATGGCAATGTTAGTTAGTTGCACATAGAGCACCTAGCATGGAGATTGTGGGTAAAATGTACCTGACCCGAAATCATCAAAATGGTAGTTTGGTAGTCATCTAGGGATCCAATCCTAGTTGTCATTGTCCATGCTACTCATGAGCATGAAAACTTAGGTGACTAGGTATTCCCTAGGTCTACCTCACAAGTAAAATGTCAAATCTCATCCCACAAGGATCAACCTATATATTCCTAAGGGCACAACTACAATCTCTAGTAGCATTCTAGCATTGATCTAAGACAATCACTATTGCATGAGCCATCAAAGACTTGAGGTGGGAAACTACCACACTTGGTTCAATGAGAGTGATGAGAAGCAAAGGAGAGTTGAGGCATTAATCCCTCTACCCATAAGGCATAGTCTCATAACAAACCCCTAAAACAGTGCTAAATCGATTTTAGGACTCGATCCTAGGTTAGTCACGCTTCATGGCCCTTTTATAATTCTATTGTTAGCACAAACCTTGCATTTTCATGTTGCTACATGAATACATTCCTCCCCACTAGGAAACCCTTACATCCCACTAGTGGAACCAAGACATTAGGTGAGGGAGCTCTCCATCCCTCACATGGTTAGGAGACTAAAACTTCAAGAGTGCCTGTTTGCACTACTAATCTTCTTGCTCTATCCTTGCAACCTTCCATTTTCTACAAAGGAGTTTGTGGTTTTCCAAATATGGGGCCTTGACACATCTCTTTACATGTGACCAAGCTTGAGCAAATCCTTTCCTTACCATGAATGTTTTGGTCCATCATTGTACACTATTCTAATTGCTAGCCAATTTGCTTGTGTTGCATCTACCACATAAATCCTTGAGATTTTAGGGTAGAGAAGCAAACTTCTATCATAACATCATTTAGAATTTGCCAAAGTGATACCTGTGGATGCTCATCCTCCACTTTGAACTCAAAGTTGCAATGTTTACTATTTCTCGAATGCGGGGATCATAAACATGAGCCCCAGTTATGTTCCAACCTTTCACCCTATACATGGTCAAAGTGGATCCATTGAGCTCCCAAAGATCCACTAGGTCTCATTCTATTAACAAGGTCAACTCTTGAGCCTAGTCCAATAGTAGACATCTTAAGTATATGTGGCATGACATTATCTCCAAGCTATTGTGGAAATAGAAAACTATGAAAGAAGGGGTACATGAACTTTCTTCTTATTGCCAAAATTGCATCAAGCCCACCATCATCATGTTGCATGTCTCTTCTAGAAATGTTTACTTACATTTGCATCCTTCTTCTCTAAGATAATGGGATAAGGTTCTCCAATACCTCATGCAACTTAGCTTCATTGAAATCTTTGGAGCAATCATCTTTTGAAAGCAATATTTCCATCACCAAAAGGCCTTGACCAGTAGATACTTCAATGCTTTTGCAAGACATGAAAGGATTTATTTATACACAAGTTTTTAGCATGCCTTCAATCTTCTTTTGCTTTTTTAAAGAGAGCCATCTTCCACACGGTGATCATGAAAACCAACACAAATAGCACACCTTGTGGTATTTAGTAGGGAATACAATAGTATATACATGCATCACAAGTCTTTACACATTTAGGAGACATTCCACAATGTGCACACCTCAATGTCCCAGCATCTAGCTGCACATGGCCAATTGATGAAGGAGGCCTCTTCAACTTATCTTTCCATTGGGGTAAAGGCGCCTCCGCCTAGCCACCCGTTTATTACTACACTCACAGTACCCGCCATTGCACACTGCAGGTGGCGGGCGCCCGTCACCTGCACTTTATTCTTTATTCTTTTAGTGACAATTCGAATAAAGGAAGTCCCGGTCACACATTGTGACTGTTGGAGTTCCCATTTGGTCTCTCTCTCTCTTTCTTGCTCTTGCTCTCCCACCATAGCTCTTCCAAGCAAGCTTCAATCCTTTTCATCTTTCAACTAGTATCATAGCATGGTTGCTCGAGCATTCTGACTTGGTTCATGACTCCTTTAGCTTCCTATCGATTACCTACACTTATTGGGTCTCCTTCCTAGCAGCCATAGCCGAGACTCTCTCGAGCTCCCATCACTCCTCAGCTTCCCCAGCACCTATCTCGCCCATTTGGGCACCCTCAAGGCATTTCTTCAGAGGTATTGGAGCTCTATTTTGTTATTTTTATTCATTCCACATGTTTTGTGAAGCATGACAGCCATGTCCTCTTGCTTCTTGTGATGCCTACTCTCTACTGGTGACTTTGCCCTTTAAGAGGGAGCTCTTGGGGGTCCTTGACTACTCTGCCAACCTTGCCTTGATCTTGCCTAGCCCTTCCATAGGCCCCAAATTAGTTTGGCCAGCTTGAAAACCTGCAAAAATTTCGTTTTTTTACTTCAGCCCTCGCTTGGCACTCATTGGCAGCTTGAAAACACTTCGTTTGGCACTTGGGAACACCCTCTTGATGCTCGACATTGGTGGTTATCATTGGCATTGATTTGTGGACTGATTTACCTTAGTCTAAGACTATTTTTTGCAATCCACAGGTAGCCACAAACAATGTTACATCAGCACTTTATATTTATTCTTGGTTGGCATTGACATTGGTTGCTTGATTGGTCCCAAATGCGCCCCGAATGCTAGGGGAATGTATACCTATGATGTGAGACACTTTTGGGGCTGAATTTACTCAATCATTGAATGTTTTACATAGTCCACATGCAACCCAAAATAGGGTAGCCCTCTGTCATTACACTTTATGCTCATGCTACATAGTCATTTGATGCCCGATTAGGCTCGATTGGTGCCTATACATATGGGAAAGTATGCATATGGTTTGTCTATGGATTTGAGCTTGGATTGAGCCACTATTTGCTCACTTTTGGATGTTTAATTTCTACTAGAATATTTAGGGCTGAAGCTCTTTTGCTTATGTTTGGATATGCCTATTGCATTTGGGCTATGTCTTGGATGTATACATTGATGTAGTGACTCTTGGAGATCAACATAGAGCTTGGATTTGCTCTTGAATCATTGGTTGAGCTTGATCTTGCTTTTCATAGCATTTGGATCTTCATCTCTACTGTACTTATGGCATGTACTTTGCTTATGCCTGACTGGTCTTGACATGCTTGGCCTATGCCACTACTACATGCCCGTTACATTGTTTGGAGTTGGATGCTACTGAGCCTTGCTTTGGCTTGACATTTGATTGCTTGGAGCTTACTTTGGCTATTTCTTAGCTTGCCAGAGTTACAGTTTGGATGTACAGATGCTATACAATCTATATGCTCATGAGGTCTTATTCATGCTTGATATTGGATCTTCTGGCACTGGTGCTATCATATGCCCTTGTTGAGCTTCTTTGCTCAATATTTATGGCTTTTGTGCCAGTGGGGGCATCTTGATATGCTTGATAGACATTGAGTAGGCAATTTATTCTACTTGAGCATTCGAATACTTGAGACTAGGATCTTCACTTGGATGTTGCATGGTTGATATGCGGTGGTCCTCACATATATACTTGGGCTGATTTGGGCTTTGCACTCCTTGAGCATACACCTCTTTGTGTCAGGTCTTGCTAGTGTTGTGTACACTTTGCCCTATTACACAAGGGGTGTGCCAACTTACTGATGGATTCATTTGACACGCTTGGGTGTTTGCTCGATGTCCGTATGACTGTCACATGCTGATTTATGCCCGCTTGATGTTGGTTGTGCTTTAATATTCAGTGGTTGACTTGGTGCATTCATTTTGCCTACAATTTGCTCTCATTGTACTTGGTTGCAATTTATTATAGTAAGTAGTTATGCATGGACTGATGTGGAATTTTCATGTTGAATCATCCTGGTTTTATATACTTTTGATGGTACTTGGTAGGCAACATCATTAGCTATTAGATCATGGTCATTTTGCCTTGGTTTTGGTGGTATTTTGGCTATTTACAGCAGAAAACATCAAGCAGTTTTGAATTGTCTACACCATTTTGGACTAGAGTATGGCATATTCTTCCACTGACAATACTATCTTCAATATCACTAAGCTTGATGGTATGAATTATGCCTATTGGAAGAGCAAAATTTGACAGGTATTGGTGCAAAAATTGCAGATAAAGCCACTAAGGATGCATGGCGAGCAGCCTAAAACTATGGCTGATGACAAATGGGATGAGCTTGATGAGTTATGCAAGTCCACCCTCATCTTGTCTCTCACTGAACAGGTGTATTACAATGTGGTCGAGGAAGCATAGAGTGCTTGGAAGCTTTGGGATAACATTAAGAACCTCTATGACAAGAAAAGTTCAACAAGTCAGATGCTTATAGACCTACGCATGAAGGAGAATATGAAAATGTTTGCTCGTTTGAGCCAGTTCCATGCTATTCTCAAGAACTTGACTTTGCAAGGCATTAACTTTAATGATGAGGTTACTCCATTGTTTTTGCTTGGGACTATAGGTGAGTCATGGGATGCATTCTGCACTGTCTTATGTGCTCCTGCTACTATTTTGAACTTGCCTGATGTAGAGAGTGCTCTTATGCTACTGCAGGAAGAGATCAATCGTAAGAACTTGGATGCCTCTCGTGTGTCGCATGCTTTGACTGTTAGAGGCAGAGATGGTAATGAAAAGAATGATCGTGGGAATGGCCGTGGCAGAGACTCACAGAAGTCTAGGTCTAAGTTGCGTGGTAAGTCATGCAGCAAGTCTCATGGGAGAAATGCTAATGTGACATGTCATCATTGTGGCAAGAAGGGTCATATACACCCACATTGTCATGAGTTGCACAAAGAGAAGGGGAAAGACAAAGTACCGAAAAAGTCCTTCGATCGCAACATTATGCTTGCAAAATCTAGTGTGAAAATCGAGGAGATAAATGTCATGCAAACTGATGACTCCGATGGGGAGTACATACTTGCACCTAGTTCTTGTGATGCTACGCCGTTGTGACCGAGGTTCACTCTATGTATGCGTAGTGGTGGATTTTGGATTCTGGTGCTTCATTTCATGTTACACCATGCTGTGAGTGGTTCCATTCCTACTGCACTGCCTCTCGTTCAGTTCGCTTGGGTGATGATCGGTCACTTGCTATTGTTGGCATTGGGGATGTACAGCTGCAGTTCTCTACTGTCAGTACTTTTTTGTTACAGGATGTACGTCATGTACTTACACTTACACGCAGTCTTATGTTTGCAGGGTAGCTTGATGATGTTGGATTTCATGTTTCATTTGGGGATTCTCCCTGGAAGATCACCCGTGGTAGACTTGTGCTTGCTAGAGGTGCCAAAGCTGGCAACCTCTATCCTCTTGCAGTTGATGGGTCCTCTGTTGACCATGTTTTCTGAGTTAGTTCCATCCCATATGTATCTCTTTGGCATGCCCGTTTGGGCCATATGTCCTTGAAGGGAATGAAAATGCTTTTTCGTTTGCACTACTTACCACCCCCTGGCTATGAATGTTTTGATTCATGTGAGCATTGTCTTTATGGCAAACAGACTAGGAATATGCATAAGAAGTCTGGTCAGACACACATGGGTGAGCCCTTGGCATTAGTACGTTTGGATGTATGTGGACCCATGCCATGTCAATCTATGGGTAGTGCAAAGTATTTTGTGACGTTTATTGATGATTTTTTGCGTAAAGTTTGGGCTTATCCCATTAAGCTTAAGTTAGATGTCTTGTCTGTATTTCAGAGATGGCTTACATTGGTTGAGAACCAGACTGGGCATAGGCTAAAATGCCTTAGGATTGACAATGGGGGAGAATATGTACCACACGCCTTTAAGCAACTATGTGACTAGAGGGGTATTAAGTGTTAGTTGACCACCCCCTATAGCCCACCCTAGAATGGTTTGGCTAAAAGGATGAATAGAACCATCCATGAGCATGTATGTAGTATGCTTAGTCATGCAGGCCTACCACAGAGCTTTTGGGCTGAGGCAACTAGTACGACTGTGCATGTCATCAATAGATCACCTTCTAGTGGCTTGGATTTCCAAGTTGCAGAGGAGGTATGGACTAGGAAACCTTTGTCTTATGCACATCTATGTGTCTTTGGATGTGAGGCATTTTGCCATATATCCAAGGACTAGACTAAGTTGGATCCTAAGAGTGTCAAATGCATTTTCCTTGGCTATGGAGATGCAAGCAATATGGGTTACTGCCTCTGGGATCCATATGCGCAGAAAGTCATCCACAACCATGATATAGTCTTCCATGAAGACAAGATGCATAGGCAGCCTGAGAAGGTGGTAGAGATACATAGGGTTATATTCCATGAGGAGCCATGTGCTCCTACACAACCAGTTGGACAGCTTGCAACAGTAGTTGGTACACATGGCCATGGTGTTGGATAGGATGCTAGACATGTAGCAAAGCCTATAGTGAGACAATCTACTAGAGCTAGATGTTCACCTGATAGATTTGAGCCCTTGATGCATCATGTCTTGGTTACATATGCAAGAGAACCTCTCACCTATGATGAGACTATGCGCAAGGGTGACAGTCATTCCTGGGAGAGGGCTATGCAGTCTGAGATGGACTCCCTGCATAAGAATGTGACTTGGGATTTGGTTGCATTACCTAATGGTAAGAAGGCTTTGCCATACAAATGGGTGTACAAGCTGAAAAGTACCCCTGGGCACCCCAAAAGCCTTGTTGCTAAGGGTTTTAAGGAGGAGCATGGAGTTGACTTTGATGAAGTCATTTCTCCTGTGGTCAAGATGACCACCCTACGCTTGGTTTTAGCCTTAGTCACGCAGATTGACTTGGACATGTATCAGATGGATGTCAAGACTACATTCTTACATGGGAATTTGCATGATGAGATTTACATGGAACATGCTAAGGGCTTTGCAGAACCTGGCAGGGAGCACCTAGTGTGCAAGTTGAAGAAAAGTCTTTATGGCTTGAAGTAGGCACCTAGGGAGTGGTATCGTAACTTTGATGCCTTTATGCAGTCACAGGGCTATAGCAGGAGTGCTATGGATCTGTGTCTTTATAGGAAGAAAGCCCATGATGGCTCATTGCTTATTTTGATACTTTATGTGGATGATATGCTGATAGTAGGAAAAGCTCATGATGAGCTGGATGCTCTTAAATCTTAGTTGAAGAAGAGATTTGAGATGAAGGATTTGGGGCACACCTCTCACATTCTTGGTATGCACATTAAGCATGATAGGCATCAGGGACTACTCTACCTCTCATAGAGGGAGTACATTCATAAAGTCCTTGAGCGTTTTCGCAAGCAGGATGTCAAGCCTATTGGCTGTCCATTACCTTCTCATGTGAAGGTCTCACAGGCTGATTGTCCATAGACAGATGAGCAGAGGGCCGAGATGGCCAAGATCCCTTATGCATCAGTTGTGGGCAGTTTGTTGTATGCCATGATAGCCACTTGACCCGATATTGCCTTTGCAATTGGTGTTGTGGTACACTATATGGCTACACCTGGCAAGAAGCATTGGGATGACATGAAGGGTATCATGAGATACATGAAGGGCACAATAAACATGTGTATTTGCTATGGTAGCTAGAATATAGGAGTTGTGGGATACACAGACTCCGATTATACAGGACATGCAGATAGTAGGAAGTTCACTTCTGGCTATGTATTTACCTCTACACTAGAGATACTGTATCTTGGACGTCTAGGGTTCAGAAGTGTATGGCTCTCTCTATCACTGAGGCCGAGTATGTTGCAGCCCCATTGAGGCCTGCAAGGAGGCCATATGGTTAGGACGTTTGATTCATGACCTTGGAATTTATGCTATACATACGCTACACTTGGATTCTATGAGTGCTATTCAGCTAGCCAAGAATCCTGGTCTTCCATGCGAACATGAAACACATTGAGGTGAGGTATCATTTCATATGTGGGGTTGTGGAGGACAGGTCTGTTGACCTTGTCAAGATGTCCATTGACAAAAATCCTAGAGATCTACTCACGAAAATTCTCACTACTGAGCGCTTTGCCTTCCTCGAGAGATTGATGGACATTGGATGAGATGATGTTTTTCCTCATCTTGTTGTACATGTGTACATTGTACTGCCTTTTCTTTTTCTTTTCACTCCTCACTAGGCTAGATTCGCCTTTAAGTGGGAGGTTGTTGGGGGTAAAGGCGCCTTCGCCTAGCTGCCCGTGTATTACTACCCTAACAGTACCTGCCACTGCCCATTGTAAGTGGTGGCGCTCATCACCGTCACTTTATTCTTTATTCCTTTAGTGACAATTTGAATAAAGGAAGGCACGGTCACACATTGTGACTGTTGGAGTTCCCATTTGGTCTCTCTCTCTTTCTTGCTCTTGCTCTCCCACCATAACTCTTCCAAGCAAGCTTTGATCATTCTCACCTTTCACATTTTGGTAACCCTTGATTTAATCATGATTTCCCTATTTTTAGCACATCGATGCACCTTGAGTAATGTCCATTTTTCATCTACTTATATGATAATATTATTGTTCTTTCAATTGTACACTTTTTTCAATGAGTGAGATTGAAAGCCTTGTTGTTTTGGGTTTTCTTTTAGAAGTCTATTATTAATTTTTGTTGCATTTTGTAGTTGATTTTAATTCACCTTTTACATATAATGTTTTCTTGATTTCCTACTTTACTAGATCTTAAAGAAGGTTGTAGACTTTAGAAAGCACAACTTTTTTTTGCACTTCAAAAAGTCATGGTATTTATGGTTCTTTTTGTGGACCACATGAAGTATCAACTGGTCATATTAATGCTACTCACAAATGTTTGGTCACCTAATAATTTTGTGGATTCTACTTTTGGAACATAGGATTCAATCCATGCGCATGGTTTTGTCGAAGAACATAGAGGACACATTATCATTGTGATGGTACCTTATGCAATCTTATGAAATATGCATAACTTGTTGAGATGTTGAGCTCTACATGAGCTGGCATCCACTACGTGTCTTGGTGATGTGGCATGATATTATTCATTGGCGTGTTAGGTGACCGACATGAGGATATACCAATGATTCTACATTTGGACTACACCCTTATAGTCCATCCTTGGTTATGTCACTTTTATTGTGCTGCCTCTTCCTTCCTAGCATGTTTACACTTAGTGACCATATGTACATATGTTGTGGCACTTTCATATTTGCCCTTTATCATGTTATAGACTTAGTTATTTTGTGTGAAAGAAGAAGAAAGAAAAAGAAGAATATTTCATCCCTATCTCTATGTGTTCTCAAGTCTCCATTGATTTTTGTGTGTGTGTGTGCACCGCACGTGCACTCTTGGTGGGTGCTTCACCTCCCTCCCCTCTTGTTTGTTTTCATGGTATCAGAGCTGTCCCACAGCTACATGGAGCTCAATTGAAGACTAAGATGAAGGCATAGGAGCATGGAAGCAAGCAAGCAATAGTCTTTGATTGTAGTGAAACTTTGTGAGCAAGAAGAATTGTGTATATATTGTAGATAAGTCACTTAGGGCTTTCCCGCTATGATTTTTGGCATCTAAGACCATTTTTGCCTCCGTTTTGGACTTGTAAGTGGTCCCAACACCAGTTTCTAGATGTACTACAGTTTCTGCTATGTGTGTCATTTACAAGTGCATGTGTTATAGATTTTGAATCTATAAGGTTTCAAGTGTTTTGCTGGGTTGCACACATAAAAGGCATTTGTATACAAATTGCAGATTGCAATTACTCTTGTGTAGTCACTGAAAAAGGCTATTTGTTAAGTTGCAGTGCATCTAGTATCAGCTTGCTTGCAGATTGCACCTTTTGGCAAGATTCTCTATTTTCTCAAAATGTGTGATAGCTTCAACCAGATTGTCAGCAAGAAGCTTGAAAAGAACAGTTACCATGCATGGAAGTTTAGGATGACAAATTTCTTGAAGGATAAAGGTGCTTGAAATTACATTATCGAAAGAGACATAGCAATAGAACCTGAAGTTCTTGCACAAAATGCTACTACTGAAGAACAGTTAAAGGCTAATAAAGATTGGGAGTAGATAGAGTGAAGTCATGTTTTGGCTCTCTCTCTGTGTTACAAATAGCATGATGGGCTATTTGCAAGAATATGAAACCCCTTGCTATTGCATGGAAGAATTTGGCAAGGTTGTTGGAAGTAAAATACAAGGTCCAAAAAAATGTAACTCAAGTCAGAGCTAGAACCAAGTGAAAAGAGGAAACCTAACCATTAATGATTATGCCTTGAAGATCATGAGTATTGTGGAAGCTCTTGGATCTAGTGGTAGTTATTGATGATGATGTTATCCATGCATGCTTTGATAGACTCGGAGATGAATGCAAGAGCTTCAAGTCATCTATGAATACAAGGGATGATATCCCTAATTTTGTAGACTTAATTTCTATGCTTATCTTTGAGGAGAAGAACCTTGGCTTGGATTCCTCTTCTTCTAAAAGCAAGAACAAGTCTAAACATATATTTTACTCTACTATAGTAGAGGTAGAGGTCATGGCAAAGGCCAGGTGGTGGTTGTGGTCAAGGTTATGATGCACAACAAAATAGAGGGGATAGTCCCGAGGAGGAAGGGGGAGTCAAAGAGGACAAGTTGCAAATTCTAATAGGCTACAAAATATTGATAATAACAAAGAATGCTCACATTGTTGTAAAAAAATCCATATTTCTAAAGATTGCTTCAAAAAGAAGGCTGAAATTAGAAATGGAAAAAAGCAAAAAGGTAACTATGCATCCAGTAGTAGCAAAAACAATGATGACAGAAGTGAATAGTTGTTTGTTATGCAACACTTTATGAATACTATGACTGTTGATGGTTCATCAAAGAATGATGTATGGTATACAAATTCAGGTGCCTCTAACCACATGACTTCTCATGGAGAGTGGTTTAGAGAGATGCACAATCCAGAGTCTCTGGGCTATGTGGAGACAGGGAATGATATAGCTCGCCCCATTACTCATGTTGGAAATATTCCTTTGAGTATGTAGGATGGCAAAACTAAGTACTTGGATGATCTACTGCATGTACCAAATATTACGAAAAATTTGGTTTCTATTGGTCAAATGGTAGAATAGGGATTAGAGCTTCAATTCACATTTGATGGTTGTTATGTAGAAGATCTTAAAAAGGATTGCAGGTTGATTGCAAAAGGGAAATGTAATGGCAGATTGTTTACTCTTGATTGAAATCTGATTAAAATGGATGGTGCCATGTTTGCACAAGGTTCAAGTGTTGTTGTTGATATTGAAATTTGGCATAAGAGAATTGGCTATGTAAATGTCTAGTGGATGAAAGATATGTAGTCAAAATAGATTGTGGATGGCTTGCCTAAGTTTAGAGTTGATGGGATGCACAAAATATGTGAAGCATGTTGACTTGGAAAGTAAGAAAGGCACACATTTCCACATAAAAAGCATTTATGCAAGAAGCCACATGAATTAATACATGGGATCCTACAAAGACTACAACTTTGAGTGGTTGCAAGTATTATGTTTCCTTCATTGATGATCATACTCGCAAGGTATGGGCTTGCTTCATGCACGAGAAAAGTGAGGTGTTTACTCACTTTAAAAGCTTTAAGGCCTTAGTTGAGAAGGAGACAAGGCTGCATATTAAATACATAAGATCGGATGGAGGGGAAGAATATATTATATTTTTCATGATTTTTTTTAAATTTTTTATAAAGAAATGGTATATAGAGATAATATACATGTAGATATACTATGCAGCAAAACGGAGTTGTTGAGTGAAAAAATATGTATATTGCAAAGGTGGCTCTTCATTGATGTCAGAAAGAAACTTTCCCCATTTATATTGGGTTGAAGTAGTTGCTACTATTGTATACATTGTGACAAGGACACCCATTGTTGTTGTTGTTGTATATGGTATGACACTTGAAGAGAAGTTTATAGGCAAAAAGTCAAATTTATCCCATATAAAGGTATTTGGATGTATTGCTTATGTGCACATTTATGATGAGTTATTGCACAATAAATTGGATCTCAAAGTAGAAAAATGTGTATTTGTTGGATATTCTCTTGAGTAGAAGGGATATAGATGTTACAACCCTATTACACATGAGTTGAGAGTTAGCAGGGATGTTGTTTTTATGAAATGAGTAGCTAGTATAGTAACATGAAGAATGCAGTTGGGGTTGATGAGCATGAGAGTGTGGCTATGTAGAAAACATGTTAACAATCACAAAAATTGAGTGGATCACAAGAGTATCCTAGGCATGGTTATATTAATAGACCTTAAAGAGGCAGATTGAGGTCACAAGTTACTCCACCAAGTACATCACAAATGTCAAGAAAAGGTAAAGAGAATGTTGGGGACTCACCTATCATGACATATGTATCATCAAGTTTCTCTCATGTTGATGTTGATTTAGATGGCTCTAAGAAAAGCTTGGATGAGGAGTTTGGGATTCCATCTATTAAAACATCTAGTGTGCAAAAGGCACAAGAGGATGCAAGGCACATGGTAGCAATCTAGGTCCATTTAGGTCAAGTAGAGTGAGAAAGCCAATGCACCAATTGATATATAATAGCTATTTAGCTCATCACTATGTGTATATGGCTAAGGTTGTGTAGGATGTGGAATCCACTTGTTTTAAGGATGCAATGGGAAATGAGTATTGGGATCATGCTATGGATGAAGAAATGGCTGCACTTATGGATAATGACATGTGTGAGTTAGTGCCCTCACTTGAAGGCAAGAAAGCTATTGGCTGCAAATGGGTTTACAAGGTCAAGCATAAATTAGATGGATCTATTGAGTGCTATAAGGCACGATTGGTTTCCAAATGGTATGCATAGGCTCATGGTATTGATTATGAGGAGACTTTTGCTTCAGTGGCTAAAATGGCCACTATAAGGGCCGTCATAGCACTGGCTGCATCAAAAGGTTGGATCATGCATCAAATGGATATTAAGAATGCCTTCTTGTAGTAGTGGGAGTTGCAAGAAGAAGTTTATGTGGAGCAACCACCTAGTTATGTGAATGAGAATCATCTAGATTATGTATGTAGGCTTTGTAAGGCCTTGTATGGGCTAAAGCAAGCACCTAGGGCATGGCATGATAAGATTGCAAAATACCTTGTCAACATTGGATTTCGTAGAGCATAGGCTAATCATGCTGAGATATTGGCAATCACACCCAACTTAGCCTCTTTGTATGGAGTAGTGTGGGCTTAGGATGCAAAATCCCATATGCACAGTGGTGGAAAGTGCAACCTAGTCTATCCCTATAAAGCATTATACTTGCTTCCTTTTTTAATGCAATGTCATAGTACTTTTGTCCTTCCAGCAAAGTGTTTGTGTCATTGTCAACACACAAGATTGTGTTTATGATTCCAAGTCTCAATCTTGGAACCTAATTCACTTGTGTGATAGTCAATCTTAACGTCTATGTTCGCATGAGCTCACTCTTCCTCTTTCAACTTCTATAGCCATGTCCTAGATCCATGCATTCTAACATGGTATTAGAGCCTAGTCATGCATGGCCTATCTCATCTCAGCTTCCTTCTCTGATCTTCCATCTCCTCTTCATCATTGCTCTTCTAGCTAAAGGTCTCATCTTCCACCTCTATCTCCACTTGACCTTTCTTGGCAGCCATAGCCAGCCTGCACCTACCCTACTTGGAGCTTTCATATATCTCAAATCAGGCCATATCTCACTAAGATTTCTTTTGGAGAATTGTTCCCCTACTTCAAAAGCTTCTCTATGATGCTTCAGTTCTTGACATTGGTGGAGTACACTTCCAGCATTGTAGAAATTTGCCATCGCTACCTTGTTTGCACCTACTCTTGTTTGTACTGATGGTGCACATCATGTAGGTCGTGACTCTGGTCGAGATCATGGTGCAACTGGAGCTTCATACCTAGGCTACCTCCCACTAAGAGGGCTTTCCAAACGATCATCTCTATGAGCTATTCCAACCAAAAAATCAAATCCCTGTCCTCAAAACCCTAATATGCCATAGCTCATTTTCATTGGAACTTTTTTTCACTTCATCTACTCACTGATTCCAACACATTAAAGGTCCTATCACTCAGATCTGAAGGTCCCAGAATGAAATCAAGGAGGGGAAGATTTGGATTTGGAAGAACTTGAAGGATTTTTGTAAATTTGGAAGACTCAAGGAAGAAACATAGTGTCCATAGACCCTCATCGAGTGCTCTTAGCACTTGTATCTTTTGACACATCTCAATCGACTCTTCTACTGCTCGAATCTGATAATTTTGGAGTTGATTTGCTTTTGTCTTTGCTACTCTAGCATGGGCAAAGTGGAGCCCCAAGAGGAACACCAAGGAAAAGGGAATTCTCTTGTAAGAAAATCTATCTTGTAACATCAACAAGCTTTTTTTATTAGGTTTTGTATGATCACAATGAAGAAAAGAATACCAGGCACAACAAATCTTCATGCAGCATCATGTAGATCTCCCACGGATTTGATAGAATCAACCATATTCTTCAATATCTTCACAAAATCCATCAATAGAACAAAGAAAGCAAAGGAATACACCATCTTTGAATGGAAATACATCACATAGTATTCATCTTCAATGTCTTCATAGTCTTCTCTCTCAATCTCTCATATACAATCACATTGTTTTGATAGATTTGACTATCTCTGACTCTCTCTCTCTCTCTCCATCAATAATACATCATATCCTCACTAAAATCACTCAATAATAACCCTCAATAATCCTTCTTAGGTCGTGAATGCACCTCCCAAGAGGTATGTCTGATATGAAGAGGCACCAGAGCCACTACAGTGTCTCTTCATAGCTCACCACTGTCACTTCACTCCAGTCTTTACTTGAGTCTTCAGCAGCTACTTCTTTGACTTCTTTTAGCTCTTTTGCACTTGTATTCACCTCTTTCCAAGGCTAGAAAACTTTCCCAAGCTACACTCTCATCCATCAAAACACATATAGAGGCATACAGAAGGTCTACAGAGGCTCATCAGAAGCTCATCAGAGAGTTACAGAAGGTCAACAGAAAGCATCAGAACCACATAACTCATTCCAAAACCATTCCAAACCATCAAAAATCACTCAATAAGCTTTCAAACAATCTTAAATCCTATAAATCAATACTCCATCCTTCCATACAGAGAGAAAACAGAACAAAACAAAAGCTCAACAGAAGCTATCAGGACCAAACAGAACATATTAGAACATCATCAGAACTTCACATCTCTACTAATAAACATCATGAGCTTAATAAAACCATTCCAACCTATCCAAAACACTCTCAAACCACTTCCAAACCAATCAATCATCTCATAAAATCAACCATTCAGCTCTCAAAAACAACAAAAATGAGCCAAAAAATAGGTCATTTCAACACTCAACATATCCCTACACTTAATAAGGAAGCGTCCTCGCGACCCAGGAAAAAGGGAATACAAGTTCATTCAAGAGCTCAACTATGATCTTCAATAAATCTTCAAAAATTAGTCCATCCAACCATGACCCCAACTTATGCCTGTATCTGATATAAAGAATACAACGAAAGGAAAACCCTTTATACATTAACACTTCTTATCAAACTGGAAATCACAACAAACTTGTTAAGGATATAAGAGGTTTCTTCTTCTGCATCAGCATCTTCAACTATCCAACCAGCAACACCATCACCACAATTCTCCAAAAATGTAGCTCGCACGAAAGCAAATCGAATAGGCAACCACCACGATCTTATTACATAAATTAACCCACAACACAAACACTACACACAACACAACCATCCGAATGAATCCTCCAAAAAGAGAGATTTATCATTAAAAATCATCCACCATACATGGCAAAGGTATCAATGAAGATGATCCCTCTTAAAGGATTGGTGATTTCGGAAATGATCCATGGATAAAGATTCATCTACAAATGTCTTGGGAGGATTCTTAAAAAACTGAAGGCAGCACATCCTTTCCAATAGGACAAGGTATCTGCTAGGCAAACAGAGGGCATGAAAGTACAATACATCCAATTGATGAGAATCAATGCTCACATTGACATTCATGCGCAACTTTGGAATAGGCTTTGAATCATTTTGAAAATGCCTATGCATATACGCCAGGTACCAAGTAAAATGAGCAGTTAAGCGCACAGAAGGATCTGCAGACTGAGAATAATACTGAGCAAAATGCAAATAATTATGATAAGCTTGACTAGCACTTATCCATTCTCCTGGGATCAATGGCCAATTGATTTGAGGTCCAGTAAGGGAATCATTTAAACTCCAGCCTCTTCTTCGAAGAATCTTCTGATCAAAACCTTGATACCCACTAACCAACTGAGAAGGATTAGGAATAGAAGTGTTAGGAGATGGAAGAGGGTCTAATGAAAGAGGATGAAGTGATGGATAGGCAAAATCATAAAATGAAGAATGGATTAAAGATGGATTGGTTGAAAATTGAGGAGATTCTGTTAAGAAAGGCGTTAAAAGATAAGCAGGAAAAGTTGATAGAATGTTAGGGGATAGGGAAGGACAAGGATCAGGAGGTAGAAAAACTCGATCTTCAATAAAAGAACAATGGGTGAAGATAGGAATTTGAGGAGATCCTTGAGGTTGGAAAAGAAGGGGTAAAATGACTTTTGGATTAGATTGAAAAAGGGAAATATAAACATCGTACCTATGAGCCATTTGTTGATAATGAGTTAGACAAGGTAAGGACGAACCTAAAGTTGATCTACGATGATAAGGTAAGGACGGACCTAAAGCTGATCTACGATGATAGGCTTCAAAGAAAGAAGTATCAAATGGAGGTTGGTTGGAAAGATAGGCTAAAAGATCCACCCTCAGTTGGTTAGTGTTCTAGGCATGAGCTGAAGCTTTGACCTGATAGTGATTCAAAATGACATCATCAACCATAGTGTGCCATGAAAACTCAGGACACTCAGCCACCTTTGAAGAATATCCTTGGAACATCTCATCAATCCTCAACTCCAAATGTCAGACATACAAAGAAGCTTGCAATACCACATCTCCAACATACCAAGCTAGATCTTCATCATTTGGAATCAGTAAATCACCCCTCAAATACATATAAGACAGAAGCATCGTATCTGGAGTGATGGAGTCTTCAAAAACCATCCTCATGACTTCGATCAGCAAATCTGATAAACCAGGCTCCACTCCATCCATCCTCTGAAATAGGTAAATCCATCCTGGAAAGCTTTATATAGAAGGCCAACTTCTGTTGTTGATAATGAACAAAAAAGGAATGATATGGTGGAACATATTCTTGATACTGCTCAAAAGAAGACCATAACAAATCCATGCGAGATTGCAATCTTTCCACCTTGGCCTGGAATAAGGGACATAAGGTAGCCTGTCTCTGAAGAGCTGCCAAGTCTGCAGGGGATAAAAGAGAAACTGGCTGCACAGGACTCTGTGTATTAGACCGAGACTGAGCCAACTGATCTTTGAGTTGCTGGATTTGAGCATTACTTTGGTCTAAGATAGCTGTGATGGATTTAAACTTCTTTGCTTGGGCAGCTATCACCTCCTTCATCTCTTGACTCTCCTTCTGTAACTTATCCCTCTCCTCTGTTACAACAACCACTTGAGACCTAGCTTCTGCCAACTCAGCTTTCAACTTAGAGATTTCAACTGTCTGAGTATCCATTAGCTTAGTCTGCTACTCCATTTGCGTACAAACGTCAGAGAATTTCTCCTGAGCAGAGGCTAACTCAGTATTGGTCTTATTCAATTCCTCCTTAGACTACTGAACTTCATTATAAAATGAAGAATATAATTGCTGGATACATGCAGTCATCAAAAGTTCAATAGAACTTTGGATATCCTTGCACAGGAACGGAATAGCATCTCCTGTTACCAGGCGGTGAACAAAAGAAATAGTAAGGTTGAGCATCCCATCTCTATGGGCTTTGAAAAGATTTAACGTCTGAAGGAATGCAGGCAAGTTGCTGCAAGACTAGGCAGGAATTGTCAATGGAATCGGAGGAATAGGCACTGAATCAGCCACCCTCTTGAGGCGTTTTCTCTGAATGACAAGGGGAGGAGGAGAACCATCATCCTTAATTATCACATCATCATCTTCATTATGAGGCGGAGGAGGAACTTCTGGAGGATCAACTAGAGGTAAAGGAACTTCCTTTGCAGGGGCAACATGTAGCAAGAGGACATAGAGGAAGGACCCAAATGTAACATTAGTCACATTTCCTCGAGTAGCTTGGATAAAATGGTGATCCATCTTGGAGAGGAGGTAGGTACTCCAATCAATAGTTATGCCTTTCAAAATCATTCGTGAAGTTGTAAACAACTCCTTGGAAAGATAATGAGATGGGGATTTTGCAGGCATGAACCTGTCTTGAAGGAACTGTCATAGTTGTTTCCATAGGGGATTGGAAATCATGGAGACACCCACTCGTGACGTGGTAATGACCTTCTTTGGATTAAGAACATCTTGAGTCTGCTTTTGCAACAGCTTCAAAATATCATAATTGGTAAACAACTATCTGGCAGCAGGGACAGACTCCCCACGATATGGCAGACCAAGAGCCTTGCCTAGACTCTTCGGTATCAGAAGAATAGTAGTGCCATAGACTGGACCAGACCTCTTACTGTAAGAGGTTAAAAACTCATCACAAATGGTAGGATCATCTGGAACCACTGGGAAAGAAAGGCTGACAAACTTGGACAAGCCCGCTTTAGCAACAACATCCGAATCCAGTAACAAAGAATAATCATGGACAGCCAAAGGAACATACTGAATCGGGGGAGGAGTACGAGAGGGCCATATTCAGATGGTTATACACACACACCACAAACACAGACAAACAAAGAGAATGCCTGCAAAGCAACATACAAAAACCAAGGATAAGATATCAACCAAGGTGGTAAAACCTGACTCGACCAACTATCCCCAAGCAAACCACAGTCTAGAAAAAATTTGACATAACCTCTACACATATGCGACTGAAAGCTTCATGCTATGCAATATGCAAACATCCAAATCCCCGTATCAGGCAATAAAGAAAAAACTACACACCGTACCCTTAACCGTAACAAAGAAACTGAACCAAAACATAACAACAACCCACACATATCATGACCACAACTTTGATAATCAGGTTTGACCATAGAGACAACTCCGAAGATTTCGCGTATCCATCCCACGAAACGAGTTCATTAAAAAGGGAAAATAAGTACAGTGAGGGGGAATTAATTTAATGAAAGGTTCATTTTATGAATTATTAAGAAATGGGTGAATTTTTATTAAGTGATAAACCTTAACAAGAAAACGACGGTTCCTTCTTAAAATTTTAATGACCAATTATTAGGTCAGAGCAGTGCATTAATTCGAATCCCGGACTTCGATACCCGGACCGGGTCTCTAAATGCAAATTTATTTATTAAAAATTAAGGTGATATGGAGCGCTTTTTTGCTAGCGCGTGCTCTTGTGACGGCTGGTTCATTTTTATTAAAAATATTAAAGTGCCTCTTAAGCGCACTTAGCGCGTGCTAAGTGAACGGCGGGTTAATTTTAATTATAAAAAAGGTGTGTTTAGCACGAGCGCGCATGCCATGGTGGTGTTTAGGGTTCATTTTAAAAATTAAACGTGGATTTTGGGGTAGCCAAAAAAATAAAAAATATAAAAGGAAAAATACATGGTAGTGGGTGCATGTGTATGCAATGAATGCACACTTCTCAATCCCAAAATATAGGTCAGCAATCCAAAAAGAACCAAGGTATCTGGAATTTTCTAAAATTTTGAGTTTGTGTTTTGAATTAAAGAGAAAATTTTTATGAATTTAGTATTTAATGAAGTATTTTTACCATAAAATAATAATGGAATAAAATGGCACATCATTTTCAGCTTAGAAAATCTTCCAAAAATAAATAAAAAAGTTAATGAAATTTGCAAGAATTTTTTTGCAATTAAATTGGATTTTTTACCATTTTTAATGAATTGTTTCTCATTTTGTGGATATTTTTAAAAGAATTTTTAATTTTAAAATATTCTAATTTTTTTTCTAAAATTTTCAGGTCAGAAAAATATTGCAATTTACTGCAGAAAGATTGGGAAATTTTCAAGATTTTTTTGTATTTTTTTTAAATTTTAAGTGTTTTTTAATGATTTTTGTTTAGTTTTTCAATGTATTTTTAGGTTTTCGATCAGCCAGAACATGGGAACGACCAGGTTTGGTAATTACCTCAAAGTCAAACTCCTGGAATAGAAGGAGCCATCTCATCATTCGTCCTTTCACGTTTGCTTTGTTCATTAGGAAGGACATGGCCTCATGATCCACATAAAATTTGAAGTGGGTAGACAGTAGATAGTGGCGAAACTTCTCTAGGGCAAACACCATCGCCAAGCACTCCAACTCTGTCAGTGTATAGTTCCGTTCCCTATCAGTGACTTTTCGGCTTGCATAATAGATGGGTTGATCCAATTTCGAGGAGCCCTTCTGGCAGAGAACGACATCTAAGCCTTCAATAGATGCATCAGTGTGTACATGGAACTCCTTCGTCCAGTCAGGAGGTTGCAGAATGGGTGCCTCTATCATACACTGCTTCAGAGTGTTGAAGGCTTTGTCACATTCTTTCATTCAAATAAACTCTGCATCTTTCCTCAGAAGCTTGTGCAAGCAGGTTGCCTTTGTTGCAAAATGGGCTATGAACCTTTTGTAGTAACCCACATGGCCTAGGAATCCCCTCAACTGTTTGAGGTTGGTGGGTGCTGTCAGAGCTGCAATCTTTTCGATCTTTGCAGGGTCTGTTGATATCCCTTGTGTGTAGAGACAATGTGGCCCAACAGAACTCCAGAAGAGACCCCAAAGATGCATTTGTCGGGGTTGAGGGAAATCCCATACTCCCGGCATCGGTCAAAGCATTGTTCCAGATATTCCCAGTGTTCACGAATTAAACTATAGACACAGAAGTCATCCAAATATACCTCAATAAAGTCGTGCAGATGATTTTGGAATGTGGCCATCATGACTCGCTGGAAAGTAGGAGGGGCATTGTAGAGTCCAAACTGCATCACTTGGTAAGCGTAGGTCCCCCACTCTCTGGTGAAGGTTGTTTTGGATTCGTCTTCTTCTGCTATCTGCACTTGGTTATACCCACTGAATCCATCCAGAAGGGAATAAAGCTCATGTCCTGCCACTGTGTCCAACAGTTGGTCTGTGAAAGGAATAGGAAAGTGATCCTTCTTTGTCTTGGAATTCAACTTGCGGAAATCCACACATATACGAAGCTTGCCATTCTTCTTGGGTACAACCACGATGGGTGAGACCCATTCACTATTTGCCACTGGATAGATGAACTCGGCTTCCAGAAGCTTCAGAAGCTCTGCTTTCACCAAGGTCGAATAATTTGGATTCATTCGCCTCTATTGTTGCCGTACTGGCTTGGCATCAGGCTCCAAATCAATATGATGCTGACATATTGTGGGATCAATCCCCTTTAGGTCTTTGTAGGACCATGCAAACACGTCCAAATTCTCTTTCAACAAGTTGTACAAGATTGACAACTCCTCTTCTGGTAGGCTGGTACCCACCTTCAGGTGGCGTTCAGTGCCATCTGCATCCACAAAGGTTAACTGCCTTTCACATTCTACTTCATGGATGAAGGTCCCACGGACTGCTTCTGGATACAGATCCGACTCATTCAAGGGGGTGGTGTCCTCATCTGATGTTCCACTAGAACCAACTTCTTTCTACCGTAAGGACTTAGGTTGCCCCTCGAGATGTTGAAATGGGATTAGAGCCGTTTCGGGTTTGGTTTCACGACTAGTTACCTCTTGGCTTGAAGACTCATCTTCTGATGACATGTCCAGAAACATCACATAACAGGGACCCTCTGATGCCTGTTGGGTTTGTGGGACTCGTGCTTGTTGGCACGGTGCATCATCATCATCTTTTCTTGGCAAGGATGGTTGAGGACGGCATGAGCCACTGCTGAAAGACTACTTATTCTTCTTAACACATTTCTTATAAATATTTTGCATATGAGAAGATCCATTTACCAGACCAAATGGTACCATCGCCATTCTGTCTCACAGCATGAGCTCGTCTGCTTCTGATACTTCTGGAACTTCTTCTTCAAATGTATCCTCTTCAGGTGGGATAGACTCTTCTATCTCGCTTTCATAACCTTCTTCTTCCATATCATCTCCATCCTCTTTTTTTTTTGTCTGTGTCTCTGTTTCTATCTCTGTCTTTGGCTCTGGCTCTGGCTCTAGCTCTGGCTCTGGCTCTGTAGGAGCTCTGTAAGAGAAGAACAGGTTCTCTGTTTCATGTTCTGCCTCTGTCTCTGGCTCTGCAGTGGCCATGTAACAGGGAGAGTAGTACATCCATGCTTCTATCTCACTGTCAAAAGTGATTTCGGAAATCGTTCCTAGTGGCAAGAAGTATTCACCCATTGACAATGGCTTTGCATCTTTTGGGAGTTGGCTTACAATATCCACTGTTAAGGAACGTGCCACTATTTTCTTGGGAAGGATCTGTTTGACAGCATCTTCGTCTGCTGATGTTCCATTTGTAGCCTCATTGGGGGAGTCAGAAGATAATTCCAAGGAGGTGGATCCATGTCCTTTTTGAGCACCATATAGCTTTAGCACCACTTTATTGGGTCCTCTACCCAAGGTCAAGGTTCCTTTGAACCAATTCGTCCTTGCTTTGGCTTCAAAAAGCCATGGTTTGCCCAGTAATAGGGGGTAGGATGTACCATAAGAGTTTGGCTTCACCACTAGATAGGTTAGCCAATAATATTTTCCAGCCACTGTAATCTTCACATACGAGAGAATGCCCAAAGGCTTGATTCTGCTCTCATCCGCCAGTCCGATGAGCCATTGGGTTGGTTGCACACCTTGTAGACCTAGATCCTTTATTGTCACGTCCATCATAATGTCACTGATGAGCCACCATCAATCAGTGCATTTGCAATAAAGCAGCCTTCTATCCACACGCCAATCTCTGGGGTACCCGGATCTAGGAAGGCGTTAGCCACATCTACTTCTTTTATAGGCTCTGGAGCTTTGTTGGACTTTGTTGCTGTTGAGGGAGCAATCCTTAAGCCACGTCTTCTTGTCAGTATACTTTTGAACCTTTTTCGGCAACTGGGAGACAACACAACAATTGTCGGAATGTGAGGTTTGGTTTAAAGGTATCTAGATCTCTGACCAGATCGTATTCCTTAATAGGATCCACTGGCTTCTCTAACCGGTTAGGGAATGGGGCAACACCCATTTTCATTTTCCTTTTTTCTTCCAACAAGGGCATCATGGGAACTTCTTCTGCCACTTGTGGCACTTCCTCCTCATCTATCTCCTGGACCTCTGGTCCTGTCTCTGGAATTGTCTCTGTGACTCTCTGTGGCACTGTAGTGCTCTGTACGACACTGTCAGACTCTGTTCTGTTCTGTTCTTCTGGTGGAAGATTGAACTTCACTGTTCTGGCAGGAGGATTATTTTCTTTTTGGATAGGTGGTTCCTTCTTCTTCGCACGCGTGATGGTAGCAACTTCCAATTCCACTAAATTGGAGGTAGGCTCTTGGGCCTTGGCCGGATTATCAGTAGCACTGTTTTTCACTGGGGCTGGGCTTGGACAGTCTTTTGTAGTGTGGCCTTCTCCTTTGCATCGACTGCATAAGGGCTTATAATCCACTGACCTTCTGGGATTTGGACAATTTGGTGAAATGTGTCCCTTTTCTCCGCATCTGTAACACTCCACTTCTGATCTCTGACCACCGCCAGACTATCTTCCTCTGTAACTTTGGGATGGAAATCTCCTTGGTTCAAAATTAGGACCAAACTCTCTAGGCTTGGGTCCAATATCTTGTGTTGTCATTTTGGATTCCAGCAAGTTGAATCTTGCATCTTCTTTCTTCCTTCTCCTATCATGCATCTCCTTCAGAGAGCAAATATCCTATGTATGGTTCTTCCGTAAACAGTAGGAACAGAAGGCTCCACAAATGGTTGGTTTTCGTGTACATTCAGTGGCTAAATGTCCTGCTTGATGACACTTTCCACACCAAGTATTTGACCCCATCACATCTCTTCCTGCTCCTACCACATTGGATATGCTAGCGGTATTCACTTTTAGCGTCTGTAGCTGCTCTGTAATCACATCCATCAACTCCTTTTTGATATTTGCAACTGAGTTGGATAAATAATCCTTCAAGCTTTCTCCTCCTGAGGTATTGGTAGTAGGGTTTTGAGGAGTCTCTGTAATCACTGCATAAACAGGTTGGGTTGGCGCAGAGGGGTCTGAGTTCTGATTCTGATTCAGAGTTCCTGTTTGAACTGTTGGTTGTTGGCTCCAGTTGATAGGGTTCCACTGTTGCTGCTGATTTGGCATTAGGGAAATTGGTTGGGACCATTGTTGTTGTGGTTGAACCATCATTTAAGGCATGGATTGTGGCCATTGTGGATTTGGTGCACTGTACTGTGATACTGGGGGCATCTGTTGGTAGGGGAAGGGGACTGTCCTTGGGACTGCATTTGGTGGGTACATCATTCCTGGCATCAAAGGAGGTAGGACTCCTCTTCCTGGATTCATCGCCAATCTAGCTTCCACCTCATTGTACAGTCTTGCACCTTCTGTTACAGCTTGCAGTGTGGCTGGTCTTTGCAGCTCCACAAACTTACGGACTTCTGGTTGTAATCCTCTGAGAAACACCCCCTTCTAAATGCCATTATCTAGATTATTGTTAGTCCATCTCTTCAGGATGGATTCCATTCGTGAGACATAAGCTTCTACTCTTTCTCCAGAGGACTGACTTAGGTTCATAAATTCCTCTCGCATCCGCTCTTCAAAACCTTCACTCCTGAATTTAGTGAGGAAGGCCAACTTCAGGTCGTCCCATGTGCCAAAAGTTCCTGTTGCTTGTCTCTCATACCACTGAAACGTCGTGTACTTGAAAGTGGCGGGGAATATTGCTAACCAATGCTCAGGGGTTCTGGCATTGTTAGCCACACATGCTACCATAAACTCTACTACATGAAGATCAGGGTCTTCATTGTACTCTCCCTTAAAAACTGGCAATGGAACTACATTCGTTGGCCTGTCATCAATATTTCCAGGACGGATCTGGCTTGGAAGTGGACCTCCAGCAGGAGGAGGAAGGGCTTGATGTGCCATTGGGACTTCTGTAAAGAGTTCTGCAAGGGTATCAAAGGCGGCTTCTGCTGCGAGCTCATTCTCAGCTTTAATTTTTGCTTTCTCTCTTCTCACGTACCTCTGGACTCATTCTAACGCTTGCCTCTTTATTGTGTCATTCATTAGGGGGTTGGATCCACTATGTCGTTAGTGCTCCACAGAGGGATAATAGAAGGCTTCAGTATCTGGAGGACTCTCTTGCCAACATTTCTTCTACTTCTTCCTTTTCAACGTCTTTGAATTCTGCTTTCATGCCACTGCACAGAGGAAGATATTCGGTTCTGAAGGTGTCAAAATGCATACGTCTAAGCATTGTGGTGGTGCCATTATCATAGTAATGCCAGCTTCTGATGGTTTCAACAGTGTATATTGTAAAGAACACTCTGTCTACCAACTTCTAGTGGGTTGCTAATTGAACAAACAGAAGATTATCAGTGCACCAAGCATCCCATGTATCTTGCTGTTGAGCATCCACGAACAAATTCCAACTCTTTTCCTTCTTATTTTTGTGGACCTCCACAGACCAAGACTCTTGAAGCTTCTTCACAATCTCCCACTTGATGATGTCTGGAAACTTCTCAATGAATGCCAAATGTTCCATGTATGGTCATTCTCTTTGTTTTTGCTCTTCAGTTTGTTCCCAAATAGTTTGCCACCAAGATGCAAGTTTCTGCTGCTTCAACAGGAAGAGGAAACTGTCCACCACATAGAGCATGCATCATGATGGTGATGTGTTTCTGCCATTGTGGGATGAAATTCTTGTGGAAAGTGGCCTTGATTATGAGAAATTCCAACTCTTCAATGGAAGAAGGAACTTTACAAATATCCATTGAATTATTCTCTTCTTGGCAATGCCATTTCCTTCATTTTCAGCCTCTTCTGGTGCTTGTTGATGGCAAGTTTCCCCGGCTACACACCAAAAACATGGAGCCCCAAGAGGAACACCAAGGAAAAGGGAATTCTCTTGCAAGAAAATCTATCTTTTAACATCAACAAGCTTTTTTTTATTAGGTTTTGTATGATCACAATGAAGAAAAGAACACCAGGCACAACAAATCTTCATGCAGCATCATGTAGATCTCCCACAGATTTGATAGAATCAACCATATTCTTCAATATCTTCACAAAATCCATCAATAGAACAAAGAAATCAAAGGAATACACCATCTTTGAATGGAAATACATCACATAGTAGTCATCTTCAATGTCTTCATAGTCTTCTCTCTCAATCTCTCATATACAATCACACTGTTTTGATAGATTTGACTATCTCTGACTCTCTTTCTCTCTCTCTCCATCAATAATACATCATATCCTCACTAAAATCACTCAATAATAACCCTCAATAATCCTTCTTAGGTCGTGAATGCACCTCCCAAGAGGTATGTCTGATATGAAGAGGCACCAGAGCCACTACAGTGTCTCTTCATAGCTCACCATTGTCACTTCACTCCAGTCTTTACTTGAGTCTTCAGCAGCTACTTCTTTGACTTCTTTTAGCTCTTTTGCACTTGTATTCACCTCTTTCCAAGGCTAGAAAACTTTCCCAAGCTACACTCTCATCCATCAGAACACATACAGAGGCATACAAAAGGTCTACGGAGGCTCATCAGAAGCTCATCAGAGAGTTACAGAAGGTCAACAGAAAGCATTAGAACCACATAACTCATTCCAAAACCATTCCAAACTATCAAAAATCACTCAATAAGCTTTCAAAAAATCTTAAACCCTATCAATCAATACTCCATCCTTCCATACAAAGAGAAAACATAACAAAACAGAAGCTCAACAGAAGCTATCAGGACCAAATAGAACATATCAGAATATCATCAAAACTTCACATCTCTACGAATAAACATCATGAGATTAATAAAACCATTCCAACCTATCCAAAACACTCTCAAACCACTTCCAAACCAATCAATCATCTCATAAAATCAACTATTCAGCTCTCAAAAACAACAAAAAACAGCCAAAAAATAGGTCATTTCAACACTCAACACAAAGACTCTCCAACTGTTCGATTCAACAAAGTCGAGTTTCACACCTAGCAAACCTGCATCAAACTCATCCTGATGAAGAAAGGCCTATGGGACATTACCAATGGACAAGAAAAGAAGCCCCGAGATGCAACTCTTGTAGCTACTTGGCAAAAGAATGATGACAAAGCACATGCCATTATCAAATTGGAGTTGGATAATAGTTACATCCATCATGTAGATGCATGTGACACATCCCATGACACTTGGGATAGATTAGATACCTTGTTTGGTGCATAGTACAGATCCTCAAAGTATGGTTTATTGATTGAATTATTTCGACTTGACATAAAACCTAATACATCCCTGGAATCTCATCTAAACTACATGGAAAGTCTCCTAATCCAACTTGTAGGGATATATCTCAAGATGGATGAAGAAATTTGTATTGTTGTGTTGTTAAAAAGATAGCCTCTTGACTATAATAATGCGTCAACTACATTAATCGACATGCCTAGTCCTAAACTAGTTGACATTGAGGCCTCCCTGCTAGAAGAAGAAAAGAAGAAAAAATACAAAGAAGAACCAAGCACCTCTAAAGATGAACAAATGTTATATGTCAACTCTAGTTCTTCTACTCCTACTTTGATAGATTTTTTTTGCCTTATATTGCCTAATCCTAATGCTTCTGACATAAGCTTGTAAACTCCTCATGTAACATTGTACTACAGACTCTGTACACTTTGTGAGGCCCTTGTTACAACCCCTTTGGATGTCCACCAATTCTTTGGTATCCACACTTAGCCTTTTCTGTGACATCCTCTGGTGTTTACCATGTTTGTGGTGTGTCCACACTTTGCATGTGGTTGCTCACTAAAGCCTCTACACACTTTGTACTTTTTTTTTTGTGATTGAGGAGGGGTATTGAGATATTGGCAATCACACCCAACTTAGCCTCTTTGTGTGGAGTAGTGTGGGCTCAGGATACAGAATCCCATATGCACGGTGGTGGAAAGTGCATCCCAGTCTATCCCTATAAAGCATTGTACTTGCTCCCTTTTTGAATGCAATGTCATAGTACTTTTGTCCTTCCAGCAAAGTGTCTGTGTCATTGTCAACACATGAGATTGTGTTTATGAGTCCAAGTGTCAATATTGGAACCTAATTCACTTGTGTGATAGTCACTCTTAATGTCTATGTCCTCATGAGCTCACTCTTCCTCTTTCAACCTCCATAGCCATGTCCTAGATCCATGCATTCTAACAGATCACTCACTCTATGCATGTGAGAGTGATGTAAGTATTGTGGTCATTACATATATGTAGATGATTTGATCATTGTGGATAATACTGATATAGAGATTGACAATGTGAAGGGTCTTCTCAACGCTGAAATTGTTATGAAGAATTTAGGAGAGTTGCGCTATTTTCTTGGTATAGAGATTATCAGGACTTTAGAGGATACATGGTTGTCACAGATATAGAATGCATTTGATATATTGAAGAAGTATGGTATGGTTGATTGCAAGCCTACCTCTATACCTTTGGCTATTAATGCTAAGCTTAGTGCACACGAGGGTGACTTGGTTCAGGATGTCACTATGTATCGGAAGATTGTGGGTAGCCTTATCTATTTGACAATTACTTGGCCAGACCTAAACTACATAGTTGGTTTGGGGAGTTAGTTCATGTAGCTTCCACGGAAGCAACATTTGGATGTAGTGCAATGTGCATTGCGCTATGTCAAGTCCACATTGAACTATGCCTTATTCTATGGTGTAGATATACCATTAGACTTGCATAGTTATGTAGATGTAGATTGGGATGGTAGTATTTTAGATAGGAGACCTACCATTGGTTCTATGTGCTCCTTTGGTAGTAGTGTTGTTACTTGGAGCAACAAGAAAAAGTTGATGGTTGCTTTGTCTAGTACAGAGGCAGAGTATAGAGGTGCTACAATTGCAACATGTGAGGTAGCTTGGTTACACAAGCTACTTGGTGATTTAGGGATGCAGGTGGATAAGAAGGTTATTATCTATTGTGATAACCTTAGCAGCATTCAATTAATTAAGAACCTAGTCCATCATTGTGCTGACCAAACACATAGAGCTTTATTACCATTTCCTTTGAGAGCCAGTTCTAGCAGGTGATATTAACTTGGTTTATGTCAGCATAGAGGATCAAACTACTAATATTTTTAACAAGGCCTTGGGAGCTAAAGAGCTTCAACGCTTCAAGACTATGCTTGGAGTTCATGAGCTCATGTTGAGCTCAAGGGGGAGTGTTGAGATGTCAAGCTCTACATGAGCTGGCATCCACTACATGCCTTGGTGATGTGGCACAATATTATTCACTGGCATGTTAAGTGACCGACATGAGGATACGCTAGTGATTCTACAGCAAGACCACACCCATGTAGTCCACCATCCTTGGTTATGGCGCATTTATTATGCCACATATTCCTTCCTAGCATGTTCACACTTAGTGAACATGTGTACATACGTTGTGGCACACTCATATTAGTCTTTTATCATGTTGTAGACTTAGTTCTTTTGTGTGAAAGAAGAAGAAATAAAAAGAAGAAGATTTCAACTATATCTCTTTGTGTTCTCAAGTCTCCATTGATTTTCTGTATGTGTGTGTGTGTGTCCGCGCACTCTTGGGTGCTTCACCTCCCTGCCCTCTATGTGTTCTCAAGTCTTCGTTGATTTTGTGTGTGTGTGTGTGTGTGTGCGTGTGTGTGTATGCATGTGTGCGTGTGTGTGTGCATGTCAAGAGCACTTCACCTCCCTCCCCTCTTGTTTGTTTTCATAACTTCACTAACCACACTTGTTTGAAGTCCCTGGGTAGATTAGTACATGGTGAAGGAGTGATTGATTTTTCCACAAGTATATAATGTTATGAAACACCTAAGTTGAGGGTGTGAATGATTTTCCCACAATTATATAATATTTGTGGAACATCCAAGTTGAGGGTGTGCATTTTTAGAAATTCAAAGTTATCTAAAAACATAGAATTTTGAAAGTATGGAAGTGAATCAATGTGATATTTTACTAGGGATATATAGATTATCACACTTTAAATAAAGTGACCACCAAAAATAGGTGTCTATGCCAACTTGTGCGATTTAAGAATTTTCTAATAATGTAGATTTTAGTTAGGGTGTTTTGCTAGTTAGAAAGAAAGATAACAATATGCATCTCTATATATTATCAATCTTTAAATAAATTGACTATCAAAAGTAGATTGCTATGCTAAGTCTTGAGTTGTAAATTATCTTACAAGAGTAGATTTGTGTCAAGGCTATCATTAAGTAAGTCTTCAAGTTATGGATGTACTCAAAATAATGCATTTTGATCTTGTGGGCCAACTATGTTCATGATTTCCATGAAGAGTTCAATGTTTTTTGTAAACAAATCTACACTACAACACTTAGAGCATTTGTAGAAAGTGTTTGCCTTGCTTCATAAATATTCTCATCTAAATATTGATGTATGAAAAATAGTCCAAATATAAATTCTTTACTAAGAAAGTGCATATCTGAGTTCTATTGTATCAAATTTAGATATCTAGATGGACCTTGCAAGAGTTAAGTGTTATCTTGCAAGAGCTAATACTAGTCTTGTAGCAAATGGCTCATGCAATGTTGCTCATATTCCATGGGCACATGTGAATATATGGACTCTCCTTGGTTTCATATTGTGCATTGTATACATCTAAGCCATTCAAGATTACAATAATCTAGAGAGAGAGAGAGAGAGAGAGAGAGAGAGAGAGAGAGAGAGAGAGAGAGAGAGAGAGAGAGAGAGAGAGAGAGAGAGAGAGAGAGAGAGAGAGAGAGAGAGAGAGAGAGAGAGAGAGAGAGAGAGAGAGAGAGAGAGAGAGAGAGAGAGAGAGAGAGAGAGCTAATACATTATTTGTTTTGTAAATGTGGTATTTTAGTCATGTCACGAGAAAAGGCCAGAGGCAAAGGTCGTGCAAGATCAAATAAAGATAGACTAGCCACTCCTTCATCTACCTTTACTCCACATAAAAGAATTATGATCATCCCTCTTTATAGTTATAGAGGAGGATACACCAATTGTTTAGTGTACTTCTAATCGTCAAACATACGAAGAAACTAGTGAGGAAGATGTTATAGTAGTGGAGTTAGGGTCTAAAATGGTATAAGAGTGATGAGGAAGAAACAAGAGGAATCTATCTAGACATGTGCTCCTTAAAAGGGGCATTTCAGTATGAGGGTTATTTACCAAAAAAAGGCACATTTGTTGTGGTTGTATGTAAGTATAAAAAGGAGAAGAAACACCAATGACCCTTACCTTATATCAACTTGGTCTCCTTTGTGGTGTGAAGTGGATGTTGCATTTGAGAAAGAGGTCTTGGAAAAACCAAAGTCCAAGTTCTTATCTCATAAAATGTTCTATGTATGGAAAGGAAATCATCACTTGACTGCTTGGATGGACTTGATCTCACATATGTACAAAGAAAATAAATCTTGTCATATAAGGATTGTGCATTTTGCTTATTGATCCCACACAGATTATAGAGATTGCTCTTCGCTAGACTCTGAAGAGTAAAGAGGTAAGTGTACTAATATTTTTATTACAATGAAAGGATAACTAATATTTTTATTTATATGGCTCAAATTTTGAAGTTTTCTTTTGTTAGTATTAACGAATATGCCATCGTGAAACCTACCTTCTAGAATGTTCTTTGGGACTGCAATAATATCTTCAAGTGTGACATCAATGCATTCTTGAGTGCCTTACCTCAGGATCAAGTTAAAGTACTTGAGCCTTTGAGAGCAAAAGATAGCACTATCAAGGGAAAACAACAATGGTAGCCATTGACAAGGGGCTATTTGGCAAGACTTGTATTTTAGGTAATATTTGTTGTGGTTGTTGTTAAAAGGGATTAAAATAGATAAGTTTTATCTATGAGGTTAATATTTATTTGTTTTTCTTCTATGGTGAAGGTTGAGTGCACTTCCGAACCCAACAAGTGAAGATTTGATATTAAATATAGTTTCAATGGAGAACAAAGAGGAGGCATTGAAAAAAGAATGTGCCAAGATGCATTAAATATTGGTAGACAAGATGGGCATGGTATGGACCTTCCACTTCTCAGTTTTCTTTTCATGAAGGCAAAATATCAAAATATAATTTTTTATTCACTTCATAGGCAAATATGCTTGATCCTAAGCTTGCTGATGAGTGGTTGGATAGAATATTTGCATTGAAGTTTGATAGCCCTAACTCAATGATTACTATTGCCAAGTTGAAACTAGTGGTGGCAAATGCTGAGATGAGAGAAGAAAAAAGGTTGGTGTGGCTATCTCTCTTGGACTCATATAAGAGATTAAAAGATATCTATGGTATGCCATTCTCAAACAATGAGTGCTTTTTTGAAAATGGTTGAGATTGAGGCTATTCAATCATTGGAGGACTTGAAAAAAATCTGTATTTTAGGCACTCTTCCATTGGATCTTCTAAAAGACTACTTATTGCAAGACTATATGGAGGGTGTGAAAGTGGAGGCTAGAAATTATATGTTTGCTCGAGTAAGAGCAAGAGAGCAAACAATGGATGCACGAGGATAAAGAAGATGGAAGGTCCCTAGCAAAGAAATAGGAACGAAGTAACTATGGCTGCATATCGAGTTGTCTACAAGTAGCTTTGCTATCATAATGGGATTAAATTTAATTAATATTTGTTTATTTTAATAATTTGTGCTATTATGTAAGTCAAAATGTTTCTACTTCATTTATTTAGGGAGAAGAAGATAACTAGGATTCTAGATCATTGTAATGGATGTATTGATAGAGACAATGAGGAAGTATGCACGTATCCCAAGAGCATGCATAATCTCTCTAATTGGGAGATCGAGCATTGCCCTTGGTGGGTGGACCTTGGAAGTGGATATGTCTTAGCAAGAGAGAAGGATAGGGTTTGTATTATATTCCAACTCATTAGTTGTTTCTTTATGTGTTACATGTTTTAGAATTGGGCATATAAAGTAGCTCATTCTATCTCATTCTCATTGTGTGTTTTTTAATAGTATTCTCCCATGTTATGCAAGATCTATGGCATAGATGATAGCTCAAAGTTCAAAGTATGATGTGGATATTGCGGAGAAGGATAGATCAAAGTGTCAATGCATTGAGATATAATGGGATATGATATTGACTATGAATCTTACTTTTTATTATGTAAGCAAGAGAAAATGGCTAGTATAGGTAGTGGCTTATTAGCTTGCATGCAATGAGCTTCATGGCACAAGGAGTTTCACAGGTAGTAAAAATATGATAACCTTTTTCATTGTCAATCAATAAAGAGAACCATAGATGATTTTAGTGGCTATATGTCACAAAATAGCTATACTTTTATTTTTTCAGATTTTTTTTTCAAAACTCGAGTAGGTTGAGTTATAACTCCGAAAATTTTGATTAGCTAACATTTCTAAGGTATATTGAGATTTTGAAGGCTCTTCGGCCATTCATATGAAACAAATATTGAAAGAAATATATTAAATTCACCACAATATTTATAAGCTATGGGATATATATAGAAACATTTGCCAGATGTACATATGTACTCATATACATAGTACATAGACACATGTTACACACTACTTATCCTTGCTCCTTCTTTACATACTCATACACATGACTCACACACACCCCTCCAGAGCCCACACACACACATTACTCAGCATTACATCTACTCTTGTATTCATACATACATATACACAATTCTTAGAACCAAAAGGTATGAGGTACTCATGGTCCAATAACTTGAGCTAGTCAGATCTTTGAAGCATGCATCTTGAAAGTTGCAAAGCAAGAGAGAGCTCTACCTAAAACCTATAAATGCTAAGGGACTTCCCCTCTTCATAGACTTGAGCACAAATAATACCTCCCATTCAATGAATGGCTATCCAAGAGCAAGCTAATTTCAACAAGGTGCCAAGGACTCTCTCCATTTCCACATCCAAGGTTTTTAGCAACACACTAGGACCAATCAATAACACTTTTGGGCTCAACTTTGGTTAGCACTGAGAGATTCTTGTGGAAAACATTAGCATATCCTAGTTAGTAGTCATCAATGAAGGTGCATCTATTTTTGTCCTAAATAAATGTGATAGTCTCTCTTTGATGCTTAGATTTGAGATAGTTGAAGTAAAATTGATATGGAGCATCTCTCAGGAGGTCCCACCTAACTTAGCAAGAGGATCCAAAGTTCAAATTGAATGTTTGAGCTGCTAACACACAATTATAAGTAACAATGTCGATCAAGAGGTTGGGACCCTCAAGGGGTTAGCTACGTGCAACTCCTTCTCGAGTAGGGTTTTATACAAGAGGGGGTGATGCTCTAATTTTGGATGTAGACTAGGTTACATTAGAGAATGATGGAGAGAATAGAGATGTTGTAGCAGTGAGTTGGATTCGATTGAATTGTTTTGGTGGTACATTGCTACTCTACATTGCTCATGATTTGACAATCCCTATAGGCAATGCCAACTTGATGTATATACAATTTCTTCTAAAACAGGCATTGAGAGTTGCATTTTTATGTGATTTTGTTGACTTGGGATTTATCGTGAATTTTCTGTGGCAAGTGCACAACTAGGGATAAGCCTAAGTGCTCTAGCATTCTTCTTGGGAAACATCTTTAGGATTCATCATGACTAGCAGTTGCATGAGGCATCCTTCAATATGTATAGGCATGTGGTTCACAAGCAAGTGCATGAGGACTTGATTTTTAGGAAGGATGCCCATCATTTTTTCCACATTGGCCATTTGGATTGAGATAAACTTTTGTGGAGTACTAGGGAATTGCCTTCTTATGCACATACTTCAAGCTAAGTTGAGTAACACCTTAGTAGGATTGAGATTAAGGCTCTATGCTAGGGTGATAGTTGTGTGAACACAAGCATTTGTTGAACATGGTGCAAGTGAAACTCATGAGTCACTACATGGTCTAGGGACTAACATAGATGTAGCTAGCTTTCCAAGCACCTCAACAAGATAGAGGTACTCCAGTATTACCTTTTTCAATGAAATTTGTATACATGATGGTATTACTTTTTGATTATAAGTCACTTGTGGATGAGGGAAGGAGAAATTTGATACAAAAGAAAAAGGCTTGTAGGTGATAATTCTAGCAATAGATGTTGAAGACTTTTAGAGCTAGCAGTGCGGGTTGAGGGCTAGAAGTTGTATTTTAGGTGCGAAGCACCGACTTGGGTGCATAGAGCTGAGTAAAAGCATTTACAAGTCTAATATTTATGTGAAAAAATCTTGCAAGACTATTGATTAATAGGTGTGTGCACCCATAATGTTCTCCTAATGATAGTAACTCCATGGCTTCTTTGTGATCAAAGGCAGAAATATCTTCTACATATGCTTCCTATGGGCCTTGGAGTGTAGAAGCTCATTCCAAGTGAGTAATACTTATACATGGCAAAATCAATGATCATGTTGATGCCATTCGCTAATCATCTTGAAATGTGGTGTACTCTCTCAAGTGCCTCTTGTTGGATATAAGGAATGACAACAATAGCAAAAATGGCATTTGAAATGTTATGTAGTTACTCCAAAGCAACATTGCACCTTATTTTCCAAAGAATAATGTTTATGTAGATTTTGATTATACAAATGGAAATGAAAGTGCAAGAAGTGTTCAAAAAAAGCTTATAGCACCACATGTAGTCTCTTGGATTGTCCTAATTGCTCGATATCTGGACATGGACATCATGATAAAGCTTTGAAATGCTCTGGCACATCCAAGATGAAGACCTTTCTCTAAATGCTCTTGTGTAGGTTTACACACTTACAAGTGTCTAGGTCTATGAGTCAACGAACATAAACACACATTGTCTAAATTAGTGCTCAAAAGCGGGAAATGCAAGGGGAGAGAGATAGATAGATAGATAGAAATGAGAGATAAGTCTTTGAATGAACGAATATAAACACATGTTGTCTAGATTAATGTTCAAGTAGCATGGGAAATGCAAGGGAAGATAGAGGAAGAGAAAGGTAGATCTAGAAAAGTGTGTAGAGAAATGCAAGTTGCAATGGTGGCCCTAAGGCTATTGAGCATGAAAAACCAAGATAGTGTGCAACATGAAAATTAGGTGCTCCTCGACACTTCTCCAATCTTTGGAAGAACCTTGACAAAGATTCATCGATCAGCTGCCTCAGGTAGCATGGGAAATGCAAGGGAAGATAGAGGAAGAGAAAGGTAGATGTAGAAAAGTGTGTAGAGAAATGCAAGTTGTAATGGTGGCCCTAAGGCTATTGAGCATGAAAAACCAAGATAGTGTGCAACATGAAAATTAGATGCTCCTCAACACTTCTCCAATCTTTGGAAGAACCTTGACAAAGATTCATCGATCAGCTGCCTCACCCAATGATATGCTCCAACAACACCATCCCAAAGCTGACAACATCGAGTTCAAAGATCCCTCGCAACAATGGAACAATCACAACAGCAAGGTTAGTTTGCCCCACTATATTTTATTATGAGTCATGACGTATTCCACATTTGCAAAACATGAAATCTTGTGAGCTCTCATAGGGACATGGCTTTTTCTTTCGCCCCTTCTTTAACCACCGGCCAGTGCAAGGTCTCCAGTTTTCAAGCACAAAGTGATAGTAGATGCCTTGTGGTTGGATTGTCGGTACAATCTAACCTAGGTTTTTGAAGAGGTCAAAAAATTGGAATCAATATCTACACTTAAATTGAGCGAAGGGGGAGCCTCAAGAGGAAAAGGAGCCGTCTTTCCAAAGGAGACTACTCATGTTGTGGGATTGATGAAGACTTGTGCAAAGCAAAAGGATCTCTTCAAGGGCACAAGCCTACATGAGGACATTTGCAAACACGGGTTTCTTGAAAGAATCCCCTATGTTGCAAGCACTTTAATAACTATGTATGCTAAATGTGGTGCTCTTGCAAAAGCACCAGAAGTTCTTGAAAAATATATTGTTCATGATGGATTCTCTTGGACTGCATTGATTGTTTCAAGAAATGCACAAAATAGCCATGGGTGATGAAGCTCTAAAATGCTTTGATAAGATGAGGCATTACCTTTCTCCATCTCAAAGCCAACATGGGCCCGTAACCGGCACACATAGGGGGAGTCGAGACCCATGCGTGTATTTATCCACAACCCACTACATGGGTGCCATAATATTATCTTGCTTCATCATGATTCATAACAAATACCCCCTCTCTCTATATGATAATCAACCCATACACTCCCTCTCGCAAAATTAAACAACACAAATTATATATATATATATATATATATTCCCCTGCCTAATCATGCATTACTTCTGATGTGCTGGTGGTCTTCACACTACTTGGTATTCACCATGTCGTTTTCTCAAGGTTAGAAATACATAATCTTCGGATCATTTTCTGCTACCCTCCATGTTATGTAGTCATGTGTGAGGTCTTCCTTAGCCAGTTCTTTAGGATAAAGCCTATATGGAGGACCTGCCTCATCAACCTCTAGCATGCCCTAGCCACCCAGCATGCCCCCACATCTTGCATTAAGCAGTGTGTCCCCACATCCAGCAATGAGCACCTTCATTGATTAAACCAAGCAAGGTAAGATTTCAACAAACTTGGACTATATGCCTTCACTGATAAGCTTTTCTATTGCAATATAAATAGCAACTCACTCTAAAAATTGGCTACCATGTTTCTATCATTTTGATTATAATGACAACTGTAGCACACCCAGGCTATATGCCATCACTGTTTAATCTTGCAAGGCTTCTACTCTATGAGAATATTATTTTGAGGGGCTTAGAAGGGTATTTTTATGTGGCGAGCAAATTTTTGGACATGTGCTACAAATGCTACTCCCTTGCAGAAGCACAACTGGTATTTGACAATTTACAAATTACAAATGTGGTCACATGGAATGCCATGCTTGCTAGGTATGCAGAACATGGGCCTTGTGAAGAAGCATTGAGATGTTACAAAATGCTAGTTGCAAAGCATACCTGCAGATGCTATTACATTTGTCATGTATTTGAAAGCTTGTGGGACCTTGGGGCCATTAAGATGGTAGTCTAGGAAATACATACTGAGATCAAGAACTTAGGCTTAGTGTTACCGTGGTTCCGACCGCGTTACCGCAACACAAAGGAGGGAAAATTGGAAAGAAGGAAAAAATAGCAAAAAAGGCACAAAAGCATAAAAAGGCGCCTTGACTGGCAACCAATCCCTGAAAAATTCAAATGTTCGGACACGACCCTCAAGAGGTTTCGATGTTGGGCCATGGCAATGAAAGAGGAAAAGGCGCACCATTAAAATGCAGAAGCGCCCCCGAATCTGTGTAAAAGAGTACCACACTCGCTCCTGTGCAAAGTGTATGCATTAGTGGGAATAGGATACATTAGAATGGTGGGAAATGGGAAAAAGGGCCTAGGCTACAGCCAGCCATGTAAAAGAGGAAAAAGGGGATGACCGCCCAAAAGGGATTTAGGGTTTTGTATATAAAGTTGAAAAGTGAATAAGAAGCTCATTCTTTGGTGTGTGGCAAAAAGAGTCTTCTTCTTCCTCTCTTCTTCTCTCCTTCTTGCTTGTGTGTGCTCTTGAGAGAGGGAGTGTGAGAATGTGAGGGAGTGAGAGTGTGTGAGAGTGAGGGATCAAGAGGGTGAAGCTCTTCACCATCTCCTCTTTTCTTCTTCCCTTCTCTTCTCTTCTTTTCTCTTGCACGCGCGGCTATGGAGGATGGATCTTGGAGATGGAGGAGGCTTGAGGATGCTTGAGCTAGCGTCAAGAATCGTGGAGCTACCAGAGTGCAAGAGAGAGAAGGGTACTCGATCGGGCATCAAGGTAAGCTCACAACACTTGTAGCATCGATGGCATGGCTAGGTGAGAGATAGCCATTAGAGCTCGCTTGGAATGCTTGAAATAGTAATCGGTCCGTGGGTCTTAGCGGTTGAGTGAAAGCTCCCACATTTTGGTTCCGTTGCTGGGACCAATGGATTTAAGCTTGAGCACTTGCGCGCCTCACATCGAGCATCGAAGTAGGGTATTCATCCCCGAAACGGAGTTTGAGATAGGTAGGAAGTTGGGTGCTTTTAATCTTCGGAACAAGTAAGTATTTTGGGATATTTTGGTTGTTTGATGATTGGAAACCATGGAGGATCTATTTCAGTTTTTTGCCTTTGGTTTTTGTTGCATTTAGCGTAGGTTAGAGTTAGGAAATCAAACCGGAAAAGGGTATGGTTCATTGTTTCAAAACATGGCAAAAACAAGGAGAAAATCGTGCAAAATGCTCGCTAATGAGGACTAAGATCGACAAGAGAGTGATTGGGGGCGTCAACGCCACAGCTGGGAAGGCATGTAAGAGTTAGGAGGCCAAAATAGAGCTCATTTGTGCCATTTCAGAGAGAGAGAGAGAGAGAGAGAGAGAGAGAGAGAGAGAGAGAGAGAGAGAGAGAGAGAGAGAGAGAGAGAGAGAGAGAGAGAGAGAGAGAGAGCTAGAGAGCCCCAGGCCGTGTGATTCGATCGCATCACTGACGCACTCACCGACCCATTCAGATATATGAATCCCTCCCTCAATCCCCCTAGATAAGATCTGGAGAGTTGTGCTTGGTATGATTGTGTAAATCCCAAGAATTAATCGAAATCGACATCGTGCTGTCTCCCTCTCGCCGCATTCGGCCTGCCCGAGCGGTTGCCTTTGGGCCGAGTCCCAGAATCGGCCCTCGGCCCCTTGACATTTGGCCACTCGGTCCGGAACCCTAGTCGGCAATCGGACCATCCGAGTCAACCCATTTGAGTAAGCCCACTCGGACCGTCCGAGCGAGAACTTTTTGACCATGTGGCACATTCAGCCTTGCACCGTTCGGCCCATTCAAGTTCCAAATTCGGAACTCGGCCATACCCGGGATTCGGCCCTTGGCCAATTGCGGTTCGACCCGTCCGAATTATCATGTCCAAACCTGCCATTTGGCCCGTCCGAATAAAAATCGTCCTAGCCAGATCTGGAGATTCGGCCCTTGACCTTGTGCCATTCGGCCCGTCCGAGTGACCCACTCGGACCTTGCAATTCGGACCAGTTGGTCCGAATGCAACTTTTTGTCAAATCTGTCAGAAATTTGACCCGAACCAACAAACACGCATTAGGGCAACTTGTCGAAACCCTTCGGGCGTTCAGAATGTGATTCTGGCACACGGGATAAGAGAAATTGTAGTATACAACTGCTTAGCAGTGGGTAGTAGACAATTGAGGGACCCAAGGATTAGGACATGAGCCGCTGAACCACAAAGACCTGATTGATCGGAAGCAAACAAGGACACATACAAGGAACCCTAAACCTTGACTAAACGGCCGAAAAATGGACCTACAAGCCTATCAGGCCAGAAACGAGCGGGAGTGAGTGAGGCGCCGAGGAATTGCTTACTACACTCACATTGAATTTTTGCACTTAAAGTACACTTAAGGAAACTGAAAGCCTGATTGGGCACAAGTGTACGAGGAACAACACACTCACCTAGTGACCATAAATTGAGGTTTGTATTCAATAGTCGAAGGAACTCACTTAGATAAGTCTCTCAAGGAACCCACCAATAGGAGCAGACCCAAGACATAGACAAACACGCGAAGCGCAGGGTAGAACCAAGCAAGGAGCGCCAGTGACGAGGATCTGTCGCGACTCTTCGACCTAATTAACAGTACAGCGGGGCTCCAGAATTCGACCATGATGAAAGAAGGCTCAGACCATTGGTCTAATGAGGAGCTCGATTTGAGTGTATTCCCGGATGCTATACAGTAGATGGTGAGCAGCTACGATGCGCACGCCCGGTACGAGCACCGGGGCAAGACAGCAAATGCAATCATTGCAGACCTAGAGGAGGAGAGAAGGCTAGTCTGCAAGGCATAGCTGATTACAATAGGGATCAATAGGCTAGGAGCCAAAGGCAAAGCATGGAGCTACATGAGGTGCAACGAGTGCTGAACTTGGCTGGCCGGAACCGAACGGACCATGAGAGAGCACTAGAGACTTGACGCTGAGCGAGCTCCTCATGAAATGGCTGCTCGATAATACTGCAGTAGAGCAGAGTGCCACTGCACTAGCGACATCTCTGCTTGCAGGATTAGGGGCAAACCAGGGCTCAAAGAGCCATGCCAAAATACCGATTGTGGCCAAACAACTCGACAAGTACCAGTCGCATGATGACCCATCCAGCTTTGTCGAGCAGTTTGAGCACGTCTGCGAAGCCAATGGCCTCAACGACCAGACCCAACGTTTGCAAGCATTTGGGCTTTGTTTAGGCGACAAGGGTAGGACCTGGTACACAAGCCTGGATGCCATGGAGCGAGCCAACTTCAGTAATCTCAAGGATCTCTTCGTCAAGAGGTTTGCCGAGCCCGGATACTTCGATAACCTGCTAGTACGCTTGATGAATGTCAAGCAGAAAGAGAAGGAGGACATCTGCGACTACGTGACCCATGTGAGGAGTCTCTTTAGGAGAATCCCTCTGGGCGAGCGACCAACTGACAGAGCAGTTTCAACTGTATTCATCAGCGAAATTAGAGATGAGGAGCTGTATGAGGCATTGGCAGGCAATTCAAGCTTGCAGTGGGACGTAGTGGCTAGAGTTTTTGAGGAGGCCATCAGAGTCGATGACTAGTTGAGAGAGCGAAGCTCTAGGAGCTCAACTCTAGAAGAGACTAACCCGTGAAGCTTGGAGAGAACGTCAACCTCTAGTGAGCAGTCAAACCCATCACCCCAAGATAAGGGGAAGGCCACCGAGACAAACCAAGGCTTGGCTGAGGTTAAGATGGAATTAGCCAAGATATACGACATGCTGAGATGACCAACGCGCCCGCACATCCAATGCGTGTACTGTGGCAGAAACCACTTGCCAACCGAGTGTCAAGACCCTAGGTCGAGACCTTGCGCTAACTGCAGTAGGTTCGGCCACGATGCCGCACATTGCAGACTACCACGAAGACTTCCATACTCGCAACCCTATGGCCAGCCCTATCTAGCTACCAGGCCGCAGCCATTCTTCGGAAGGGGAGCCCCATTAGCTCTACCCATGCCTAACGATATGAAACCAGTTGTCCCTAGAATGGACATAAATCCTACTAGCATTCCTAGACTGCCTGGTCCTTATGTGACCCACCCACCGAGCGACGCTCCAGTACACTACGTGGAGGAGCCTAGTGATGAAGAGACCTACATATGCCCTTACATCTTGCATGATGATGAGGGCAATGCAGTCCTCATGGATTATCGACCTATGCCGGTGATGGCGTTAGGACGAGGACGGGGTAAAGGCCTAGGAGGGCAGCCACAGGATCCGGTCACTTGTTGGACTTACGGCCACCCCGGTCACGTCTCATCATGCTACCCTGAAAGAGAGCAGCAAAACAGGGATAAGGATGACCAAAGGTGCATAGAGTGTGGAACCACCCATCTTTTTATAGACTGCCCAAAGTGGAAGCCGCCCTCTAGCTCAGCTAATGTGCCATCCGTCCCATTGGGTCTGTTTGGTGTCGAAAACCTCGATGAGGAAGCCACGCCTATTCCCTTGCAAGTTATGACCCGAGCCTAAACGAAGCAGGCCGGCATCTCTCTGCTAGGACCTAGCAATATTGACGCTGCCTCAATAGGAAAGAAAAGCCACAGGCGAAAAAAGAAGAGATCGGAAGTGAAGGTTGCATTGAAGATTGAGAGTGCGATGTCTTTACCTACTGGGAGGAAAGTCTTAGACGCAGAGGCACCAACTTCAGCCCCTAAGACAGCTGAAAAGGAAAGTGCTAAGATAGGGGAATACCCTCATCCAAAGCGACAATTAGAGGCCATAGAAAAGGTGAGGGAGTGGGTCAGGGAGGCTCAATAGCATCTCACAGACGTTGAACCCATCATAGAGGACGAGATCGATGACCTCTCCAGCGTGAGCACGCCAATGTCACCGCCTCAACCTAAGTCGGCCGAAGTCATTAAGACACGAGCAGTGCCCTTGAGACCAAGTCTAGACGCAAACAAAGCCGCAGATCAGCCGCTGCAGCCATTGGTCCGGGCAGCCAGGGCTAAAGGAAGGACGAGTGTCTAACCACCTCTTGACCACTCTAGTGACCACCCCTGTAACACTTAGCCTGGGAGATCTGCTTAGGCAGCACCCTACCTTATGGCAGGACCTTAAGAAGTGGGTAGAGGGATCGCAAGAGCAGGTCATGGCAGACCCTCAAGACCAGGATGCAGAAACGTAATTGCCAAGTCTGACGCTGCACTCCGTGCCTAAATCCTTGCACGTCAATGCTTTTGGGAAGGCTCTGAGATGCACGCAGTCCTGCCGGTCCTAGCCCTGGGTGACACAACAAGAAAGGGAATTGTAGACACGGGAGCCGGGGTTAGTGTGCTTAGCCACGCAGTGCTGCAGACTTGGGGGAACCCACCTGTCGAAGCTACTCGGTTTAATGTCACGCTAGCAAACGGTATGAGAGTGAATCCATTCGGGGTCTTGAAGAATTGGCCAGTGAAGATCGCATGTGTCCAGTTCTCTGTCGACTTTATAGTCATGAAGGGAGTGGACTACGATGTCCTATTAGGCTGACCCTCCCTGCGCAATGCTAGAGTCATAGAAGATTGGGGCAATGGCTTGATCTTCCTTGGCAATAGAACTGACGCCATAAGAATAGAGATGGACACTTGGAAGACCTCACCAGTTGACCTAGACGCCATCTCTGCTATGCTCAAAGGGAACACTCAGGTTAGGAAGCCCTATGGGTCCTTGACTAAGTACATACCATGCCCAGAGGATGAGCGGGATTGGATGCATGTTCTCGTTACAATTGACCTGCCATTCTCAGAACATGAGGCGTATGAGCCGGCCATCAAAACAATCGGCAAGACAAACGAAGCACTCTCTACACCCGTCTACATGATGGCAGCAAGCCTCCATGGTAGGCCTAAACCTGTTACCTTCCAAGTGCCATCCAACAAAAGGGAACTCCAGGGGGTACTGGAATACCTGGCGGACCAGCTAGCGGGCAACCCGGCTACCAACTTCAAATTGCTCCGGGATCTTTTAGAGGATTCTAAGTGGCGATGGACCAGGCTACACGAGCTGAACCTTATGTATAACTGGGCTATGATTCCAGACCAATGACACGGGGTATACCAAGCCCTAGGAGACGATGGGTAGTCAAATGACAAGGATTCCTGCGATGAATACGAAGACTTCTGATCCTTCAATGATGGAAGCAAGGGTGAAGTGGATACCATAGGGTAGGACACTGAAGGACGAGAGATTGAGAAGATACGAGCAGATGCCAAGCCGCAGAAAAGGCAGACCCTTAGATTGGAGCAAGGAGTCATGCGCATGAAATGTGATTGTGCGTGGTTGGAATGTATGGGGGCCATAGACCTTGAGCAAGTAGGCCTAGCCCAATCAGGGATGACATCAATACTTAGAACCGAATCGCCATCCAAATTGCGGCCACTAGGGGAGACCACCTCTTCTAGCGAAGATGAAGGGTTTGACTCTGAATCGAAAGCTACTTTAGATAGGAACCCAGAGATCCCACGCACCAAGGGGGACTTACCCGTCCACCTGAGACGCAAACGGTCAAAGCAGGATAGGGCAAAGTACCCCAAGGATACACGATCAGAAGAGCAGCGAAAGCCGAAGGATCTTCCTAAACACTTCACTAAATTCAAAAAAGGGGATAGAGTAGTGGTTCTACCAGGTGCCAAGCGTCAAGGGCAGATGAGCGAACCAATCGAAGGACTAGCCAAGGTCAAGGAGGTGAACCTAGACCTGGAAGTGGAGATACCCCGACCAGTGCCCATTGCTGATGACTTGACTAGTGAAGAAGAGTTGAGCCTTGTTGCTCTCTTGCGGGAGTACATAGACGTATTTGCGTGGTCCTTAGAAGAGTTACGGGGGGTAGATTCGAGTGTTGTGACTCACAATATACCCATGACGTCGGACGCAACTCCGATCAAGCAGCGACTGTACCCCATGAATCCAAAACATGCTCATGCTGTCAAGGAGGAAATCAACAAGCTGATGAGAGCTGGATTCATCTACGAAATTGAGCACACGGATTGGGTGTCACCCATCGTCATTGTGATGAAGAAGAATGGCAAAATTCGAGTGTGCGTCAATTACAAGAAGGTGAACGCTGCTACAAAGAGAGACAACTATCCCTTGCCATATATTGAGCACATGCTTGAGAGGGTGGCAGGCAAGGAAGCTTACAGTTTCTTGGATGGCTTCTTAGGGTACAACCAGGTGCAAGTACATCCTGCAGATAGGTAGAAGACCGCCTTTGCCACTGAGTGGGGTGTCTTTGCGTACATAGTCATGCCCTTCGGGTTGACCAATACCCCTGCCACTTTCCAACACCTTATGTGCACCATCTTTAAAGACATGCTTCGCAGGGAGTTAGAGGTCTTTGTTGATGATCTGTGTATCCATTCGACCTGGATCGACCATTTAAACAAACACCGGGAAGTCTTTGAACGGTGCCACTTATATCGTCTCTCATTGAACCCCTTAAAGTGACAGTTCTGGGTGAAACACGGATGCATCTTAGGGCACGTAGTGTCAAAGAACGGCATCACCACTGACTTTTCTAAAGTTTGAGTCATTGTGGATTTACCACCACCCAATAACTACAAGGGAGTTCAGTGCTTCTTGGGACATATAGGATATTATCGACTCTTTGTACTAAATTACGCACTAATTGCTAGACCATTGTACAAGCTGTTGATAGTGTTCGAGTAGACTGAGGAATGCCAGCGCGTATATGAGGAGTTGAAAAAGGCTCTCATTACTGCACCAATTTTACGAGCCCCAGACTGGAACATAGTGTTTCATGTACACATAGACGCCTCTAAGTTTGCTATCGGAGCCGTGCTATGCCAACCGGGCGAACATAATCTAGACTACCCGGTGAGTTTTGCCAGCAGGCAGCTCACAGAGACTGAGATGAACTATTCCACGACAGAAAGGGAAGGGTTGGCCATGGTATTCGCGATAAAGAAATTCAGGCATTACCTGTTGGCCACTCCCTTTGTCTTCTTTGTTGACTATCAGGCCTTGCTATATCTTGTGAATAAGCCTTGTGCTATGGGATGCATAGCTAGGTGGTTACTCCTGCTACTGGAGTTTGACTTCTTTGTGGTTGTACACAAAGGAAAGCGGCATTACATGGCTGACGACATGTCTCACATACCCATAGGAGAAGCCACTTGACAAGGCATACCTAACGATTTGCCGAATGCCCATCTCTTTAACCTATCTAGCGAGAAAGAATTATTTAAAGCTGATCTGACGCCGTATTGGGCCGAAGATATAGTGCAAGTACTAGAAAGCGGACTACTTGAGCGACCCATTGAGAAGGCCAGGCTGAGGAGGCTTATCCTGAAAATTCAGCCTTACCAACTGATAGCAGGCCAACTCTACAGGTTGGGACAAGATGGTTTATTGCACAGATGCGTATGTGAGCACGAGATGCACGACGCATTGAACGAAGCACATGGCGGAATCGCTGGAGGACACTTTAGCGGGGACACAACAGCCCAAAAGGTGCTACAATCCCAGCTATGGTGGCCCACCCTATTCCGCGATGCAGCTAAATTTGTAAAGCATTGTGATGAGTGCCAAAGGACCAAAGTGCCTGTGTGAAAGGACAAGATGGAGTTGACCCCTGTCATAGCCCAACAACCCTTTGAAAGATGGGGCATCAATTTTATTGGGCCTATCAGTCCTGCAGCACAGTATTCCCAAGCTCGCTACATCATCGTGGCAACCGACTATCTAATGGAGTGGGCAGAGGCACGAGCCACGAGGAAGAATGATGCTAGGACCACTGCAAAGTTCTTGTGGGAGCAGGTCATTTCACGGTTTGGCTGTCCAATCGAGTTGGTAAGCGACCAAGGCACACACTTCATTAGTGAGGTGATTGCCCACTTGCTCTCTACCTGCCTAATAATTCATCGGAAATCCTCTCCCTATTACCCTCAGGCTAATGGCCAAGACGAATCCATAAATAAAATCTTAGTCAACGTGCTTACAAAAGTCGTGTCTACTTCAAGAAGAGACTGGGACAACAAGCTAATGGCGGCCTTGTGGGCCTATCGCACAGCTTATAAAACGGCTGTAAGATAGATGCCTTTTAGATTGACGTACATAACTGAAGCCATTTTGCCCTTAGAATTCTTTATCCCTAGCTTGAGGCTAGCAATCCAGGAGCGTTGGGAGGGAAGAGAGGCTTGGACCAACCGCTTGATGGAGCTAGAGTGCTGAACGGAGACTCGACTCCTCGCCACACACTCTCTGATTTGTGAAAAGGCTCGACGAAAGATGTGGTTTGACAAGCATGTCAAGCAGCGAGACTTCGAACAAGGGGATCTTGTTCTGCTATACTCGGTAAAAGGACATAAACAGAAGATGAAGTTCCGGGAGCTAGGGCCCTTCAGAGTACGCATGATTGGTAGAACTGGGAATGTTGAGTTGGAGACACTTGACGGCAAGGGAATAGGCTTTTGTAACGTCAGTCGCGTAAAGAAGTACTATCCTCCTTCCCATCCATTACATGAGCCACCCATGCTAGAACCCCCACTGAACGTCCGCATGGCTACTGTAACCGACCTTACAGATCAGGATGAAGAAGCAGTGGCACCGGCGTATCTACGAATCACAGTCGCAGCAGGAGCGGTGTATTCTTTTGATGCCTTGATTGATGAAGGGGTCGATTACAACATCTTGACGCATGACCATTGGACACGCATTTGTCAATCGACGCTACAACCCACTAATGCCAACCTCACCTCGTTTGGGGGTACTGCCTATCCACTCCTGGGGAAATGCAAGGTACTCGTTTCCATCGAGTCTGAAAGTTTACCATCTTTCTTCCATGTGTTGCCTGACACTAAAGAAGCTGGCAACGTGTCACTATTGGGTCGCACCTTCAAGAAGCTAACACACTATAATGTGGATTACAACCTAAACCGCATTCATCTCGCTATCGGCAACGTCCGTATAGTGGCGACTTTCAGCAAGGGCTGTCATGATTCCTTCACCATCACGACGCCATCGGTAGAAATCCCTGGGACCACAATCCAGCCCAGGTCTAACCTAGAGAAACCTACGGCCTTGTGCGAGGCTCTCGACCCCAGGCCCAAACCCACCAAGAGTGCTCATAAGGCCAAGGAGCCCAAACTTATGTGGGTGCCAAAACAGTAGAAACCACATCCGGGTACACTACCCAAATGCAGTCCTAACCGTTAACATCATCAGTCGTCTCGGTCTAAGAGGCGGTCTAGACGCTATCGCCATAGATACACAACCTCACCGCGATGGATTCCCAAGGATCTGTTGCGGGCACAAGGATATTACAAGGGCAACCACTGGATTTGGGTGCCTAAAAATGGCCAGCTAAAAAGCTCTACGAGTGATCTCGCCCTAGTGTGGAAGGCTTGCACATGTGGTGCCCATAACATAGTCAGCATGCCATTGCCAGTTGTGGCTAGTAAGCCTCAGCTCATCTATCGACCAAAGCAAACGCCACAAGCCTTAAACCTGCCTAATCCAGAGGACTTAAAAAGCCCTATGACTACTCACTCAGAACCCAGCACAACCCCCAAGCCCCTGGAGCTTCCTGCAGTGTCTCAATGTGCTTCGGAGTGCAAAGCCCAACCTGTGGCACCGAGGAGGGAGTCACCACTATCCAGTCCAGTTGCACCATCCCCACTAGTAGGTCTTAAACCTTCATACGCGATACGACATTTCCTCTTCTTGGCTAAGGACCTTGCTGTGACCTCTGGAGATGACTTAATAACCTGCATCAAGATGTTGGACTAGACTTTCACCACATTCGCTAGAAGTTACGAGAGGCTAGACCTAGGCCTTCTTGACAGAACCCTTGCTTTGGAGGTTCGTGCATTACCATGCACTTGGGAAGAATACGAACTTATGGCTACTAAATCCCCCAAAATCACTGCCGAACTGATAGCAAATGACGAAATCTCAAAGGAACAAGCGGCCCTTAGACGCCTAGTCACTTCATATCAAAAGCCTCCTCGTTCTGTTCCTGAACACGAGATGCACGAGCTCATGCAGATGGCAAGCTCGCCTTCCATGTTCTTGCAGCAGTGGTTTGCTCTGAGAATCCAATGGGAGAAAAAAGGTTGCCGAATAATGACCAATGCTGAGCATCGCAGGGCAGTTAAAACCATTGAATATGACCCCACTTATGTGGCACCCATCTCGTTTAGGGTTTTGGCCATCACCCGCAATCAGCATTTGGACAACCATGTGCTTGCCCACCCCTATATTGACCAATTTCTCACGGAAGAGGAATTACATGTCACTAGCCGCCTTAATACTGGAGATCTATTCCATGATGTCCTGACCTACATTTCCCAAGTCTCTATCCAACCAGCTGCTCTTGATTGTCATGCTCAACTGGAATACAATCCAAAATTCTACACGTGGCTTCTTCACACGTAAAGTCCTGCCCAAACAGGACCAACGCCTTTCACCTTTTAACCCACAATCCTAGGAAGGATTCTTCTCTCAGCCGGAAGAGGAGGGGGTATGTGGGTATGTATGTGGGGTATGTGGTGAAGGTGAAAAGAATCAAACATGAAATGAATAAAAAGGGGGCATGGTAAAGTAAAAGTAGTGAAAGGCATAAGCATTAGTGTGAGAAATGGCTTCCAAAAATTCAGTCAAGAGTTTTTATTCTCGCATAAATAGCAAAGTGCTATGTGAAAAATACTAACAGGAGTTACGAATTATGGCAGGAGCAGAAAATGTTGCAGCAAGACCGCGCCCATCGACTCCCGTTCACTGACAAGGAAAGGGAGCTATATTGCATCCAATTGGAGAACCGTGCCTTTGGCCAGCTCAAGTTCCGAACTATCCACAACATCGGAATCGTGGTGGCAAAGGAGGAGGCAGCTAGGAGCGTAGTGAAACAATGCAACCTTACAAAGTACATTGAAAAATTCTCGCAGGAGCTGCAGGAGCTGGATCACTTTAAATGCGTAGAATTCCTTAGAACATACAATCCGAACCAGGAAGGTGGCATTGTAATAGTGGGCCGAGGAGAGGGTGCAAAGCAGGTGCAAGTCCGGTTGGACCCAGCCTTGGTGGAAAAGGCTTTGGGATTGGTACCTAGGACAAAAAGGCGACAAAAAAGGGATGTTTATGCCTTGCTGAAAATGAAGAAGGAAGAGGTACTCACGAACGAGGGCATAAGCATCCAGGACATCCCTGACACTGACGCCAGGCTGCAAGCCAAGTTGGTGCACGTGCTCTTCTCCAGCCAACATTACAATTCCTTAATGCATCGGATTAGCATGCCAATGCTAGAGAATGTAGCAGCCCACACTCTAGACGAGGTGGATTGGAATGGCTACGTGTGGAAGATGATTGATCAAGCGGCCAAGGCACTAGCCCTGGGAAGTGCACCAACAGGAGGAGATTCTCCGGCTTCTAAGGTGACTGAAAGGAAGAAAGCCTCCTCCAAGGCCTCTTTCATCAGCTACGAAGGAGTCTTGACTACACTCATTCAAGAGGCAGTAAGGGCAGCACAGGATCCAGAGGAGGGAGAAGGAGAAATGCCAGAGAAGTCGCCCCCTCGACAGGACAAAGACAGATCCACCGACAGAACAGAAACAAAAGAAGAAGGGGAGGGACAAACTGGTAAGAAGACAATCAGGACAACGAAAAAGAAGGCGGCGCAGGGGAAGAAGAAGAGTGATGAAGGCAGGAAGAAAGAAAGGGAAGACTTGGAAAGGGTGAAGAAGGAATCCTGAAAGAAGAAAAGGAGAGAGAGAGAACAAAGAGGTAGGAGGAGCAGAGGGAAAAAGAGGAGTTACAAGGAGGCGTCAAAACAAGAAGCTGAAGTAGAGAAAAGGAGGGAAAAATAATAGAAAGGGAAAAAATAGGAGGAGCAAAAGAAAAGGCAGGAGGAAAGGAAGAGAAAAGCGGAGGAAGAAGAGGAGGAACTGCGAAGGAAGGAGGAGAAGGACTTGGCAGAGGCCACCCGATGGTCCACCGAACATCAATGCCGAGCAAACGAGCTAAGGAACCTGAGCCCATGCAGAGAAGAGGGGCCAGGATCCAGCACGCAGGTGCCAGAGTTCGTGCCACCTCTAGTCTCCGAAGGCAAAGGCAAGGCCCCGCTCCATCCGATCCCTACCCTCTTGGTACCTCCCGTAGAACTCACCACTATCACCCCCAGCATCCCCACTAGCGCAGATGTGTCAAATTTCGTGGCGTGGATGCAGTATTTTATCAACAAAGAAATGGGCCAGGGGCCGAGCACGCAGACTATGGCCACAGGATAGAAAAGGCTAGCCACGGATGTAAAGTCTAGGCAAGAGCCCAAAAAACAAAAAGTCGAAGCCTCCATCTCGCCCATTCACGCAACGATGATGCCACCTGCTAATTACGACGAATACGTCACTGAGCTGCTCTCCCAATTGGAGAGAGCAAAGGAGGAATGCAAAATAGCCGTGGCTGAGTTGGCAGCCGAGAAGGAAACCGTGGCCACCTTCCAGTTGGACAAGACAAGAATGATGGCCTTACAACAGCGCGAAATTGCAGACCTGAAACAAGAACTGAAGGCTAGGGATGAGAGGAGGGAACATTGGAGGCAGCTACTCGAAAATGAGACGCAAGAGTTAGTGAGCCTATAAAGAGGACACAAGCTCCTAATAGTGCAGTACCAGGAGCTTGCTGCAAAAGCTGCTGAGGTGGATGCACTCGGGGCGGAGCTGAATGCTAGGGACGAAGAAAGGCAACGGGGCATGGAGGAGCAGGAGAAGGAGCTCAAGCGCCTAACAGATCAGCTAATCTTTGAATGAGAAGAACAAGAGAGGCTAGTTAGGGAACTAGAGGATTATGGACAGAAAATCATGATGCTGACCTTAAGATAGGGGGAGGGCCTAGAAGCAATGAACAAAAGGGCGGAGGAGTGGGCCGCGCACAACGAGAAGAGGGTGAAGACACTGGTGCACCGCCTTGCTCTAATAGAAAAAGAGAGAATCATCGAAGAGAGTAAGACGGAGGCAACCCAAGTGGCCTTCAGTGCTCAACAGAAGGCCTTCCTCGATACCATCTTGGACGCCACCCACATAGCACAAGGAGAGCCACTGGAAGCGGTGCAGAGGAAGCTCGGCATGGCAAGAAGAGCCCTACACGCTGGACTACAGATGCCACCACTACCGGCGGAGGTTAGGCTGAGTTTGGAGGAACAACGGAAATACTTGCTAAGGGCTGGCCGACCCCCCATGATCTAGATGCCCTCGGGTTCAAGGAAGAAGCAGTACACGCAAAACAGCAGGAGAAAGAAGCAGAGCTGGAAATCGATGTGAATCGATTTAGGGAAGACGTGGTCCCGCAACCCCCTTGCCACGGGTCCAAGATCCGCCACAAGAAGATCGAACTGCAGAAAGAAAAGCCATCTCTAAAGAAAGGCAAAAAAAGCTGGTGGAGGAGGCCAGACAGAAACTGAGAGCCAAACCAGCCATGCTATTGTCCGCGCCTCTCCCTCCATGCCCAGATGATCTTCCCCTGGGATTCCATGCAGAATTGGTGGTGTGGGAGGTGCAGGAACTAGCAAAGGAGACATTCTCCTTCAGTTTCCTCCTACCCAACAATCTGCGGAGGGTCCTGCCTCTCAAAGCGATGGACGAGGTGATCGCGCTCGGTGGTCGGTTAGGGAAAAAATGGCTGGAAGAGCGGGAAAAGACCCCAACCTCTTGGGGCACTGAAGTGGTCGACTACTGGCAAGACAAAATTTTTGAAATCCCCCACACTGTACAAAACTATAGGAGCCAACCCGTGTAGAGGAGGCGAGTATGCGACATAAGCATGCTCTCCTGGATGGCTTTTTGTAATACCCTACCATTCGAGCGGAATGACCCTATGTACATGGCGTACCCTCGAAGGATAGGCATAGATTTTGAAGCCACCCTCCACAGGCGGTATGACTTTCCCGTCATTTATAACTCCACTGTAGCATCCTTTGACAACGCCCTTCTTTTTACCGCGGAAAGCCTAGATGAATCTATGATGAGCTTCCTTGCGGAATTTTCCTCATGTCCTGACCCCGCTTTTATAACCACGTATAACTATCTTAGGCTACTTAGGCTACTTCTTAGGCAGGACCTGACTCCACAAGAGCGCGGCCTACCTCCCCTATTCTTTGACCCTAATGCTATAGATAATTGTGCCATGGCTCGTCTCATGATGAGGGCTAGTCTCCTTCCCTCTTTTTGCCTAGCCCTCCTAGAGGACATGAACGACATCCAGTTTACTAGATGCAACCACCCCTTTCTCTCCACTACCTCCCTTCATGTCTGCATGAATCTAAAAGATTACATGCAGAGTCGCCAATTTTTGAGCAAGTCTCTCTGCCCCCCTTCTCCTCCCCATTCCGACTAAGACACTTAGGCCTATGTATAAAAAAAAAAAAAGAGAGAAGCACCACAGTCATTGCATCTAGGGTTCTCCCTAGCCCCCTCCCCCACTTCACGCTTAGGGCACATCAAGGGCAGGATTTTCAGACCTGTCACCCTAAGGCTCGCACCGCACCACCAACGAAGCACAAGCTGGGTCCTCAAGTGTGGGACATTACCAAGGACTTGCCCAAGGTTAGACCCATCTTCCAGTTCCACTGCCACGAGTACAACACACTACACGGCAAGCAGCACACCCCTTAGGGAGGGCACAACTTTTCTTGCAGGTTATGTTCGACTCTCAAGAAATGGCTACCCACGGAAGACTATCACCCATCGAAATGGTTACCATGGTTCCGATTGCGTTACCGCAGCACAAAGGAGCGGAAACTGGGAAGAAGGAAAAAATAGCAAAAAAGGCACAAAAGCAGAAAAAGACGCCTTGACTGGCAACCAATCCCTGAAAAATTCAAATGTTCGGACACGACCCTCAAGAGGTTTCGATGTTGGGCCACAGCAACGAAAGAGGAAAAGGCGCACCATTAAAATGCAAAAGCGCCCCCGAATCTGTGTAAAAGAGTGCCAGGCTCACTCCTGTGCAAAGTGTATGCATTAGTGGGAATAGGATAAATTAGAATGGTGGGAAATGGGAAAAAGGGCCTAGGCTACAGCTAGCCATGTAAAAGAGGAAAAAGGGGATGACCGCCCAAAAGGGATTTAGGGTTTTGTATATAAAGTTGAAAAGTGAATGAGAAGCTCATTCTTTGGTGTGTGGCAAAAAGAGTCTTCTTCTTCCTCTCTTCTTCTCTCCTTATTGCTTGTGTGTGCTCTTGAGAGAGGGAGTGTGAGAGTGAGGGATCAAGAGGGTGAAGCTCTTCACCATCTCCTCTTTTCTTCTTCCCTTCTCTTCTCTTCTCTTCTCTTGTGCGCACGGCTATGGAGGATGGATCTTGGAGATGGAGGAGGCTTGAGGATGCTTGAGCTAGCATCAAGAATCGTGGAGCTACCAAAGTGCAAGAGAGAGAAGGGTACTCAATCAGGCATCAAGGTAAGCTCACAACACTCGTAGCATCGACGGCGCGTTGGCTAGGTGAGAGATAGCCATTAGAGCTCAAATGGAACACTTGAAACAATAAGCGGTCCGTGGGTCTTGGCGGTTGAGCGAAAGCTCCCACACTTAGGAAATGATCCTACAATAGGAAATATGTTGGTAGACATGTATGGGAGGTATGGTTATGTTGCAAAAGGTCACATGTTTTCAACAACATGCTAACATGAGATGTTGTATCACAGACTGATTTGATGAAGGCATATTGTGGGAATCATGAGGATTACAAGGCTTTACAATGTTTTGAGGAGATGCAAGAGTAAGATATGTTTGCGGATGATGTAACTTTTTTCCTTTGCTTGAAGTCTTGTGTGTTTTAGAGTGGGTTTGACAAGGAGCTATCTATGAGCAGTGCAATGGTTGGTATGTATGGCAGATGTGACTCTCTTGCAAAAGAAGAACAAGTATTTGATAAGTTGTGAGTTTGCAAACGCATTCTCCTAGAAGGCACTCATGGCTAGATATGTTGACCATGGGCATGGTGAAGAGACCATGTCACGATTAGATATGCCTTGAAAGCATGTGCTACCATAGGAGTAGCTGAAAAGGGTTTAAAAACTCATAATGAGATTGTTAGACTGCGGATGTTGGAGGGCAAGACTGTGTTAAAAAATGCTCTTGTGGATAGGTATGCTAGATGTGGTGCACTTGCAAAACCACAAGAGGTCTTGGACTAGCTTTTTCCTCGGGATGTAGTGTCTCACTGTCTTGGAGTGCTTTATTGCATAGTATTTTACGAGACTTGAGATAGTATTAAAGTATTAAAGTCCCTTGCAACGGTGGGACAATTGCAACATCAAGCTTAGTTTTCCCTAATTGATTTGATTATGACGTATTCCACATCTACAAAGCATATAATCTTGTGAGCGCTCATTGAGACATGGCTTTTTCTTTTGCCCTACTACAACCATAAGCCAATGTAAGATCTCCAGATTTCAAGCACAAAGTGACATCAAATACCTTGTGATTGGATTTCCGATGCATATATATATGAACTGATCAAAGTAGTTCACAATAGAAAGGAGTTGTCTTTCCAAAGATGACTACTTAGTCCTCATGTTGTGGGACTAATGAAGGCTTGTGCAAAGCAAAGGGATCTATTTAAGGGCACAAGGCTACATGAGGACATTTGCAAATGGCGGTTTCTTGAAAGAAGTCCCTATGTTGCAAGCACTTTAATAACTATGTGTGCTCAATGTGGTGCCCTTGCAAAAACACATCAAGAGTTTGACAAACATATTGTTCATGAATCATGATGGATTCTCTTGGACTGCACTGATTGCAAGAAATGCAAAAAATGGTCATGTTGAAGAAGCTCTAAAATGCTTTGATAAGATGCAGCTTATTTGTGCATTGAAAGCATGTGCTAGTGTAGGAGCACTCATTAAAGGTGAACACAATCATAATGATATTGTCACGTTAATGTTGTCGTATAAATATAACATTTATGGCAATGCTTTGGTGAACGCGTATACCAAGTGTAGCGCATTGGGAAAGGGACAATGAGTGTTGGATGAGCTTGTCGTCCAAGATGTAGTCACTTGGAACTGACTAATTGTAGGGTGTGCACAACATGGCCAAGGTGAGCAAGCATTGAGATGTTTCGATATGACATAACATGAGGGGCACAATCCTACTACAACAATGACCTTTATTTTTGGCTTGAAAACATGTGCCAATGTAGGTGCACAATACAAGGGCTGTTCAAGTTAAGCAATTGGGAAACACAAACTTTAATGAGCTTTAATGTGAGTTTTGTTGTCATGATGGAAGAGGGCAGCTGTCACTTTTACTCATGCCCCCCCCTCTCCTTCCCTCTCTTTCATTGGGCCTTTTTTTTCTGCATGGCAGGTCAAGGCCAAATGGGCATTGGGATCGGGCTCTCCTCCAGGTTTCTCTCTCTCTCTCTCTCTCTCCATCCCTCCCTCCCTCCCTCCCTCTCAGATGTTCACCATTGTAACGTGTCCATTTGTTAACGTCATGACACGTCTTGGCAGTCCATCGGAAAGGGTGTCTAGAAAGCTCCGCCCGACACTCCCATGGAATGTTATGGTGTTTGTGATCTAGGGCTTTCCACGTCTGCCACGTAGCGGAAGTATTCCAGCCATTCCCACTTAGGATCGACCTGAATTAGGGTTTTTCCTATTGGTCATTTCCTAATGGCAACTAGCGTCGAACCCGAGCAAACTACTTTATGCAGAAACGCCACGTTCGAAGCGGATTTACGCTGTACTTGGTTCAAGGAGAATGGGAAAAGAGAGGGATGTGAAGCTCAACCTCTCTGCCATAAGGCATAGTCCCATTCCGTTCCCCTAAAACAACGTAAATCGGGATCAATTATAATTCTAGGTCAACGCTTTTGTTGAACGTGTTCCTTGACGATCTCCTGACTCTGTCCATCGTGATTTGAGAAAAGTTCCCGGCCAACTAGGACCACCCATTTGTAGGACAGACCTATGGCCCATCCACCGCACTTTCCTTGGGTTGTTTTAGTTATTTAATTGCCTAATACATTTGATTGGACATGTATCAAACAGCTTCCTTAATTAGCTCGTTAGGCACTTGTTCTTTCACATAACCATAGCACTTGACATAGAAAAGCAACATCAAACAAGTTCCTTTTTAATAGGTTATCATATTTATCTTTGAAATACATAAAGTCTAGCCCGTAGGCTTATCCATAATCCACCCGAAGGCTATCCAGCAATCCACATGGATCACCAATCCAAGATTCCACCCGTAGACTAGTATGCGGGCCTCGAGATCCAATCCCGAGTCATGTTAGCCTCTTGTGTAGGGCCCCAAAGGCGAGGGATTTATGGCCAGAGCCCCCTTGGCACCCAAGCGTCCTCCTGCTCCAAGTAGCACTCAACGGAGAGATCTCTCACGGCACGTTCGGTCCACCTTCCTGACGCGGCTAACAACCCCCTTGGTTAGGGTCAAGCAGGCAATCAGGGGTAATTGAAGCTGCCTCTCCCTTCAGGCCTTCAACCTGAAGCATTAGATATCCATTTATCCTTTAATTCATTTGGTCAAACAAAGCAAAACGGTGCTCTTAAATCTGTAACAAGCACAAACATTTCCATTGGTCGTTTATTGTTGGCCAACTGCTAAGGAATGAATCCTTCCTTTCGAATGCGTCCAGCACTCGATCCGGGATGACTTGCGACTTGGCAAGATCCTCTATATCCTAAGTTAGGGCCGTACCCTATTAACCCGACTTGGTCAATACCTTAAGTTTATATGTTATTCCAATTTATTGGTTTGTACTTTGCTCCAAGCAATTATCTTTACCCCAGAAAGATACTATACTAGGACGATTATTCATCCTCTTACAAGATAACTTGCGTAAGAACCTGCCAACCTCATCCAGAGAATTGGCCATTCCCTTATGATCCAATCACAAGATCATACGACTCTGCACTTGCACAAGTGTCGCATCAAACTATGGAACTATTCTACCCATCAAAGGGAGTCATGAAACAATCTGTTCCTGATTACATTAGGCTAATGTTGTCGGTCCTAGGGTTCCAAGTTCCATCTTTTTTAGCGTAAGGTTCTTAGGGACAACTTCTCAAGTATGTTCCGTGTTCCCTACATTCGGTGAATGTGGGCAAGTATTTAGGGTATAGGAGTTTCAGTTTTAGCAATACGTGCAACTAGGTCACGTACTAAATCCTAGCGAGTTCTTTGGAATTGAATTAACTCTTTCTAAAACAAGTACTCCGCGGGTTTTGGTGTTTAGGTTTATGCTGATTTGATCTATCTATTTTTGGCGACAATTATGCTATCGTTTCCATAACCATATGACTCATTGTCTATGCATAAGTTGATTTTCAATCCTAACTTATCGATTTAAGATCAAGCATAGGTTACATTATAACCTAATTCCAACTAATCAACTTGCGAACAAGATTCACGCTAAACAAGCAACCTTTTACTAGTAATTATGCAGTTGAAAAACGATAATTGACCAATTTATGCAACTTTAGGAATCATTTCATGCCTTGCACTTTCCTATGGATTCTTAGCACTTCCCATGATGACTCATTGTGAAGAAGATATGGCCTAATAATGCGACATGATTTTATACTTCCATGCTTAAACGGAGTGCATTATCTTAATTCCGTTTTGTAACTATGGACAGTAATCTAAGTTCAGTCCATTGAATGCACAAAAACTAAAATTTTCTGCTCACTTTATTTTTGTTCGTTTTTGTCATGAAGGAAAAATACAACATTAATATTTGCACCTTGGATTAATTCCAGCCTTTGTAAATTTAGTTTTAGCCTATGTGTACATGTGTGAACAACCCTTAAGTTTGGAAGAGGGTTAGAATAAAAGGGACTAGAGACCAAAGGCAAGACATCTTTTGATCATTCAATAATCTTGGCTTTACCATTTTCTTGGAGTTAGCTTCTTCTAGCCTATGAAGCACTCAGCCATGGCCGTCATGTATTCTTGAATTCCCAACCATTAATACATGATGAGGATGTCTTGGTGCAATAGATTTGTTAATTCTTTGTTGTAGCTTAGTTAATTTTCAATTTCGGTTAGATTTCATTCCATGGTTGATTGCTTTCATTACATTGGTATCAGAGCTGTAGCTTAGATCCTTGCAGAAGTCATTTTCAAGTACTAGATTCAGTTTCCTAGGCTAGAGAGAGCAAACCATAGTTAGGAATTTGAGTGACAGGACTTGACAGGACATGAAGACTTCAAACCGGAGTTACATGTGAAGGTCTACTACAAACAAGGATGAAGATGGTGATTCTTGGCATTACCAATGGAAGAAATGGAAGGCTCCAGCCAAAATAGCAGGACGTGATCAAGTTTTGAGCAAAAATTGGGGTAAGTGGACAAACTAATGGTTACAGGATTTAGAGGAAGGAAAAGTTAGAGTTACTTTTCATGAAACAAAGGGTTTCTTCTCTTTCCCTTCAAGCTGTCCACAAGAATCCATGGCCAAGACAACATCAGATCTTCTCCTTCTCACTTTTATCATGAGAATGTGTTGGATGACCTTTTTCCCTGCTTCAAGAGCTTCAAGTGGAGTAGCTAATATAGCTACTTAGCTTCATTGTGGATTTCTGGTACGTGAGTATGTACTCACGCTGTTTGCGCCACCTGTACATACTCTTCTACTGCGTGAAAAATTTCAGAGTTATGATGCCTCTTAAGCATTGCTAATGATCTTCAAACCCTAGGCAAGAGATCTCTCACAAGTTTCTTCAAGATTCTTACTAGTTTGGAGTTTTCCTCTTCTTCAAAACCCTGGTTATGACAGTTTTGGACAGCACTCATATTTCTCAGATTTCTTCATCAAGATCAAAGGGTTTTTGTTCTATTATACTCCCTGAGGCTTCTACATACATCCTAGTACCAACATTGATTGATCTTGAAGCTTGAAGCTTTGATGGAGCTTGGATATAGAGATTGCAAACTCTATGTATAACAGTTTGGGACAGCATTAAAGATTCCTGAAATTTTTAAAGCAATTCATGGGGCTTTTGTGGGCAAAGCATCTCTAAAGCTTCCTCAACCATTTCCCTTCAAGAATCCATCAACATTGGACCAACATTGAAGAGATTGAAGCCAACGGAGGTCTAGGTGTTCAATGGACAGCATGAAGCTTTTATGCCATTAAATTTTGGCATTCCCTCTCAAATTTTGGGATCTCTTGGACACATTGAAGCCCTCTCTATTACCTATTGCAACCTACTTCAAGTAGAGAAGGTAATTGGTCTTCATCAACCCTCATTTGGAGCATTCATGGAGTCATGGAGCTTTCATGGGATTAATGAAGCTGAAGCTTATCAAGGAAGGGACTATCCTTGAATATTGAAGATCTCTTGGACTGATTTTAGACGAATTATCAAGCTCAGCTCACCTATGTCAAGCATTATGGATTGAAGGTCATTCCATCAACAATGCTCTTCTCCAATCAACTAAATGAGGTACTCTAATCACTCTTAATTTCTCTTCCTATCCAATTGCTGATCTCATTTCCAATTGCTGAAGAGAAATAAGAGGATTAATGAAGCTTTCATTCATAGCTTAATGCATTACATGAAGCCTATAGGTTATGTCAGTCATTGTCTTTACTAAACCTCTTCAATTTACTGAAATGGCCATCTCTAAATGTCTCAAACTCTTCCATAATGAATGAGCATTACCCATCTACTTTCATTCACTGAAATCAGTAATTTCTTGAGCTTCATTACTCAATCTTTATTGCCTAACCCTGACATGAAATTGATTGCCTATTTTGCCTCTTGATCATAAGAAAATCATTACCCAATTGGTAAGTGAGAAAAGCTTTGTAAGTAGTGAGTCACTGCTGAGGTAAATACCTCTCCATTTCTCATTTACATTTCAGCCTTTTCAATTCCAATCTTCATATCATGAAAAGGGCAAATGAAAGGCAATTGTATCTCCTTCCTATTCCATGCATATCATACTGATTTTTAGAGCTAGAATTCACTTGCCATGTACTTGCCCACGAGGAAAAGTGGATGCCGGGTGAGTCGGTAGGACAAAAGAGAGGTGACCCTCCCCTACCGACGAGGACCCTGAAGGGGAGCGCAACCCGGCCCGAGAGGGAACTTTGCAAACCCCTCGGGTCTCGGATCCCACGTATTTTCAAGTTTAGGTGCAGGTACAAATCTCAAAAGAACTTGAAATCAGCCTACAGCATGAGTTATGGGCAGTGAGTTCTTGAGATTTTGGCAAATGTATGGTATGGCAAATGTATGAAGACATATGGCTACAGTAAAATGTATGCATCCTATGGTAAAGACACTATGGTTCAGCATTAAAGTTTGGAACAGAGTATGTATACATACCCTCATTAAAGATTGCAGTCTACTTTGAGTTAGACAGCCATTTTACTGGTTACAGAGGTCATTTTCAGTATGGGCAGACGTATGAGACTCTCCTACAAGGTTATGAAGTTGGTACATGCTTGGTATTGATGGTACAAGCCATTAATTGACTAGAACAGGGTATTCACTGCCTGCAGGAATTTTCAGACAGCAACAGAAAATCCCTCACAGAAATTTCTATACTCATCCATTTTCTACACTTGATAGATCGTTGGATAGAGGGCTCTTCAAGCTTTGAAGAAAGCCAAAGACCTCGTAATTTGGAGCTCTAGAAGTGAAGATAATCAAGTTTTTCTATTGCAGGAAATTCAGGACAGAAATCAACCCATGGCTAGGAATAAGAAGAGAGACCCTGTTTTGGATACTATCAATGAAGAATTGAAGGAATATCAGCAGGAAAGGGATGAACATCAACAGGAAAGGGGTGAACATGACACTTCTCAAGTTGCCATTTACCGAATGCATTATGAGAACGATGAAGTCGATGCAAGTTCCACCCACTCCCCTACCAATCAACCCATAGAGACGTCTCATATCTCAATGAATTCAAACAGTTTTCAACAATTGTCAAATGACATAAAGGATATGAAATCAGGTTTCGAGGGTATGAGATTGGGTATTGACAAGCTTGTAGCACTTCTTGGTGAGAAAATGTTGCCTACAGCTGGTCTTAATATCCCACATCCTCATAGGGCTGAAGAACCACCTAAACCACCTACTCCTAAGGTGGTAGGTCAATTTGAAGTCGGAGAGTCATCTAAAGCTAAGGATTTTGTTCATCCCACTTCACTTCAGCCACAATTCCATCAACAAAAGGGTCACTTTCAGCCACATGGGCAGGATCTTCAAGAAAGAGTGCAAAAAAACTCAAAGCATGATAAAGACATCCATGGGTGCAACTCTTTCTACAAGCAATTTTACCCTCAAACAAATGTTGGTGGCTATGAACAAGGGCATGTTAATTCAGCCCCAAACTCTTATGGGGAGCCACATGGACATGTGAATTCAGCCCCAAATGCTTTTGGACAGCCACAACATAATTTCTCTACTCAAGTGCAGCCCAATAGGCCAAGTCCTGTGTTAAATCATGGTTGGAATCAGCAAAATAATGGGCAGAAACCATCTTTCAACTCACCGATGCATGGACAACCTCCCAATGTGAGCAACACATACTTTCAGCCTCAAGGACATTGCTTCCAGCCACAAAGTCATGGTATGCATTATGGACAGCAAACTCCTTATGCACAAGGGCATGGAAATAATGAATATCCTAGGCAAGGACCTTTTGGAAATTCTTATGGGCCACAACACCATAGTGGATAGCAGCACCCTAATGGACAACCTCCTCAATACGAGAGAGAGTACAAGGAGAAAATAATTATCTCAAACTTCAAGGGAGAGAACCCTTCACCCACGGAGTTGGAGGAGTGGTTTGACAAGTTAGAGATGTATTTTTCCCTTTACCCAAGGCCCGAGAATGCCAAAGTAAAATTTGCAACTCTTCATCTGAAAGGCTATGCTCACACTTGGTGGAGATATATGGCGAGGATGGGACATGACTTCTTGTCTTGGGATGCATTGAAAAATGCTATGATTGAAGTCTTTGTTTCCCCTATTGAAAAAGAGCAGTTAGAGAAAAAGTGGTATGCACTTGAGCAACGTGGTCTCTCGGTTAGAGAGTACTCAAATCAGTTTTTGAACCTCTCAATGTATGTTCATGGGGTTTTCGATAGTGCCAAGTTGAATAAATACATATTTGGTTTGGAACCTATTCTTTCTTCTGAAGTTGGAGCCATGAATCCTACATCCCTACAAGCTGCCATTCAATTGGCTGAACGTTATGGACAGAAATACAAGGGTTTTCAGCCAAAAACAGGGCATTCTTTTCAGCCTATGCAGTTCCCAAGAACATCAGGCCATTATGGGCATGCTAAAACTGATTTTCAGCATATTGGGAAGCCACCAAATACTTCCAGCAAATACTTACAGCAAGATACCCACTTTTCCTACTGTGTTTGGGTCAAAACAAAGTAGTAATTTCAGACCTAATGCTGAAAATAGATTTGATGGAAAGAGGACTGATATAAATGCCAAAACTTCAGCCCCTACTCAAGGCAAACATGTATCGAATGACAAGCTCAAAGATATGTATGCTAAAGGTCTATGCTACAAATGTGGAGAGAAATGGTCACCCGATCATAAGTCCAAATGCAAGGCCAAAAATATGAAGATTAGCATGATCATCGAGGATGATTCCGATGTTGAACCTATTGAAGGAAGCTTGGCTCAGCTTGATGTCACAACAACTCAAGAAGAGGCGCATGAAAATGAAGAGAATGGCCATGATGAGTTCTATGATCCGATGGATGGGTTTCCTTTCGACCCGGGTGGTCATTATTTGGACGATTCATGGACTGATTTACATCCATCGCTATGTGCCATATCAAGTGATGCATGGAGTGGTTCAAGAGGGGATAATACCCTACGCCTTAAAGGTCAAATCAAGGGAAGGACCGCTCATATACTCATAGATACGGGAAGTACACATAGCTTCATTAATGCTAAGTCACTCAATGGGCTGAAATTGAATACGCATGAAATGCCTACATCACTCAAAATCCAAGTGGCAAATGAAAATTTTGAGATGAGCAATCAATGCTGTCCAAATGTACCTATCACCCTTTCCCCATTGTGCACTACATCAGTGAGCCTAATTGCATTAGAAATGGGTCCCATTGATATAATACTTGGCTGCAACTGGCTGAAATCTTTGGGCAGATTTACCATGGATCTCAACAACATGGAAATGGAGTTTAAATGGTGTGGACAACAAGTAACACTACATGGAGCTGAAAAGAAAAGAATGGAGATGATCAGTCCCAAGAAGGTTAAGAAAGAGATAAATGCAAAGGCATGTATGTTCACCATTCTTCTTTCCAAGATTGAAAAGGATCAGCCCTCTTCTCCTACCAAAAATATGGACCCATGTCTTTGTAAATTGCTGAAAGAATATGATGATATTTTTCAGCCACCTACCTCTCTTCCTCCCAAAAGAGAAGTGGATCATCCCATTGACTTGCTGCCCAATACAAAGCCCATCAACAAACCACCATATCGCCTCTCCAAAGTGGAAAGAGAAGAGGTAGAATGCCAAGTCAAAGAGCTTTTGGAAATGGGTCTCATTAAGGCAAGCCAATCACCTTTTGCTTCTCCAGTCCTTCTTGTGAAGAAGAAAGATGGCTCCTTTTGAATGTGCATTGATTACCGCAATCTCAACAAGGTCACAATCAAGAATAGGTATCCAATACCTAGAATAGATGATCTCTTAGATGAATTGAAGGATGCCAAGGTGTTCTCCAAAATTGACTTGAGATCGGGATATCATCAAATACGCATGAAGGAAGGGGATGAATTCAAAACAGCCTTCAGGACGGAGAGGGGTCTTTATCAGTTTATGGTTATGCCTTTTGGGTTATCAAATGCTCCAGCCACATTCTAGTCTCTCATGAATAAGATACTTCAGCCATTGCTCTTTAAAACAGTTTTGGTATTCTTTGATGACATTTTAATCTATAGCAAGAATAAAGAAGACCATTTGCAGCATGTAAAAGAGGTCTTTGACATATTGAGGATACACAAACTATTTGCCAAGGCCACTAAATGCTCTTTTATGACAAAAGAAGTTGAATACTTGGGTCATATAGTGGGAGAAGATGGAATCAAAGTGGATCCTAAGAAGGTTCAGTGCGTTAAAGAATGGCCTACACCAACCAATGCCACTTCATTAAGAGGTTTCCTTGGTTTGTCATCTTTTTACCGACGGTTTATGAAGAACTATGCTCATGTTGCAGCTCCTCTTACCAATCGGCTAAAAAAAGAAGCCTTCTTTTGGGATGAGATCGCTGACAAGAGCTTTAATGAGCTGAAGCAATTGCTTGTTTCAGCACCCATACTAGTTTGCCCTGACTTCTCCAAGACTTTTACCATTTATGCAGATGCCAGTGGTAGAGGTTTGGGAGCAGTTTTGGTACGGGAACATGGTGTCATTGCATTTGAGAGCAGAAAATTTGATGACAAAGAGAGAGAGATGCATGTTTATGAGCAGGAGATGCTTGCTATTTTACATGCAATCAAGAAATGGCACCACTATATCTATGGGACACACTTCAAAGTCAAAAGCGATCATAGGGTCTTGAGATATTTTCTCTCGCAGCCCAATCTTTCTCCCAAGCAAAAGAGATGGTTGGCCACTTTGCAATCATATGATTTTGAAATATCATACATGGCTGGCAAGGATAATGTGGTGGCTGATGCGTTATCAAGAATGTGGGGATGCAGTCTATCTACTATGTCTACCATCTATAAGGATTGGATTGAAGACATTCAAGAGGAATATGTGCTTGATGAGCATGCTGCCCATATTTTACAGAAATTACAGCAAGGGTGTGATGCTGAATTTCCTAATTTTAAAGTGCATAATGGCCTCTTATGGTTTAAGGGTAAAGTGTACTTGATTCCCAGCAATAAATTCAAGCTGAAGTTGCTTCAAGAGATGCATTCATCGCCAATGGCTGGTCACTTGGGCCTTTTCAAGACGTTTGATAGAGTTCATCAAAGCTTTTATTGGAAAGGTCTATGGAAAGATGTTAAGGAGTATGTATCTCAGTGCTTGGAGTGTCAGCAAAATAAGGATTCCACTCTATTACCAGCCGGCTTACTTCAGCCTTTACCCATACCTACGGGCAAATGGATAGATATTTCCATGGATTTCATAACGGGATTGCCTATTACCAGTCATGGATGGAACATTATCTATGTGGTAGTTGATAGATTGACCAAATCAGCCCACTTTATCCCAACTAAAGTCCAATATTCAGCAAGGCAAGTAGCCAAGCAATTTATGGAAGGTGTGTTCAAACTACATGGTATGCCTATGAGAATAGTATCAGACTGTGATTCGAAGTTTATGGGCAACTTCTGGAAAAGTCTATTCTTCTCTATGGGTACTTTCCTCACTCCTAGCACGGCCTATCACCCTCAGACTGATGGGCAAACGGAGAGAGTCAATCATTGGGTGGAAGTGTACCTTATGCATTATTGTCATGACACACAAGCTTCATGGGATCGTTGGATCCACCTTGCTGAATTTTGCTATAATAACACTCATCACATGAGCATTGGGATGTCTCCGTTTGAAGCTCTTTATGGGTATAAAGTCCAACTTCCATCAGTTTTATTCCATGAAGACATCAACCCACAAGCAAAGGAAGAGTTGGAAAGAATGGAGTTGCTCATGAGGCAATGCAAGGACAGCATAAGGAAAGCACAAGACGTAATGAAGGTCTATGCTGATGAGAAAAGAAGACATTTAGACTTCAAGGTTGGAGATTGGGTATTTCTCAAAGTGCCCAAGACGCATTATGCTTCATTAAAGGGTGGGAATAACAAGCTTGCTCATAGGTTTTATGGACCATATTTGATTTTGGACAAAATTGGAGAGCTTGCTTATAAACTTCAGCTACCATCCTCCACTAGAATACATGATGTATTCCATATTTCACAGCTGAAGAAGTATGTTGGGCCCGATGTACAAGTATTGGAAGAATTACCACCATTGGATGAGGCAGGACTGATCATATATGAACCTGAAAGCATTATTGGAAAGAGAGAGAAAGTTCTCAGAAATCGTACTCTCATTGAGTATCTCATTAGGTGGAAGAATTTGCCCATTGAAGAGTCTTCTTGGCAACCATCCACTTATGTCAGTAACTTTCCTTGGTTATTACAGGATGATATATGATGCAGTATGCAGTGACTGTGCAGAGACAGCTTGCTGTATGGAATTTCTGCAGACAATAAAACTGTCCTGACTTCATCAAAATTTGATTCTGATGGTATGGGGTGATGCTTGGGAGTGTATACTTCATTTCTACACCTCATACGCCTTATTTGGACCAATATATCAAAAGTTATGGCAGTTTTAGTGAATCAGCCCTATTTGGGACAGCAGCCAGTTTTCTCACAGTTTGGCATGCAAAAAGGTCTTCTTTTCATGGACAGTGCTTTCTTATCATTTGGAAGATGGATGGGCATGATTATTATCATTCTTGACTTGGATTTAGGCCATTACTTCTTGGTTTTGAGGACAAAACCATCTTCAGGAAGGGATGGTTTGTCATGAAGGAAAAATACAACATTAATATTTGCACCTTGGATTAATTCCAGCCTTTGTAAATTTAGTTTTAGCCTATGTGTACATGTGTGAACAGCCCTTAAGTTTGGAAGAGGGTTAGAATAAAAGAGACTAGAGACCAAAGGCAAGACATCTTTTGATCATTCAATAATCTTGGCTTTACCATTTTCTTGGAGTTAGCTTCTTCTAGCCTATGAAGCACTCAGCCATGGCCGTCATGTATTCTTGAATTCCCAACCATTAATACATGATGAGGATGTCTTGGTGCAATAGATTTGTTAATTCTTTGTTGTAGCTTAGTTAATTTTCAATTTCAGTTAGATTTCATTCCATGGTTGATTGCTTTCATTACAGTTTTCTTGGAAATACTAACAACTGAACTTGTCCATCGTAAGCTAACTCTTTTAAACTAATCGAAATATTTAAGATGGGAAATGCATCCTATCTCCAAAAAAATCATCTACGCGTGATTGAATTATAGCAACGAAAAAATAAAAATTAGGAAGGAAAACCTGGACTTGTGGTGAGATGTCCACGTGGATTCTAGGAGACGATCCTCTTGTGGTTGCGCCTTGGGCTTTCTTAGGAGGCATTGCGAATGCAGCCTTTCCGTCGTGGATGCAGCTTTGCAACTTCTTTTTGAAATTCCACCATAGCTCCCTTTGTGATAACTTGCACCGTCCGTCGGAAGCGGTTTTAGAAGGCTTCCTCCTTGAAGTAGGGATTTTACGAAAAAGGGGGTGCTTAAACTTCGGGAGGGCTTTAAACGGTCTTTCGAAGGTAAGGCTTCTTTAAGGCCACGGAAATAAGACTTTTCTTGAATCCCGAGGGGGGGGGGGGGGGAGGAGAAAAACAAGAGGTATGGAAGGGCCTTAGGAGGAATTATTGTATGGGGGAAAAAGAGAGGCTTAAGGACCACATGAAGGCCCTTCAAAGGAAAAATTTGGGGAAAATAGGGGCTTTACGGAGTCCATAAAAGGGCCTCTTCAAGTCGAATTTCGGGGGGGAAAAAAAAGGCTTATGGAGCTCCAAGGTTTGGGGGGGGAAAGGAGCTTATAGGGTTCCAAGGGGGAAATTTGAGGGGGGAGGAAAAAGGGCCTAAGGGGTCCAAGGGGGAAATTTTGAGGGGGGGAGGAAAAAGGGGCTAAGGGGGGCCCTTAGGGGGGGGGGATTTAAGATACGGGAAAAGGATTTAAGGTAAAACCTTTCTTGGGGGGGAAAGGGGGCTTATAGAGCCGCCCCCCCCCCCCCCCCCCCCCCCGACCTTAGAAGCCTTGGAAGCTTCTAGAAGCACGTGGGGGGGGGGGAGGGGGGGGGGTTCAGATCTCCATGTGGAGGGGAGACGATGAATCATGGCAAAGTGGCGATGGATGGGGTTCAGTGGTGACGGATGGCGGTTCAGTGGCTCTCTCCCAGCCCCAGCTCATCGACAGCTCAGAGCGACGACGGCAGCTCTCTCCCTTCATGCAATTTGATGGTGTTGGCTATAGGCTTCTACAGCAGTGCTCCCTCCTCTCAGGCTCTATAGCAGCGGCCTCACAATCATGATGGCATCCATGGAGAGTCCCTTCAACCTGCGCCCCCTCGATTTAAATAGGGGAGGGGATAAGATCCTCCCTCCCCCACGTGTCAAGGCGCATGAGTCTCCCTTGCTTCAAGCTCCAGCAAAGGAGCTTAGTGTCCACGCTTCCCTCCCTCTCCCCCAGCTCGACAGTCAGCTGGGGAAGGAGGGAAATTAAAAAAAAAGCCTTTATCTAATTAAAAAGATTTATCCTTATGACTTATCCTATGGGGGAAGGAGGGAAATTAAAAAATAAAGCCTTTATCTAATTAAAAAGATTTATCCTTATGACTTATCCTATCCTAAGAGGGGTTTCATATGCGAATTGCATATTTATCATTTCGGAGTTGTTACAACCATAGCCTCTTCCAATCATCGTGACTCCTCTCCCAATTGTTGAGCAGCAACTTGTGCCTCTTCCAGTCAAGCAGCAACCTGCGCCATAGCCTACAACAGCTTGTGCCTCAGCCCTCTTTTGATCGCTAGTGTTGCTTGTGCCTCGATCCTCTTCAAGTCTCACTAGTCAATCTCTTCCATTTGCTGCAGTCACCTTTTCTAGCCTCTGCGCCTTGGCCCCCTTCAAGTCTCACCAGTCAACCTCTTCCATTTGCTGTAGTTGCCTTGGCCCTCTTCCAGTTTGCTAGCTCACAGCTCGGCAGTCACCAATCATCACCAGTCGCCTCCAATCGTCGCCAGCTCACGAGTCAATGCTCTTGACAGTCTCCAGTCGATCGTGAGTCGCCAGTTGCATCAGTGCTGCCAATCGTCGCCAGCTCATGAGTCACTGCTCCCGACAGTCTCTAGTCGCTCGCCAGTCGCTAATTGCATCAGTGCTGCCAGTTGTCGCCAGTCTCGCCAGTCATCAGTGCCAGTCACTAGCTCACTACTAGTCATCACTCCCCATCGCTAGCTCACTGTTTGTTAGATCTGAATATACCAACAAAGGTAAATGACAGGAAAGGAAGGTGGGAAGGTCCATGATGCCTACGAAGGACTACAGAATTGACTATTGTTTTGTTTTGGGTACCTATGCTCATGAAGTATATAAAATGAGGCAAGCAACATAGAGGAGACTAGATGACAATGTTGCTGCAGACGTGATTCCTTTGAAGGATCTAGATTTTTTTCCATACCTTAATGACATGGGACTAATAAAAATTTTTAGTTTGCCAGATGCAAAAGGTAGTGTTTATGCAATCTTTGATAATGAGAAAATGCTACACTACATTGGTATATCAAGGCAGGTGTGCAACATTCCATAAAAGCTCATCAGTTGTGCTTTTATTTCTTAGCTTTATGATCTAGATGAATATTAGATTATTTGCTTGTCACACTTGTTTTGTAACTTTTTCAAGGTTGCATGGAACACTTAATGATATTCTCTTTCTACTTTTGATGGTTTAAAGATTAGAGAGTAGGTCGTATGGTGTGTGTGGCAAGAGAGGCCCGTTGATTGGCATGTGTCGTGAATTTGGCGTATGCATGTCAAGCGGTAGTCCTTTCTTGTCACGATGTGTGCATGTATGTGTGTGCGTGTATGTGTGCACACATCCATGTGTGTGATAGGAGAGGCCATTTGATTGGCATGCACTGTGAATTTGAGATATGCATGTCACGAGAATCAATATGAAAATCCTCTCCTATAACTCACTGTGTAAAGGTGTATACTCTTCACACGCACATATATGGCAAGGGATCATTGACTAGCATGTATGTGTAACATGAGATGGGTCTCTTGCCATGCATTATTTGTATCTTTGATTCTTTGTGTGTATGTATTTTGAAGTCACTTGTGAGATACGTGGATTGGCATGTGTCATGTATTCGACGTATACATGTCATGATACTTGTCTCGTGATGTGTGTGTGTGTGTGTATGTGTGTAGGATTGAAAGGTGCTTGTCAAGTAGGCACTTAGTCATGAACTCGGCAAGTGAGTATCTTTTGACAAGTATGTCACAATTGACTTGGCATTGTGTCGTGAACTAGGCATAGATGTTCCATTTTTGATTGTGACACCCTCCCTTTCCCCTTGAGTATGGATGGGCACTTGGTCATGAATTCGGTTAGATAGTGTCTTGATGGGCTATAAATGACATTTGGTCGTGTTTTTGGCTACACAATGTCCTAACACGCTAGTTATTTGGTGTTGCTTGATGGGATGGGCATTTAGGTTGTACACTCGACCATAAAGTGTCCTCATGTGTGCAGGTCTTTAAAACTCTAGCAATCTTTTTGTGTATTTATGCTTTTATGAGAAAACAACTTGATGCAATCTATGTTGCATCATCATTGTTCAATGTCTAAATGATATAATGTAATTTTAACTCAACTAAAGTCTATATACAACACTAGTATAACCGAAGATTGATATCATGTAATTTTTTTTAAAACAAGGATTGTATATCAAATGTTTTTATTCAAGTGATGTAATCTAACTTATGATTGGGAGGTTAGGTCTCGGGTGCCATGCTTATATTCTTTTTTTCCTTTGTCACCACAGACTAGGGGAATCGGCCTTGTTGAGATGGCTCTTAACATTGCCAAAGCACTTTGCATTTGCTTGATAGAGGCCATATCAGCCAGTACAAAAGAGAAAATATCATTCATTAATAGCAACAATGTTGCATTTGTCAACTTTTGCAATCAAGCATGTATAGCTATGTGTGCCTTGTTGTAGCAACAAGGGCTTTCACACTTAGTTACTGATGTAGTCATGGATCTTGAGAAAAACTTGTATCTTTGTCGCACATTTCTCAAAAACGCACCTAAGATGCTTGAAAATCTTAGAGAGTTAACACCATCATTTGTATCAAATGAGAAGTTGGCCTTGTGGAACACAAAGTGGAGAGAGGAGGTGGCACGTTCAAAGCGAGCAAAGGAATTGTCTGGTGCCTCCTCTTTGCCAAAGCGTTTGAAGATTGCAATAGGTGCAAGTCCTAATCCTAGTTCCACAAGACAACAAGATGATCTGTTGGGGGCAAGAACTATGTGGCTGACATTGAGGAATCACCAATGTGCACCAACAATTGGCATTCCTTTTGATGCAATCAGGCTAGGTAGAGACATCAATGAAGGCTCCTTCAGGCAATATGTGGAAGCCACAATAGATAACATAAATTATTTTCTTTCAGATTTGAAATTTTGTGCCAAAATGTACAAGGGCTCTAATAATGCCAAGTTACAACAATTTCAAGTGGAGCATGGGATGCAAAAGGTCAATGCATCGATTGTGCGATGCATTGCCTTTACTTTTGAGCCCCCTTGGGTTACAGTATTCCCCTTATTCAATGGTGGTACATTGAATGATGTATTGATGTGGGGTCCTTTCAAGGAATGTAGATATAGAAGAACAATCGAGTGCTTGCGCAAGACATCAGTGGGATTCAACCCTTATCTTGACAAGGTGCCCAATGTAGGGGAGAAAGCTAGGATTGTGGGTGTTATCAATAATATGCGGAACATTATTCATGCACTAGTGGATGGGATGAAGACCATGCATAGTGTCGGCATCATCCATTCAGACTTGCATGCTAAGAACATGGTACTAGACTTTACCAAAGAGAACATCCCTAGGGTTGGCATCATAGACTGGGGTCTAATGCTCATTTCTAGCATGACAAGATCATCAATCAACTGTGGTGGTCCAAATGATCCCATGCACCTCATAGATGAGCATCAGTAGAAAGGAGAGTTGGAAAGGAGAAGATGACCTTGGACTGCACCTGAGATCTACGACCCACTCTGCCTATAGCAAGGAGTTTGATGTGTATGCAATTGGCTGGCTCATCATCTGTCTTGTTGAGTTTTGGCGCCTAGGCCAAAACTTGTGGTTGTGCAGGAAGCTAAGGGATGTCCCAGATGAAGTGATCATGCATTTGATAGAGTTAAAGGCAAGTGATCTCATGTTGGTAGATGATAGGGTTACACGTATATCCTTTGTAGACCTCGATGACTTTTTGAGGATAGAGTGTGGGATTGATCCTGCAAAGGCACAGAGACCCCTTGTAGTGCTTGGTCCTATCTTAGCTCACCCCTTTTGAGTGCCTCGACTCCCACAATCTCGACTTGCATTTTGTAAAACAATCTATCAATTTTTGGAGTTTCCATGACTTGTGAATCCAAACATGTCTTGAAAAGATTGGAAACTTTGTAAAACTCTATACTCCATGGAATAGGACTCGTAATTTGTGCTTATAGATTAAGTTAGTTAAGTGCTTTTAATTTTTAGGAGTAATTATTCCAAGATTTCGTGTCTATATTATTCACGATTTATTTTGTATGATTGATAGTTTTTTCAAGTTTTGAAATTCACTATTTGCACTATGTCATGTTTTATATCATGGTGAAGATTTTATATCTATAAATTATTTCTAGTTAGCAAATGTGAAACACTAGTAAATATTCTAATGCATACACGAGGTTTATGTATGCGAATAATCATATCTTGATATTTACATCATAGACCACAATGCTTATCATAATGCACTTAATAAAGGTAACACTTAGAAAATTTCATAGTCATTAGAACAATTGAGAGATTTTTATCAACCTTTGATAGCTACTTTGCGATTAATTCCATGATAAACTTGGATATCAAATTATTAACCATATGGCATTTTATCTCCATTGAGCTAGTGTCATTATTTAGTAAGGTTTTTAAAAATGTGCAATGATGTATTTTACATGGGCATGTGTGTTATTCCTTGCAAATAAGATGCTTTCATCTAAAAGCTTGAAAAAATATTTTATGGGTTATAGTTAAGTTGGTAATGGTCTATATGTTTCTTTCAATTTCAAGTTATATTTGCTTTTATATGCAACTAGTAAAAAATGTGCAAGAATGTGTATGTGCACACATTTAAGGGTGTTGTTCCTTATTGTAAACAAGGTGATTTAATCTAAAGACTTGAGACCAGTCTTTTATGGGCCGTGGTTAAGTTGGTAATGGTTTATATGTTTCTTTAAACTCCAAGTTATATTTGGATTGATGTGCAATTGGTATAAAATGTGATCATATGTGTGTGTGCACTAGTGTGTTGTGTGTGTTGTTTCTTGTAAACAAGTTGCTTTGATCTAAAAGCTTGAAACCAATCTTTTATGAGTCATAGTTAAGCAGTACTTGTTTGTGTGTTTCTTTGATTTTCAAGTTTTATTTGGATTTATGTGCAACTGATATTCTTTAAAAGTTGATATAATTTTGTAGTAGCATTGTGAAGAAACAAAATCTTAGGTATTGTTTCGTGTGTTTTTCTGCAGGCATGGGTAGATTAAAGAAACAAAAAATTTGTGAGGTTTCAAAGGGAGATATTGCATCATTTTTCGGCCATCTAATAAATACCCCATGCAACCACAAATGTTATTAATGATTCGCAGATATAAAAAAATCAACCAGATACATCTATTCTTGGAAATAAAGCAAATAATGAGACTGAAACACCATATCGAATAGCAAGAGATCAACAAATTTGTGCCACTACTAGTGTTGGAGTAGTTGAAACACAAGTTACACCAACTATACAAAATGCTCCATATCAAGCTATACAAACAAATGAAGAAGAGATGTCAAGTTCCTCGAAAAGCACACAAGCTAGTGAGAAGAAAAATAAAAGAAATTGGAGCCTTGCAAAGCGTACATTTCAGCTAGATTGGGTTAGTAAATTTCCATTCATTGAGCCAGTTATACCAGCTAATGATTCTACTCCAAAAAAGGCTCGATGTATTAGTTGCTCATGGAAAAAGGGAGCTCATTACACACTTCAGCTAAAAATTGACACTATAGAGAAGCATGTAGGTAAGGTATATGATGAAGCAATTGTTGATGGGCAAGAAATAAGTCAAGTAAGATGGAAGTCTAGTGAGGAGTGTCTACATCTAAAGAATGTATGACTATATGAGAAACATTTGCTTGAGCAAGCACGTGATAAGTTATCAATTAACAATATGTTCAAAAAAATGCAAGATAAGACCTTGCAAACTAAAATCCTACAATTGAAGGTAATTTTTATTATTTCTAATTATTAATAAATTCATAATATATTTTATATTGTGTGTAATATCAAATTGTAATGGTTTTTTTTACGTGCAGACTATTTTTTTATATCTTAAGGCGAGGAAGACCAATGGTGGACTATCTTGAGTATAAGGAATTCTTGTCACAACTTCCTATTGATAATTTTCCATAATCGCATTAGTCACGCAGTAGTGGATGGGATTTGGTGGAAGCATTCGATGAGGTTGTCAAGCAAGATTTGAGAGAAAAATCCAATCTTCTCAATTTTTTGCTCTCTCGCTAGATGAGGCCACATCTAGAGATAATACTAGTTGGGTTTGCATGATTGTTTATATTGTGAAAAATCATGTTCATCGTGCATATTTTCTTACAATAAACAAAATGAAAAAAGATGCCATGGCAGAGAACCTATTCTTGTTAGTTGAAGAAAGATTGATGAGTATGTTGCAATTATCAAGGGTTGAGATTGCAAAAAAACTAATTTATGTGGGAGTTGATGGAACAACAGTTATGCAAGGCCATAGCTTAGGAATTTGTGTCTGCCTACAAACTTCTATAGCACCTTTCATGTTAGGAATTCATTGTATGGCACATAGAATGAACTTGGCCTATAAGATAGTTGATGAGTTTGATAGTGTTGCAAAGGTGGAGCAGTTGGTCAGTACATCTAGTAGTTTTTCTTAAGGAGTTCCAAACAATATTTACAGTTCCAAGAGATGGCGAAGGGTTTAATAGAGGCCAGAAAATTATTGAAGCATGTGAATACAAGGTGGATCAGCTTGTACTTGCCAGCTAGGAGATTATTAGAGGAGTACCCATCTTTAGTAGGACTCATGGATAGATTGGCAGCTCAGAAGCTGAGGAGACTGACAATGCATTAGAGCTTTTAACAACTTTGACAGATTTAGAGATATTACTTACATTGATAGATATTTCAATGTTTTTGGAGTCATTATATTGCTTGTACTTTTTTTTCTAATTTTGATATCTAATATTCTGTATCTTTGTTTTATTGGAATTGTTCCTTTGCTTGGGGAGCTTAATGTTCTTATGAAGCTTGCTGAAAAGAGAACAATTTATATGACTGAGTATAGAAATATTCGAAAGATGGTATGCTTGGCATTAGATTCTTTTTATGCAGATATGAATCATCCTTTGCATGAGGAGAGATTCAAAAGACGGCATGCGATCATGAAATTTCAATCAGAACCTATCAAGAGCTTTTTAAAGATAAATAGAAATGGTACAACATGTATCAACAAGGTTGGTACATCTTTATGTCTCTCGAAAGTGAGTTCAAGGACGACTTGTTACCAGACAGCCTGTAAAGATGGAAACTTTTAAAAATGTAGTGGAGAGTGTTAAAATCACATTAGCAAAAGTTGCATGGTCTGTCACATGAAATAAGAGAACTGTTTCCATGTGTGCTCTTCAAGTAGATTTTAAGAAAAGAGTTCATGTTCTTAAAGATCACTTTGGGAAAATGTTATAAGGGTTTGATGCAACCTTCTCGATAATGGATGGAGATGGAATTTTGCAACAATCACAATGCTTTGGAGAGATCATGTGGCATCAATTCACAAAACTTGTAGAGCCTACAAAATCCGGTGCGATTACTTGATTATGGAATAGGTTGAGCATGAGTCCTCCAAGATTGTATGCTTGAATATTTTTGACTTGTTGACTTGGCGATCCATGGAGGATGAAATAATGTTTAGTGTTATGGCATTTTTTAAAAACAAAGTGTGCAACAAGTTAAGTACAAACTTGGATACTTGCATGAGATTGTATGTTTCCCATCAATACACAATAGAGAACATTCGCTATGACGGAGCTTTGGCATATTGAATATTAGTCAATACTTGGAAAAATCAATTGGATATCAACATAGGGTCAACATTAGTACTTGTAATGTCTCCTCCCCCCTCCTCGGTGACCCCCGTACTATCCCCCCCTTTTAATTTTTCAATTTTTTAAATCTCTCACTCTCTCTCCCCCTGCCGTGTGCATGGCGGGGAGAGAGAGAGAGAGCAAGGGAGTGAGCTGTGTGATGGGGGGCATGTAGCCCCCCCAGATGGCAACGGATAGGAGCTTCCTCCCCCCCTCCCACTTTATAAAGCTTTCCCCCTCCCTCGTTCGGAGACACTGAGCCCCCCTCTGCTGGCCCACGAACACAGCGCGCCCCTTGGCGGTGATGTCAGCACCCCCTCTCTAGCCTCACGACAGGCAGCCCTCCTCCCTGGCCTATGTACACAGGTGGCCCTTCTCCCTGGCGTACAGACGCTGCGTCCCCCCTGGGGCTCCGACTGAATCTTCCCCCCCCCCCCCCCCCCCCCCCCCCCTCCTCATTCGCTAGGCAGAGCCCCCCCTCCTCGGTGAGCAGGAGAAGAAGTGAGAGAGAAGGAGGTGAAGAGAAGGAGAGGGAGAGAGGAAGAGAAGGGGAGATAGAGTGGGAAGGAGAAGATGAAGAAGAGGTAGAAGGAGGAGAGGGAGAGAAGAAGAGAAGGAGAGAGAGAAGGGAGAAGAAGAAGAGGAAAAAGGAGAGAAGAGAGGGAAAGGAGAGGAAGAGGAGAGAGAGAGAAGAAGAGAAGGAGAGGGAGAGAGAGTAGCAAAAGAAGAAGATAAGAAGAAGAGGAAGAGGGAGAGAGAGAGTAGGAGAAGGAGAGAAGAAAAGACGAAGAAGATGGAGAGAGAGAAGGAGAGAGAGAAGAAGGAGAAGAAGAAGAAAGAAGAGAACTTGAAGGGAAATCAGAAGGCGACGTTGACCACCCCCCTCGAAAATGGTGTCCTCTAATCCCTCCCGCTATTCTTGTTGCTTATCGTTCATGGTTTCTCTTCTATAGTTAAAAAGCATGATTATGAAAACTCAAGTGCGTGAGTTGCATGAAATATTGACTAGCCTAGTCCATGAAATATTGTCACACGAAATCTTGCAAATACGGGATGATTGCATGGGAGTCAAGAGGACAAATAGAATGAAATTTGCATGAATTAACGCACATGAAATGATAAGGTTTTCATGCGCAAGGATGATAGAGTACATTAAAGTAACAGTTAGATCATGCACATGCCGATATATGTTATCTTGCACACACAATGGGATTGCACGATAAACATTGATAGAACAGTAGTTCTAAGAGAAATTCCATTTAGAGATCCTTGTCCGAACTCTAGCTGATAGATGAAGATTGGATAACCTATGGCTAATTAGGTTGGAATCTCGTTAATGTACTCTTGGTGATGTGCTAGCAATATGGGTTAGCGCTTGGTGACCTATGATATTAGATAGCTACTCTAGGAATTGGGTTGATCTTCTACCCTAAATAGGTAGCCAGGATTAATGAAGGTCAAGATAAAATCACTTAGATCATTTAAAGGATCTAGAAGGAATATATTAAATTGTTCATGCGAAGCCCTAGCCCAAGGGGAAGAGCAAACTTTATGATAGTTGATTTATGTTAAGCATGTTGCTTGGAACTGTTGAAATGGTTTTAGCGAAGGCCGGTCTTGTTAAAGATGGATTGTTAACCCAAGTTATGCTTGGTTGTTTGAAAGGTTGTAAAAGTGTTTTGATACATCCAAGTTAAATTCTGGTTGTGCATGCAATGGGATTGCGATGCCTTGAAGCAAGAGGTTGTGCATTCAACCGTTTGTTAATGTGGTTTTGGATGTTAACCCAAGTGGGGTGTGGTTGATGATTTCATGGCCGGGTCTGTGATGATTGATTGCCATGGGAAAAAAATGATGTTTTCCTAGTTAAATGATGTTAGGCTGGTTGCTTCAGCTGTGGTTGATTTCCTAAAGGGTTAATTAAGGAAGGATGGCGCTAGCTACCCCCCGCGAACCGCCAAACCCTAACTAAGGGGGTTATGAATCCGCGCTGGGAATTTGGATCGAGCCCACAATGAGAGGTCTCTCCGTGGAAATTACTTGGTGTAGGAGGATGCTTGGGTGACAGTGGGGGCTCTGGCCGTAAATCCCAATGCCTCTGGGCCCTACACAAGTGTTCTATGTGACTCGAGATGGGATCTTGAGGCCTTGATACTAGTTACAAGGCGGAATCTTGGTAGGATAAACCTTCGGGTTTTGTTGCTAGGAGACAGAAGGATTTTTCTACGGAGGCAGAAAAATCCTTTCTGCCTTCGCAGAAAGGAACACTTAATTCTCCTATATGGACGGGAGACAAACATTTATCTAAAGATAAGTTAAGGAAGTGTTTGATCTTGTTTTATCTTGTATTTGTGTTTGTGTCCTAAATTACGTAAAGGAACCTGTGACTAATGGGTTAATTAAGGAAGCTACTTTTATGTGTCAAACATAACATGGTAGGTAATTAGATAACTAAAACAACCCCCAAAGGAAGTGTGGTGGATGTGAACAATGGGTCTATCCTACGGAAGGGTGGTCTCGGTTAGCTGAGAGCTTTCCTCAAGGGAAATGTTAACGAGAATTGTTAGGAAAGAGTGAGTCTATGACCTTAGACAATGTTGGCTAGGACTTCAGGTCGATCCTAGTGGGAATGGCCGGATAAGTTCCATTGCAGGGCAGAATCAAGAGACCCTAGTTGGAAAACCCCGTGTCATTCCTTGGGAGTGCCGGGCGGCGTCTTCTAAATATATCTCTCGATGAACTGCTAAGACGTGTCCTGCGATTTGAGAAGTGGGCACATTACAGTTGGTATCATAGCAAAACTTCATAATGATACATGATTAATTAATGTTTGGTTCATAAACCTAAGTGGTATGGCTTGATTGTCAGGCACCTTTTGCAACCACGAATGCTGACATGTAAGAGAAGAAGTTCCTTCTCAAGCAAATTAAGCCACCCGAGTTTAATAGCAAGGGAAGGACTGTTCAAGCTGATGCCGAGATCTGGATTGAGTCCATGGAGGACTATTTTGAAGCAGCATGAACTGCACATGCTAACCAAGCCATGCTCGCCAAACTTAAGCTTACAAGTGAAGCGAGACTTTGGTGGAAACAGTGGTCCAGAGACCAAGCGATCTCAAAGGGGACAACCACTTGGGATAAGCTTAAGAAAACTGTGCAAGGGAGGTATCTGCCACCTGCCTACCACACACAAAAGATGAATGAATTCTATGACTTGAAGTAGCTAGGATTATCCCTTGAAGTATATTATTCAAAGTTTGTTTCACTCCTAAAGTATGCACCCCTAATGGATATGACACAACAGGTGTCAAAATTTTGTGTTGGGCTGAATCCACCCATAAACACTCTATTGGAATCAATGCGCCCAACGGACTTGCAAGACTCATTACTCTGAGTGAATCCAATTGTCCAAGAACTTAAATCATGCAAGCATGATGAAGATGACTCACAAGATCAAGACAAGAGGTGCCGCAAGTGCGGAGAGATAGGACACATCCGTAGGAGATGCCCCAACCGCTGATGTTTCCACTGCAACGAACTAGGACACATCCAAACAGTTTGTCCTGAGTTGGACCCTGAGAATCAGGAACGTGCGGTCAAACGAAGCCGTCTAAACTCTACTTTTGGCTCATATTATGAACCATATGATGATGAAGGCCTGGAGCCTGTTGTAACCTTTGAGGATGATTAAATATCCTAGGAAGATCTTCTTGAGGTAATAAGTCTTGTACTTGGAATAAATCCTATCAAATCCTATGAGTTGTGACAAGTTGTTATTTTAAGTTGAGAATTTGAGTAATCAAAGTAGTGCAGTGAAAGCCTCATGGGTCCTAACCCATAGGCTATAACCCCCAATCGTGCTTGTCTTCCTCAATTTCTCTCGAGATGAGGACATCTCGATTCCTCTAAGGGGGAGAGGATGTAATGTCTCCTCCCCTCCCCCCGTGACCCCCGTACTATCCCCCCCATAAGAACTCACCCCCCTTTAATTTTTTCAAATTTTTTAATCTCTCCCTCTCTCTCCCCCTACAGTGTGCATGGCAGAGAGAGAGAGAGAGAGAGAGAGAGAGAGAGAGAGAGAGAGAGAGAGAGAGAGAGAGAGAGAGAGAGAGAGAGAGCTGTGTGATGGGGGTGCATGCAGCCCCCCCAGATGGCAGTGGACAGGAGCTTCCTCCCCCCTCCCACCTTATAAAGCTTCCCCTCCCTCGTCTAGAGATGTTGAGCCCCCTTGCTGGTCCGCAAACACAGCGTGTCCCCCTGGTAGTGACATCGGCACCCCCTCTCCAGCCTCACGACAGGCAGCCCTCCTTCCTGGCCTACGTACACAGGCGGCCCTCCTCCCTAGTGTACAGACACTGTGCCGCCTCTGGGGCTCCGACTGAATCTCTCCCCCCCCGTGAGTAGGAGAAGTGAGAGAGAAGGAGGCGAAGAGAAGGAGAGGGAGAGAGGAAGAGAAGGGGAGAGAGAGTGGGAAGGAGAAGAAGAAGAAGAGGTAGAAGGAGGAGAAGAAGAAGAATAAGAATAAGAAGAAGAAGAAGAAGAAGAAGAAGAGGTAGAAGGAGGAGAGGGAGAGAATAAGAGAAGGAGAGAAAGAAAGAAGAAGAAGAAGAAGAAGAAGAAGAAGAAGAAGAAGAAGAAGGAGAAGAGGGAGAGACAGAAGGAGAAGAAGAGGGAGAGAGAAGAGAAGAAGAGGAAGAAGGAGAGAAGAGATGAAAGGAGAGGAAGAGGAGAGAGAGAGAAGAAGAGAAGGAGAGGGAGAGAGAGTAGGAGAAGAAGAGGAAGAAGGAGAGAGAGAGTAGGAGAAGGAGAGAAGAAAAGAAGAAGAGGGAGAGAGAGAAGAAGAAGGGTAGAAGAAGAAGAAAAAGAGGAAGGGAGAGAGAGAAGGAGAAGAAGAAGGAGAAGAAGAGGGAAAGAGAGGAGAAGAAGAAGAAAGAAGAGAACTTGAAGGGAAATCAGAAGGCGACGTTGACCACCCCCTGGAAATGGTGTCCTCTAAACCCTCTCGCTATTCTTGTTGCTTATCGTTCATGGTTTCTCTTCTATACATAAAGTGCATGATTATGAAAACTCAAGTGCGTGAGTTGCATGAAATATTGGCTAGCCTAGTCCATGAAATATTGTCACACGAAATCTTGCAAATACGGGATGATTGCATGGGAGTCAAGGGGACAAATAGAATGGAATCTGCATGAATTAACGCACATGAAATGATAAGGTTTTCATGTGCAAGGATGATAGAGTACATTAAAGCAACAGTTAGATCATGCACATGTCGATATATGTTAACTTGCACACACAATGGGATTGCACGATAAACATTGATAGAACAATAGTTCTAAGAGAAATTCCGTTTAGAGATCCTTGTCCGAACTCTAGCCAATAGATAAAGATTGGATAAGCTATGGCTAATTAGGTTGGAATCTCGTTAATGTACTTTTGGTGATGTGCTAGCAATATGGGTTAGCACTTGGTGACCTGTGATATTAGATAGCTACTCTAGGAATTGGGTTGATCTTCTACCCTAAATAGGTAGCCAGGATTAATGAAGGTCAAGATGAAATCACTTATATCATTTAAAGGATCTAGAAGGAATCTGTTAAATTGTCTCTGCAAAGCCCTAGCCCAAGGGGGAGGGCAGACTTTATGATAGTTGATTTATGCTAAGCATGTTGCTTGGAACTGTTGAAATGGTTTTAATGAAGGCCGATCTTGTTAAAGATGGATTGTTGACCCAAGTTATGCTTGGTTGTTTGAAAGGTTGTGAAAGTGTTTTGATACATCCAAGTTAAATTCTGGTTGTGCATGCAATGGGATTGCGATGCCTTGAAGCAAGAGGTTGTGCATTCAACCATTTGTTAATGTGGTTTTGGATGTTAACCCAAGTGGGGTGTGGTTGATGATTTCATGGCCGGGTCTGTGATGATTGATTGCCATGGGAACAAAATGATGTTTTCCTAGTTAAAGGATGTTAGGCTGGTTGCTTTAGCTGTGGTTGATTTCCTAAAGGGTTAATTAAGGAAGGATGGCGCTAGCTACCCCCCGCGAACCTCCAAACCCTAACCAAGGGGGTTATGAATCCCCGTCGGGAATGTAGACCGAACCCTCCGTGAGAGGTCTCTCCGTGGAAATTACTTGGCATAGGAGGACGCTTGGGTGCCAGTGGGGGCTCTGGCCATAAATCCTAATGCCTCTGGGCCCTACACAAGTGTTCTACGTGACTCGAGATGGGATCTCGAGGCCTTGATACTAGTTACAAGGTAGAATCTTGGTACGATAACCCTTCAGGTTTTGTTGCCGAGAGACGGAAGGATTTTTCTGCAGAGGCAGAAATGAACACTTAATTCTCCTCTATGGGTGGGAGACAAACATTAATCTAAAGATAAGTTAAAGAAGTGTTTGATCTTGTTTTATCTTGTCTTTGTGTTTGTGCCCTAAATTACGTAAAGGAACCTGTGACTAACATGTTAATTAAGGAAGCTACTTTTATGTGTCAAACATAACATGGTAGATAATTAGATAACTAAAACAACCCGTGAGGGAAGCGTGGTGGATGTGACCAATGGGTCTATCCTACGGAAGGGTGGTCTCGATTAGCCGAGAGCTTTCCTCAAAGGAAATGTTAATGAGAAATGTTAAAGTTGGTCTATGACCTTAGACAATGTTGGCTAGGAACCTGGACTTCAGGTTGCTCCTAGTGGGAACGGTCGGATAAGTTGCATTGCGGGGCAGACTCGAGAGACCCTAGTTGGCAAACCCTGTGTCATTCCTTGGTAGTGCTGGGCGGCGTCTTCTAGATATATCTCTCAATGGACTGCTAAGACGTGTCCCGCGATTTGAGGAGGGGGCACGCTACAATACCATCATCATCATCAACAAAACTACATGAAAATGGTGAAGTTCCTAGTACTGATGGATGGCAGGCCTAAGATGATCAAGTTGCTCTTTGTGTAATCAACCTACATGGTGAAGCTTTTGTATAGACAATCCAAGTGAATGTTGCATTGTGGCTCATCAATGATTGAAAATTGTTTCCTTATGTGAAAGTCACATTAATACCATTTAAGAGAGTTTGGGATTTTTCTAAGTTCCAATTTCAAATAAGTGATATATAATTGACCATGTGGTTAAATCTTGATCCATATTTGAAAGTGGGATTTGGGAAGGTAGCTTACGTAGCATTTAGGATAGACTCCACCTTTAATTAAGACAACATGATTTGACCATGTGGTCAAATAATAAAGGTATTGGGGATTCCCAAAGTGCATGGAAATTCCCAAATTTCCTAATATAGTGTTCATTAGTTTAAGAATGATTTATTTTGTTGGAATATGAGATTTCAAATCAAGGATCCCCAACAATTTTATCTTGGTTCAAAACTCCATAAAACCCCATCATAGTTTTAAACTACACTTGACTTCTACTATATCATTCACCTTTCTCACTCACTTTTTTGGGCTCACTCAGTTTTGTTTGCTCGTCCTTTTGACTGCTTCAGTGTAAGGATATGGGACACACTGATTGAGTTATACATAGTGATCTTCAGCATCACCATCATCCATGATTTGTCATTTTTGCTATATATAGGCAATACATTATTTAGATAATTGGATCACCCACCCTAAACTAAGTGGAAATAAAAAAATCCACTAAATTTTTAGCAAAAACTTTAGAATTTAATGATAGGCAAGTAGATGTTTCTATTCATGGGTAAGCAAGTGTTTCTATTTTTGATATCTTTGTTTTTTGGACTATAAGAAAACCAAAATTTCTAATCTAAGTCCGATTTCAGTTGATCGTCAATCTCATTGATCCACTTGGTTGATCCTGTTGATTCCCTTAGTTGACAACACCCTAACTCCACACTCCCCACCCTTAGCTTGTGCATGAGTACAACTCATCTACTTACGTTCACCAAAGTCAAAATCAAGCGACTCTCTCTCTCTCCCTTTCCCCTCTTTGTCTCTATTCTCCCTCTCTATTGTTTCCAAAACTTAGTTTTTTTCTCTCCCTTTATTAAATAAAATTAATAAATTTATCCCAAACTCCCTCCTTCCAACTCCCTCTCCCCCCCTCTCTCTTTCTGTCTCCCTTCCCCTCTTTCACTACTTCCAAACCCCCCTCTCTCTAAATAAATTTTCCCTTCATCTTAGTCTCCTTTCCATTCCCCTCTCTTTTCCTCTCTCCCTTCATGCATCTCTCTCTCTCTCTCTCTCTCTCTCTCTCTCTCTCTCTCTCTCTCTCTCTCTCTCTCTCTCTCTCTCTCTCTCTCTCCATGAATCGTGTGGTGGGGGGACTTGCTTGAGCTATTGTGCCAAACATACATACTACACATAAGAGGAAGCTCACTCAAGAATGCAAGAAGAGATATGGAGGCCAAAACATTTTCTTGATAGTTTTTCTTCCTTCTCCCTCACATAATACAATGTACAAAAAGTATAGATAACATGAAATATAAAGAAAAGTGACCTACTGAGTCCAACAATTCATAATTGACTGCACTGATCGATTGGTGCTATAACTATGCCAGTTGTAAGTAGGTGTAACTAACCAAATATAATAAGTAGCAAGTTAGTGGCCATGTGAGAATCATAATGATCATTGATGTGCTAAGTTGTAGACATGAGAACCCATCTAAGTAAGTGGCCTATCATCATCAGTGTTCGGATGTATTGAGCTTGCCATCTCAACACTCCCCCTTAAGCTCAAGATCTCTACAACTCCAAGTAAGCTTCAAAATCCTCGAAGCTTCTCTACATCCAATGCCTTTGTGAAAATGTCAGCTACCTACTCCTATGTGTTGACATAGTTAATCCACTTACAAGTACGTTCTCTCTTACAAAATAATAATGTACCTCAATGTGTCTATCCTAGCATGGAAAATAGGATTCCTAGCTAACTGTATACTGCTCATGTTGTTACAATGAATGAAAATTCCACCATCTTCCTACACATCAAGATCACCTAATAATTTTTCTAGACATGCCACCTTACATGTTGCCATAGTAGCATCTCTATACTTGATAAAGCAATCATTGATTGATTTTTGTTGCTCCAAGTAATTATTGCACTACCAAGGGACAAATCCACAGGTAGATCTTCTATAAGACTTGCGACTAGCCCAATTTTCATTAGTGTACCCAAACACCTATACATCCTTACATGCCACATATAAAAGTCTTAAGAAAAGTGAACTTCACATACCTCAATATGTGTTTGATTGCATCCGAATGAGGCTTCCTAGGTACCTACATAAATTGAATCACAAGTCCAATAGTATATAACTCAAGTCACCTTGTGATGGTCATATAGATCAAGCTCTCTATCATTCTCCTAAACATAGTACGGTCTTCTATCTCATTGCCAACATCGGCACTCAGCTTTACATTTTTCTCTAATAACACTAAAGGAGGCTTACATGCCATCATACTATACTTGGATAACATGTCCAAGCCATACTGCCTATAGGATAGCCATATACCATCAACATATATGATCACCTCAATGCCAAGAAAGTCCCTTAGCTCACCCAAATCCTTTATCTCAAACTTTTTCTTCAAAATCTCCTTAACATTAGTAATTCCATTGTCACCATCACATGTAATAATCTAGTTGTCCACACACATGACTATGAAGAACAAACATGCATTACCCTTTCTCACATAAAGTGAGTGATCTACATCAGAAACATAATAGCTAAGATTAATAAGATACTCTATTATCTTGTCAGACCATGCTATAGGTGCTTGTTTTAGCCCATAGAGTGCCTTCTTTAACCTCCATACATATGTGGGATATTCGACATTCTAATAACCTACTAGTTGCTCCATTGTAAATCACCATGCAAGAAGACATTCTTCACATCCATTTATTGTAAGCTTCAACCTTTGGCTGTTGCCAAAGTAATCATATATTTGACAATTGCCATCCTAGCAAAAATTGAATAAATGTCTCTTAATAATATATACCATATATATTTGTATAGCCTTTTGCAACTAGCCTAGACTTATACATACATCTAATAGAACCATCACCATTATGTTTTATTTTATAGACCCACTTATGACCAATAACTTTCTTGCACTTAGGAAATGGCACTAGATCCCAAGTCATGTTGGCCTTTGATGTAGCCATCTCCTCATCCATTATTGCATCCCAATTAGCATATCCAACTGCCTCTTCAAAACTAGTGGCCTAAATATCTAAGAGCAATTTTAAAGATGGGCAAAGTGCCCGGATAAGAATTAGTGCAAATTTTAGGTGGGAATTTAAAGTTGACGGAAGCGGAACATGAAGATCCGACAATTTTAGAGACCAAGGAAGATGGAAATGAAAAACTTCATTCATTGAGGTGGTTGTAGATTTTTAGTAAATTTTTTGATAGCCGGATTGAAGAGGGATAGCTTTCCAACCGTTTGGGATGGCAACTCGGATACGCATGATTTTTCAGATCTGGGGATGAGATGCACGAGACCGGACATTGCCGAAGTTAAAATGGCAAAAGATTTAAAACAAAAACTGGGCATGGCCCTTTGCGGGGCCAATGGCCTCCAAAAAATTCATGATATGGGGGGGGGGGGTGTTTTTTCAAATAGCGCAGCAAAATGTCGGCCCCCTTGTGCTGATTTTGTGGAGGAGGGGGGTTGGAGGTTACAACCTACCTACCAATCAGATCATAGTAAGCAATTCCTTCAATTTCTTGGTGCTTGTTGCTGCTTGTTGATTGAGAAATGACTGCATGGTGGTGAAGTTGGAAATATAGACTTTCTCTCTCCTCCCTCCTCTCACCTCTTGAGGGCTGTTCACACTCATGAGTCCATGGAAGAAAGGGAAGGAGTTGGATGTGAGATGCTCATGGAATAATTGTATCGGAGCATAGTAGATCGTACATTGGAGTTGGAGAGAGTGTTAGCAATAATAAATGAGAGTCAGCAGCCTCCTAAACATTAAATACATGCCTCCAAAACTAGGTTTCTATGTGCATAAGCACTCATTTCATATGTTTTATGAAAAATGTTTGATGAAATTATTTGTAAATGGATTCCTTTGATTAGTAATACTAAAATTAATAAAAAATATTGAAGAAAACCAAAAAATTTAGTCATTTAATAATTTATATCAAAACACACAAAACCTACAATTATGCGGTTTTTATAAAAATGATAAAATTTGGGGGTTTTTTGTTGTGATTTTGGGGTTCATATGGATTAGAAAAGAATATAAAATGAATTTTAATTGTTTGTGATCAATCCCAATCCATAAATAAAA